>NC_090914.1:10161009-10461009 GCF_040956055.1 Brachionichthys hirsutus | reverse complement strand
AAATCATTTAACATTAGAATCATCGTGGACTTAAACACTACAAACCAGTCATATGGCTTTTTTTTTTTTTTTGCAACCGAGGCGTGAAACAAACAAATTCTTAAATACACCAATCAAATTAACCATTTGCTGCTTCTCTTGTGGAAGGGATAGATGTCTCTGAGTGCAGTACCTAAGCTTTTGTCCTCCAGCTGAGCGATGAGCCTCACGTGGGCGGGGGGCCGTTGGTGTAGCGTAGCATGGGGTAGAAGGAGCGGGCCAAGTTGTTGGACATGGTGCAGCTGTAATCCTCCTCAGAAAGGGGCACCAGGCAGGTCAGCATGAGCAGCATGAAGAAGAGGAGGTGCAGGGGGAAGGCCGCTCTGACAACTCGGTAGAGGAGGGAGCGCAGTCGGGAGGAATCCCTCTGCTCCTCCCTGGAAGGGAGCAATTTAAAAGTACAACCCATTTGATTCAAAGGTTCCCCTGACTCTTCTTTCATTGTGGACAAAAGAAAGATAAGCTTTGTGAGCCATATACAATGAAAAAGTTCCATTTTGTTACCTCCTCGCTGCTGGGTGTCCACCCGCCCGAAGATATGCCTCCTCCTAAAGGAAAAGACGGCGTTAGGATCCCATCGCCCCTTTGTGTTAGCCAACGACCAACGCAACCAGCATCATTCTTAGTCTGCAAACCTTTCTGAGCTGATGAGATGTTTTTCCCTCTGGCTAAATGTTTGGACACGCTGGGATGCAAGTCTGCAAATTTACTCTGTGATTAAACATAATTAATTGTTTTAACATTTTTATTTGAATTCATTTTCCGTTGTGCTGATTAGATTGTGACATGTGTTTTATTTTGAAAAACGCACAGATTTCACCTGCGAATCTTCACACGTCAACACGCTTGTTTTGGTCATGTGACACTTTGCAAAAGAAAATTAACCTGTAAACTAGAGAGAGTAAAGAACAAACGCCTTTGGAGAACTTCTTTACGAAGGAGAAAAGACCAACTGAGGAAGAGGAGCAAAGTTCTTCTCCACTGCATTCCAGAAACTTATGTGACGATTAAATATGAAGCGTTGTTAGAACCGGGGTGACGACTCGTTTAAGTTTTGATCATTGATCCTTTAGCGGAATCTGAATATTCTGGCCTACCTTGAGCTGCAGCTGAGGACGGCCGAGCGTTCCCGGACCCACGCTTCCCATCTCGGACCCGGCTTCCTGAGACACAGAAGGCAAACAGAACGTCAGACGAGACGGGCCAAACCAAATTCGGTGGGTCCAACATCCAAGTGTGCATTCTTACTTTCTGATCGATGGAGGGAGGACAGGCTGTGGAGCATTGTTTATTAAACTGCTGCAACGAGAACCTTAAGATGATTTCTGAATCATTTCCAAGACATTTTCTGGAAGGAGCTTTGTGGTTTGGAGACTTTTATGGTGAAAAAGGTCCAAGGGAGGAGAAAAAGAAATTCAGAACAAATCTGTGGCCTCATGGTTGAGCGCCAATGGAGCGAACTGGGAGGAGGAGATTTGGAGACGCTGCATGAAGAACATCGGTGATGTCACAGTTTGGCTGATTTGGGTCATTTAACATTAAAAAGCGACACTTTTGAGAGGCTCGCCTCGTTCAGGGTTTCCTGATAAAACTCAGACTAAGCTTGATTACGTGGAACTTTCACCGCGGTTTGACAGGAACAACAGAACTCAGGTTGGAACCGGACCTACCAGTCTCGCCTCCACGGCGCGCACGTCGGCCGCCACCTGTCGCAGAAGGAGGCGCAGCTTGTTGCAGACGACGTGGACCTTCTCCTTGGCCTCTAGGCTGTCCTCTCCTGTGGCTTCCAGGAGGAGCTGAGAGGAGATCTCCTGCAGCGAGGAGGCCTGCCACTGGCGACCGCTCAGCTCCTCCTCCAGAGTCTGCAGAGGAGTTTAGGACGCGGACAGGTTTTAGCTACGTTAGCGCCAACATCTGGAGCAGATGGTGAAATGTTCAAAGTGAATTTCTATTTGTTCTCAGTCACTCAGAGTTCAAAGGTCACATTTCCATAAACTATTTGATTATTTACAGACACGATACAACCCTGGCAACAAGTTTAAAAATAAATAAAGTAAATTAAAGCGACCCGGCCATGGATCAGAGTAAGAAGACGGATGGAAGTATTTAAAGACATTTTAAAATATTTGTGTTTGTTTAACAAAGTCTCGGTGACGTACCTCTCTAAATCCAGATGATAATTTAACGACAATTTTATTTAAATTAGACAAATAAAAGGAAGTGCCGTTCCGCTCACCATCAGCGTGTCCCGGCGCTCCAGCAGGACGGAGCACAGCGTGGACGGGTTGAGGACGTCCACAGCGTGGAGTCTGCTCTCCGTCTGGGCGAGCCACAGCAGCAGAGCGTGGAGCGTCTCGTGGAACTCCTGAAAGAGAGACCGGGGGTCAGAGGAGCAGCTAATCGTTGCCTCCACCAAGGAGCTTCCGTTTGTTTGTTTGAGAGCGATCCGGATCCGGACGGTGTAAATCCAGTTAGAAGGAGAATGAGCTGCTTGGCGGAGGTCTGTGCTCTCTGAGTGATTTTAGTTAACGGTGAATTAGCAGCGTCGCCCCGTCTAACCCCGGTCCCGGACCCCAGGAAGACTAGCTGATACCACGGTGTCAACTAATGGGGATCCCTTTTAAATAAATAAATAAATAAATAACCTGACACCGCAGCAGGACGCCATGCAGACTCCTCTCCCAGCTCTGCAGGCCACTGCAGGCCAGCGTCCAGCTGTGATTGGCCGAGCTCAGAGCTTCCTGCAGCGCCCTCAGCTCGGCGCCGTCGCCCTGCAGGAAGCGACGGCTGCTCAGGTTGATGGAGATCATCAGGCACTTGTAGCTGCTGAAGGTCCTCTGCAACTCCTGGACAAAAGACAAAGACAAGCAGACAGGCGTGAGGGTGGCCGCCATTTTCTTATTTTAGCGTTCAAACGTTCTACCTTCAGCCTCCTGACGTTGATCTCAAAGTCTCGGACGGAGGTGGACGGCGAGATCTGCTGCAGCCTGTCCAGCTCCGGCAGCATCCTGCCCAACCAGGACGTGATGTCACAGAGGTCAGACGTCAGCTTCTGCCGCTGCGCCAGGTCTTGCTTGGCTTCTTCGTCATTGTTGTCGGACCTTCGTGCTTGCAGCAGCTCCCAGCGCTCGATCACACCTGAGGAGAACATCCAGGTAAGTTCTCCGTGCTGAAGTCGTCTTCATTCAAAGACGTTGGGCGGGTCTATTGTTAGAATTTACATGTTCCATAAACATTTTAATGTGTTGAAATCTTTTCTGCCGCTGACCGATGCTGAATTCAGCATTTTAATTTGTTATAATAAAAATAAAGTTCAAATTTCCTAAAATGTTTTTCTATTTTGTCGAGTTTAATTAGAAACAGAAGATAGTTGACTTTTAGTTGAGTCTTTTGCTTGACGGCCAGTTCTGACTGAGAAGAATTCTGCTCGGGAGTTCATCCAGACAGAAAGTCCTTATCCATCTCGGCTGATGGGACAGTAATGGGAAATCTTCCTGTTGACATCAAAGCCACCCGCGGTGAAGAATCGTCCACAACCTCGTCCTCCTTTGGTCAAATTGACCATCAGCTCCATAATTAGCGTTGCTTTACACCAGTGTTGTAGAAATGAGAGCAGAGTGACGCCTCCTGCTCTGAGACTTCATTCCTACCTGTGCCGGTCCGTTTTTCCGCCGTGCTGCGGAGGAGACCCGGATCCTCCAGCTCCTCCTCCTCCTCATCGTTCAGAATCAACTTGACCCTCTTCAGGCTGTCGATGCTGCCGCTGCATTCGGTCATGAGCTTCACCTGGACACACACTCGGCTTTAAAAAAAAGAAAAACGCTTTTCCTGCTACATCAGTGAGACTCAAAGATCCTCGACATGTCCTTACGTAGCCCTGCTGGTGGAAGGCGCCACCGGCGGCGTGCGTGGGAGACCAGCTCAGGCCTCGGATAATTTCTCGGGGTACTCGTTTCCTCTCCGGGGATCCGGGATGGTGCCAGACGGGCGGGTCCATCGCCGACTTCGCTGAGGTGAGACAGATGCAGGAAGTGTTGTAAAACAAACGGGATGCACAAAACGGATAAAAAGAATCCACACGGACCGGAAGGAAACAAGACGGGTCCGAGGCAAACCCAGACCGACAGAGTCTGGTATCCTGATCGGGTATTACGGGGCGAGACCATCTGCATCATCTTTACCTGACAGAGCGCTGAAGAACGGAGCGTCCTCCTCATCCTCGTGTGACGACGATCCTCCCACATCCACGGTGTGGTCCCACTCCAGCGGGATGGAGTCCACACTGACAGGCGTCTCCCTTCCCGACTGCTCCGGAGGAGGGACCAGGAGGTGGCACACGGCCTGCCGTCCGGCCGAGACTCCGCCTGCCGCTGGCACCTCCTCTTCCGCCTCCCTCCAGGATGCTCCGTTGGTGAGACTGGGTGAGTCTTCCGGGTCTGTCTCCTGGTCTGACCGATCCCCCTCGTCTATGAGAAGCTACGGGAATGAAGGCGGTGTAAAGCGACACCGTCCCGCGGAACACAAGTGTGAATGCTGCGGTCCCGGGTTAACTGACCGGCCGTCTGCTCACGAGGCGGTGGTGGAAGCGCGCCACTCTTCCGAACACCTCCTGGCAGTAGGAATGCAGCTCCTCCAGCTCGTCCTCGATCAGCACGGCGTCCAGCGGAGCGCTCTTCTGGATCAGGTTTTCCCCGAACACGATCAGGGCGTCGATCTTGTTTGTGTTCAGGGTGATTTCCTGCTGGAAGCCCTGCCGAGGGAAGGAGGCGACCGCTTCAGCGTGGTTTGATACGGGAAGCTCGTAGGTGGAATAACGAGCTGGTCGTCGCTGCTCACGTTCAGATGCCTCATCTTCTCCTCGATGTCGCTCTCAGAGAAGTGTTCCACGTTGGTGAGCTGGAGGTCCATCTCCGTCAGCCAGACCAGGATCCCCTCCCGAGTTCCCTCGAAGTCTTCTCTCTGAGCGGTGAAGTGCTGCAGGGGGGGAGGGGGGGCGCGTCATTCCAGTTATAGATCATTGAGACGGATCCGGGGAAGATCATTGATCGTCATCAGAGTTGGTTGGAGGTCATGAGACCAGCCAAGTTATCCGTTTGATAGAACACTGATATTTAGGATCAAAAGGAGGATTGGAGCTAAAATGTTTGTCAAAAAAAGGGAAAAAACCTACACTGAGGTTCACATTCTGATTTTTGATTCGTTCTAACATCAAATCTGGGATCAAGTTACATCAGAATATCTCAGCCGGATTGTTTTTTTTAAGCTACAAAAAAACTCTTTCCTCGCGCCTCGTCACCGTCTGAGACGCGACCTAAATACTGTGGCTCAGCGCTGACGGAAGGGGGGGGGTCGACACAGATCAGCTGGGGAGGTTTGTGCTCCGACTATCTCCTGTTTATTTTTACGGCCATAAACAAAAGCGAACTTTTCCTGCGTGGGATTGTGGGTAATAAAACTGAAATGTTTCAGTCCCCACCAGAACAGCCAACCCGTCTGCTGCCGAGCTTGGGGTCTCACCTTGAGTCTGCGGAGGACGGCGGCCACCCTCTTCTGCAGGCCGTCCCACCTCTGGTTCCCCTCGTGTACCGTGACTTTCAGCTCGCTGGCGGCGTCGGTTCGGTTCTCCCGGGACAGACGCTGATACTGTTTGTTGACGAGCTCCAGCTGAGTGAGGCGCTCGTGGACCTGCCGCTGGAACGCCTGGGGGGCGGGGCTGGGTTCAATTCCCGAATCTTAAAGCTACCACTAACCCTAACGGTAACCTTAATTTAACGGACATGATTGGACCAACTCAAAAAACTGACGACATTAAACGTGATAATCACAAAGGCAAAACTATCCAACAATTGTAAAGAAAGTCGAGGCAAATCGATGGAGGGAATAGAATAATTTCAAAGCACAAATCACTGCCGTACTAATCAGAACGAAGGACTCGAGGGTTCTCATTCTCGGCTTTAGCCTTTGGTCCGAATCACAAACTGAACCGTGTCGAATCATAAATGTGTTCAGCCTTCGTTTTGTGTCTGTTTGGGATTTCATCTCCTGAAAGGATCGCCGAGAAGCAAAGGTTTGTCCGCTGACCTCAAACTTCTTCAGCTCCTCTTTGGCGCTGGTGTACAGGACGTTGGCGGACTCCGGGCTGGCCGCGGCGAGCTCGGCCGTCTTCAGCCAATCCTCGAAGCGGGAGTAGTCGTCTTGGAACTTGGACCAGAGACGCCAGGTCTCCTCGATCCTGATAAGGACAGGAAACATCCAGAGAGTCAGATGAGCAGCCTGGGAGCAGGTCCAGAAGACGTCCCTTACGCCCCGCTGGCTCACCTCATCCTCCTCTCCATCGACATGGCGCAGATGTTTCTCCAGCGACGGTCCAGGCTGTGTGTCGTCTGCCGGATGGACTCGTTCTCAGAGTCGCCGCTGCAGGCGTCGGCATCGTGAAGCAGGACGTCGCAAAGTGTCAGAACCGACGCCACGCTCGCCGTGTGCTGCTTAATGTCCTGCTGGAGATCCTGCAGGACAAGGGATAGGTCGTAGCTTATGTCCGGTGCCACAACCTGCTTGGACGAAGCCGACGATGATCAACCTCACATTGGTTCCCGAGTGCGACAGGTGATGGATCGGTGTTACCCCCAGAGGTCAGAGGTAGTACTACCAGAATTCTGCAGAACTTCCCAACGGAACCAGTGAAATACCATCAGCATCACCACGATTGGTCCATTTCAAGTCGTCTAAGAAAAGAACTAATCGAAGTGTTGATTAGATGTGGAAGCTAACACAAAGTGCAGGCTGTGTGCTAATAGCCTTAGCTTGGGAACGGATCACAGATGTTCCCGGAACCGGTCCCTTATAGATCCGGATCGACGGCGCGCTCGTAAATATAACATATTTCTACACGGTTTCCACCATCAGTGGAGTCGGAGTGAGAGACTCCCCGTGAAGCGTGACAACACATCTCTCAGCACTTGTTTGTTCACAGACACCGCTCTCTGCGTTGCCATGGTGACAGCGGTAGGCTTAAAGCTCGACGCATTAGTCATTGTGGCCGTCCATCAGCTGCTAATAGAGTGAGCTGCAGCCTTTTTAGCCAGCATGGCTCCTAATTCCTCCTCATTTTTACCAATTCACCAAGTCTCTCTCTCTCTGGCTCCATGAATCGATGCATCCTTAGGACGGCCAGAGTTAGCATCCTACGTGGTTAGTACTGTTGAAATAATTAACCCATTCAACGCCATTCACGTCTAAAGATGTTCAACGGCTGATAAGTCCAGAACGAGAAAGAAGAGACTTTACTCTTTCATTCGGCGATTGCATAGTCATTGTACATTATATTTTGTGGGTCTTGAAAAATAGGACAAAATGAGGGAAAACTGCTGGCATTGAATGAGTTAACCTCAATAGTCCCTCTCTTCATTTGCTGTCTATCTCGCTCAACCAAAGGTGTTGTGGAGTCAGGGAGGAAGCGGGCAAAGGTAATTTGTTTATCTGCTCCATGATTCAGATCCACTCTAAAAACTAATGGCTTCTTCCTCCGTCCACGCTACACCCGCCCGCGCAACCTGAAAATGAAAATCGCTTTCGTCATCCTGCAAACAAACCAGGGTGAAAGCGTACACGGGACACAAAACTCTCATAGACATACCATTACCGAACTTTGCAAAGACCTTTTGCCTTTGACTTGTGACAGGAAGTGAGGGGAAGAGTCCACCAAAGAATGAGGGCTGGAGCCAAACACCCTCCAGCTGCTAGAAAACCAACTCACCCTTATTTTAACACGAAATAGCTGCATGAAGCCGTTTCCACAGGAACGCATTGAAATGGGTTCAGCTGAGTGCTTTTTCCGTTCAGCTCTTATGGATCGCTGCAGCTTAAACAAAAAGCCCGTGTTGAAACGGGTCCTCCCGTGTTTCTCGTGAGATGGACCGGTAAACAACCAGAAGACAAAACCACCACAGGTTCATCTGTAATGGCGACCCAAGAGCTAATACGTACCGACTATAAACCCCAACTAGGCCATTTGTTCTGCTGCATGAGCAAACAACACCGAGGCTCACGCCACATTTATTTATTCCTCTCGCACGTCAGCTCTTCGTTGTTTCAACTGCGACGACCAGTAATCTCATTTGCATGAATGCCTGCAGAGCTCAAAGCTGCACCGGTGCTGCAGTAAGAGAGCGGAAGAGTCGGAACCGTCCTTAATGTGCGTCTACAGAAAGTCCATCAAAAGGCGCTTTCACTCTACAGCATGCACTTACTTCACCTCCGGCCCATTTGGGCCCACGCATGTGAGGGTGAACGTTTGACATTTACTTCCCGCGCGTCTCAGTCCAGCGTGGCAGCTTCCCCTTCACGAACATGCGCTGAGATTTTCACTCTACTTCTGACCGCCGCAGGGAGGTTTTAAAAGCCAGCGTATACAATAGTCGATCACTTCCTGCTGTAAAAGATGTCCCGCCCACCTTCAAAGTGCACACCAAATGGTGTTTAAGACATTTCTATTCTGACGGTTGCTTTTTGCATCGCGGCTGTGGAAATGTTTTCTTTTACACTAAACTCTCTGGTCGTTTGAATTATTTGATCTATGTTCATGAATGAGGCTCCGCTGCTGGATCAATGGAACAGGAAGCTGATCAGTAATATCACAACTCATTTAATTTATGAGGTCCTCACCTTCTGGATGCTAATGTGGCTGAACCTTCAAAGAACAAACTCCCATCATGCATCACCAACTTGTGATGTCAGCATGATCCCTTCTGGTGACCTTATCTGGGTTCATTTCCTGTCACTGTTATTGAGGACTGTTCCAATCATCCTGTGGATGTCCTCATTGCAACAGAATAAAGTTTTGCTTGAACGGACCCACCTGCTGCTCGGCCAGTCTCCTCTGGATCTCGTCGCTGTGGCAGGTGCTGTAGACCACCGGCTCGGCCAGGTCCGCCTCGATACGGGCCAGCCACGTCCGCAGGTTGCTCATGTTCTTATCGAGCTGCTGCACCGTCACCAGCGTCTCCGTCAGCTTCCTCACCCTGCCGGGATCAGAAGGTCAGGTTAGGGAACGTGTTACGAGTCACACACACACCTGCACACACGCCGTCCTGCGGCGCCACTGCTTGTGGATCGCTGTTACTGTTTTAAATATTTGAAATACATTTATTAAATTCAATTCAAACTATTGTGGTTACTTGATCGTGAGCCTTGACCAATCATAGGTCTTCCCTGTAGCCTGCTATAGATAATCTATTTCTGCGTGTGCGTGTCTTCATGTATGTTCAGGCATCCAGCATCATGTGAGCCAGGAGGACTGACAGTGTGTGTGTGTACAAGAGGATGAGGCAAGAAATGCAAATGGTTCAAACCATTTCAACCGAACAGGAAGTGGAACAGGTGAGTTCGGGGGGGGCGGTGTGTGTGTCGCTGTCGCCATCCTGTGGGAAGGCTGAGAAACTTAAGCCAATCTTAAGTTGTCTTTCTTATAGATGCTGATGTCCAGATGACTTCGGAGGACGTGACACCATCCTACAGGAGCGTCGAGTAAATATTTTATATTTCTTTCTTCATAAAACTTCCAGGATTCTTCGACATCGCTTTATAATCGGCTCAAAAAAAGCAGGAAGTTCATTTAAGTCTGGCTGATGAGCCGACTACAGGTGCAGCCGTGCGGACGCCGGATACGATGTGACCGATGGCGGCTGCACAGACCGACCCCAGCAGGGGGCCTCAGTCCACAAAACCTCCATCTGCCACAGTTTTCCATTTCAAATAAACGCGCCCGGGGCTGAGCACGCTAAGAATGAGGAATATATCACAGGAGAGAAGGATTAAAGAAAAAGAACGACATGAATGACGGAAATGGAAATAGACGGAAAGAAAACAGTAATTTGCCATTTGTAGTCCTCACGGTGACGTATGGTCAAAACATCAGAGAGTCAGGGGGGGCGTTGATTCCACAACCTTTAACCCTGAAACTATAAACGTCCTGACAAGGCAAAACTTTTGATAACAGCAATGAAAAACTTTATTGTCAAAAAAGCAATGACGTTAAAGAAGAAGAAAGAAGCTGCAAACATCTGCCCCGCCTGCATCTTATTGACACAATGAGGACGGGAGGCTGCCCCCCAAGGTGGAGGGCCCGTCCGCACAAAGGCCCATGTCAGCAGACGGCAGCTGCCGGGCCGCCACCCGGTTTGTTTTTGGAGACAAAGGCGTGCAGCGGGTCAGAGTCAACGGATCTAATCCCTCGTCAGGTCCGACCGCAGCTGTCTCCTGCCGGAACGTTCCGAAGCGAGAGGCCGACAAAGGCTGGTGGTCGAAACTGACCCCGGGTCGGCCTCTCCTGAGCGCCGCCAGTACTACTAAAAACATGTGACTCTGGCAAACGGACCAAACAATGACAAATACGGTCCACCTCATGCCTCTCACGGAAAGTACTTCCGTTTGTGTTGTGAAAAAGATGGGAATAGTGATGGAGCCGGGAGGAAGGATGAGGACAAACAACAGCTTCATTTAGTTGTGGTGTAGCACCGCAGAATAAAGTCAGAGTAGATCCCATTAAATTCTGAGAGCGATCGGGATTCCCGTCTGGATACAAAAAAAACATCTGGATTTTCCCATTTACTTATAATGGAGGCTTTTTTTTTTATCCCATCTTCACGCACTCACCAAAAATCCCAGTCATAAAGGGGTCCGATCTGAACCATCATGAAACATGTCTTCTGGTTCTGATCCAGAATGAGGTCAGGAACAAATATTACATTTTAACATTAAAACCATTTATGGATTCAAGAATCAGTCAAAAAAACACATCGACTCTGATTCACTTTGACTTTTCATGGTTGGTGTATAAAGACACCAAGAACAATCTAGAACCTTTTGGTGCTGGACCGGATCACCATGTGCACGGTGTAGATGCAGTTAGGAGGGGAGTGAGCTGCTTGGAGGAGGTCTGTGCTCTCCGAGTGTTCCTGTGGCCCCGCCCAGCAACCAAGATTTCATGAAAATTGGTCGAGTAGATTTGTGTAATCCTGCTAACTGACGGTGGCGTTAAATGTCTAGTCGAAACTGAAACAGAGCCGGTCCACTAAGCAGCCTAAGTCCAGCCATCTAAGTCCATCATTCCAATGGAGGCTAAGTCATCCCCCACTCCCCCCACCCAGAAGCCTCCAACCCATCTGCTCTAAGGAATCCTTCCGCTGCTCAGCGCCGCCCTGCGTGGGACTCGAGAACCTGCCATGCAATAAACATCGAGGTCAGCAAACAGCGATTAGGAGCAGTGGAAAACAGTAATCACGCTGTTCACCAGAGATGCTGCAGTAATTGTCGTGCACTCACAACCCGGAATCCATTCTGCTGCATAATTACTGCTCTGTTTGACGGTAGAAACGCCAAATGACTGAAGCACACAAAGTAAAAAAGTCCACTAATGCATGATACTTGTTCCACAGGCTATTGCTGAGAACCCATAATTATCCACGGATCAAAACATCCAACGCAGATAATTAAGGAAAACGGTCCGTACGAGGACGATGGTTAAAAACGACAAGCTGAAGTGATTACAAGGCAAAAGATGTAGCATGAAGTCGTGATTTTATTGCTACACTAGAGTGTTTGCAAATCGTGAATCTATTCCAGAGGCTATAAATGCTTATCAGTCATTAATAGATGGCAATAAGCTTCCTTTAACAAATGCAAACCAATTATGAGATGCACACCTTCAAGACCCCGTTTGAAATTCCATCTGAATTTGAAGAGATGCAGATTTAGTCCCTTCTTTTATTTTTTTTATCCTAAACCACGGCCGACATCGTTGAAACGGCAGGACGTGATCAAATTTAATTTAAAATTGAGTAACTGACGCTATATAGTTAATATCAGTCACGGCGTTCCGTCTATGTCATATGGGTCTGCAGGAAACAGGCTTTCAGCAGATGCATTAACATTCCAGCAGCTTCCGGCGTGCAGACGGCATTCCTGCATCGGATGCGATGGCGTATGGATTAATAACAACATCACTCTGTTGGATCAAAGCCTTCCCCCTCTAATCTAATCCCAGCAGAATAACAGCTGTGCTCAAAGGGGGAAACCGGCACACAACGGATGAACAACAACACAAACCTGGACGATTTGAGAAGCAAAGCGTTGCAATATATAAAACAGCTCCAGTCACACAATACACTAAGCTAAGCTGCCATTGGTTCATGTGGTTTAAATAACCAAAGGTCACACACACACACACACACACCTGTAGCTAGCTAGCTACTGTTCCAGTATCCAGTATACATGCACCTTCATGTTAGCACTGAAACAACGTAGGCATGTACTTCTAGCATTAGCGTTAGCATCCATGACTCAAGCTGTTCTCTCACCTGGCCTCTATGTGGTCGAACAGATGCTGCCAGCGGTCGTTGACGTCCTTCAGCTTGTCCTCGATCTCCGCCCCTTTGGCCTTGTTGCTCGCCGTGATGAGTTGCTCTCCGAGTTGCTTCAGGTGTGTTTTATTCTCGCTGAACAAATTGATCTCCTCCATGCAGTCCTGACGGAGAAACGTTTCAAACCACAGTGACCGTTAGCAGCGACTTCTTGATTTATTAACGTTGCGTCTTGTAACAATCCAACGTCAATGATGATGAGGCTTTAGACAATAATAATAATCTAACCTGTTTCTGACTCTGGATGTTAGCCAGAAACTCTGTCGGGGCAAAGCTCTAAATTTAAAGCATGAAAATATTTGACCCCCCCCCCCCCCCGACCGGGGCAATAAGCCTCTACAACACCAATGGCCTTTACTGCCCTCCACCCCGTAACGAATGAGAGGCGCTGCGACACAAAACAAACCAGCATGGCTTCAAACCAGCACGGCTTCAAACAGCTGGCGTCTTTCAAGCAATCACAAAGCCCAGACCATCCATCCACCGCGTCCATCCCCTGCAGACTGTGACGAAAATCAAACCCCTGTCCAATAAGAACGGTAACCTCGACCCACAAACATCACCAGTACGCACAACAACAACTCAAATGTTTAACCTACACCGCTGCTAAGTCCCGGCCTGCCACATCCTGGTTTTCATCCCGAAACATTTTCCCGTTTGCCGGGAAGCCAATCATTCCCTGCAGCCTCCTACCTTCTTCAGCTTCTCCACCATCTCCTCGATGTTCAGGTCGGAGTTGTGCGCCACCTTGTTCTCCATCTGCGTCAGCCAATCACACAGCTCCTTGTTCTTCTCATTGAAGATGAGCCAGGCGTTGAGACGATCGGCGATCTCCTGTTTACGCAGCGACACCTGAGACAAAGGCATGAAAGCGACTTTATTCGTCGGATGTTGGCCCTATTTATTCAATATTTATTTAATGTATTTCTTGACATAGTTTTGCTCATGAAAAGACAAAGACAAGCGACTTTTTTACTTTAAAAAGAGTCTTTTTTCGACGGGACCGTCCCAAACAGGGCTTCTTGTAGAGTCACACAAACAGACAGTACAAACTGAAAGCCTGATTGTTGACCCCCCCCCCCCCAGATTAATTTCCATATAAAAGCTCTTCCTCCTGAAGCCTCTCAGCTCATTACAATTTCTCAGTCACCATCTGTTTCCCCGTCCCAACAAAAAAACCTGCTGGTCCCTTCAAAAGGACTCACAAGAATTACAAACCTAACGCCTCGTTAAAGGATTAGACTTTTACAGCATGGACAAGAAGACAGACGAAGCTCATTTCACTCCCCAAAAACACATTTTAAAATACGTTTCTGCACTGAAACTCTGCAGCCATGTTCCTGGGATAGTTTGAGGCATTAACTGTCACAAAACCACAATCCATGGACCCAACAGGATGAGGATAAAACGGTTTAAAAAGGATGGAGAGACCCTGATTGGAGGAAGACCTGATGCCCCTGCAGACTAACCTTGAGGCAGAGCCCCTCCCACTGACAGTGCAGGTTCTCCACCTGTTCCTGCAGCAGCAGGACGTCGTCGACGATGATGTACTGGGACAGATCCGTCTTCATGGCGCTCAGCTCCGTCAGGCTCTCAGCCCAGTCCTCCAGGGAGTCCTCGTTCTCCTGCATACCACAACAGACCGTCAGCGACCCCCGCCACCGTTCGCTGCCTCGGAGACTCCCTAATGTCTCACTCAGCCCTGCCCCTTTCTCTTCCTCCGCCTTTGCGCTCTTTTCTCCGCCCAGAGAGGATTAAGGTCCACGGGCCGTGAGCCGGGTCGGGGGAGGGGTGAGCATAGGGGGGGAGGGGTGGAGACGATGCTCCTGACTTTAAATGAAAAGGTTGTCTTAGTTTAAAACTCCAGGAGTTAGTCGGCCTCGACTTCCTGAAGTCCTTAAACTTGAAACTTTAAAACCATTTATGGATTAAAAATCAGTTAAAAATACACATCAACTCTGATTCTTTTTGACTTTTCATGGTTGGTGTATAAAGACACCAAGAACAATGTAGAACCTTTTGTTGCTGATCCAGGTGTAGATCCAGTTAGGAGGAGGTAACTGGACGATGAAAGTAACTTCAGAAGTAACTGCTGTGTACCTGGTTGAACGTCTCTGCACGCAGCAGCTCATCGTCGCTGTCTGGCATCGACTCGTTCAGCCTGGTCTTCACGTCCTTCAGCTGCATCACGCTGCTCGCCAGCCCGGCCTCGCAGCACTCCCAGTTCTGGTTTGAAGAAACACCAGATCTGAACAATGCATTGTTAAAACGATGAATGCTTGACCGGCGTGGTTAATTACAGCTGATTGGATTAACTCGGCTGCAGAAACACATGCAGACATGTACTGATCCTCTGTGCTATAAAACATGCAGGACTGTTTGGAAACTCCAGCAGCACTTTCCTCCTCTGTAGAAACATAACCCTAACCCTTTTCTGTAATTATTTAAATTTTATTTAAACAATAAATCCAGTTAAACTTCTGACATGACATTTAAACGCTAGTCCAACACCAGGAACTTTGATGGAGCTCCACAACTGAAAAAAAGATTTCCCAGTACATCACAGTTTGAGGAGCAGGACCTTGATGATGGCTCCGGTGAGGTCCGTTCTCTGGCCCAGCAGGCTGTGGAGGTTGTCCCACTCCTCCTGCAGGGTTCCCAGGTCCATCTGGAGCCGGGTCTGCGTCTCCTCATCCCCCATGGAGAAAAGCTGGCGGCCGACGTCCAGAGTGTGGATGAAGCTGCCCTCGTACCTCTGGA
The DNA here is from genome assembly GCF_040956055.1 of Brachionichthys hirsutus. NCBI lineage: Eukaryota > Metazoa > Chordata > Actinopteri > Lophiiformes > Brachionichthyidae > Brachionichthys > Brachionichthys hirsutus. The sequence goes on along the minus strand of NC_090914.1, from coordinate 10,445,791 downwards.
ACAGGAGCTCCGTGCGCTGAGGAGCGAGACCAGGTAGAAACAGTTCAAAGAGGAGCAGGAGAGAGGAGGAAGAGGACACAGGAAGGAGTTGGAGTCCATCTGTGATCTCCTTGTCCCACCAGTGGCTTTTATTGAGGAGCAGCTATCTGCTTATTGTGGTTTCACATCCATTCAATTCCAAACTAATCTCTTTACACTAATGAAAGCCACTCTCCCTCTTTTGATGTAAATGTAATCAGCGCTGAATCTTCCTCTTCAATCAGCCCTGATCCGTTTCCTCTCCCGGTAACGACTGGTCTGAATGTGCGCCGGTAACCGATTAACAGACTGTTAACTCCCAGCAAGAGAAAAATAAATCTATTCTGTCCTCCATGGCTCAAAAGCTCCCCAACATTCCCATGCTTCCTGTAACTCCTCCCATCCCGGCCCACCTCACCTGGAGGTTCTGCAGTGTTCGTCGCAGCTGCTGCAGGCTGCATCGGGCCCGGCCGCCGGCTGGCAGGAGGCCCTGCGTGGTCACCAGGAAACTCTGCAACTTCCTCAGACCGCAGCTGTAGAGGTGCCAGTGCTTCACCAGCCCCTCCACCAGGAGGTGCCGCTGGTCCGCCCGCAACACCACGCCCTGCCAGTGCTCCCGAAGCTGGGCGAGCTTCAGGATGAAGTCGTTCCTGGATGCATTCAGTTAACAAATGCATTTTAGGCATGCACACACTGCTGTACAGTATATTATATATCAGTATAATGTACAGTCCACAACAAAAATCTAAGTATATGCAGTGTATATACTTCGAGTTGTATTAAATGTGCATGAATTGTGGAATTGCAATGGCAAATTAAGAACAGCGTTTAGCGTAAACAGACTCTCTCTCAGCTGCTGTGAATTAAACATTCGTGCTTGGTCAAACATGAACGCCCAGTATGTGTGTAAAGACAGCTCGAATGAGAGATGAGAAACATAAACCTTTATAAATCTGTCGTCATGTTATTCGTTTTGATTGTTTTTCATGGTTTAAATAAGACTTGAAATGTTCTGGTAATATGACTTATTACATAAAAACCTCCACAATCTTATGAGCTTATGTCTTGTTATGATTTTCAGATGAAACGAGAGATCAAGCGACGCAAAATTAGACGATTTTCATGACATAATAGGTATTTAATACGGTGTTTAAAACGTTTTCCTTCTTTTTACAGAATAACTAGCAATGCTAACTCTAGCCAAGCTAACAGTTACGCTATTTATTTACCTTCTCTCGATTCCATAATGCTACAATCAATAAAGCCCATTTTCCCCAGATATATTTTGCAGCAGCGTCGACATAGTTTAAAAATATACTGAAACTACATTTTAATTAACAGGAGACATTTTAACACCATGAAATATTCCGTAACTCGTAAACAGAACCGAACCAAGGCTTCCTGTCGCCATACCGGATGTTGTGAAACGTCATCACGCTTAACCGGAAATCAGAGCACGTCATCCGCCGCTCACCAGGTCAACGCTGTGATACATTGTTGCATTTTTGACCTACATTCCGCTCAGCCAGTCAACCTTTGACCTACATTCCGCTCAGCCAATCAACCTTTGACCTACATTCCGCTCAGCCAATCAACCTTTGACCTACATTCCGCTCAGCCAGTCAACCTTTGACCTACATTCCGCTCAGCCAATCAACGCTTTGATACTTTGACCTACATTTTTGACCTAAATACCTAAATGTAATTAGAATGCTGATAATTGGGATATTATATATATAATATATATATATAAATAATATATATATTATTAATAATAATAATAAAATATGTATTATTATTATTATTTTTATTTATATATATATTATATATATTATATAATTATATATTTTATATATATATAATTATATATATCAAAACTTGAACTTTAAAACCTTTTATCATACCTGTCAACTAATATGGTTTCGCCATATTTTAGTATGGGAAAATAACAAATTAAATTTCTGCCACTATACCCCCTCCCCACTCCAACATACGGCCTCCAGTCGATTTTTACAGCTTTTATGGGTTCTGAGTACGTCGGGCAGTGAAAGTGGGTTGACAGGTATGCTCACCTGTCCTCCACCTCTCCTCTCTGCAGCAGGTGAAGGGCTTCGGTCAGAACCGAATGAAGGCTCGGGTGACCGGTGGACAGCTCGGCTTGAAAGCGCTGGAACACAGGACAGGTGTAAATGTGAGTTCACCTGTAGCTATAGAACTCCAGCAATGCTTCTCCACGACGCACCTTGAGGGTACCCAGCTGCTGCCTGAGGCCGGCGTAGGACCCGGCAACGTCCACGGCCAGGCCGTCCTCCATCCTCTGCAGGAAGGACATCCAGCTCTCACACTTCTGCTGGAAGTTCTGCCGCTTCAGCGCCTCTGTCTGCAGCTCGCTGCACCCCCCCACAAAAAGAGTGTCATTGAATAGACCGCACCCACTCATGCTATCAGCTGATCTCAGGTCTGACCTGCAGGCCTCCTTGGCTCTGGCGGACGCGTCGGCCCAGCAGCGGTTGAGGTGCTGCAGGCGGAGCGCGGCGCCGGTGCCCAGCATCAGGCTGCAGCTCAGCTCGTTCAGCAGCTCCAGGTCAGCAGACAGGCCGCTCAGATCCAGGAGGCCGTGCTGCAGACACAAGGTCAGATCATACATGACATCACACCTGGCGACTGCAGAACTCTAATCTGAACTGCTCCTGGAGGCCCTCCTCTCATCTGGAGATAAAGCACCTATAAATATCCTCAGGTGCTTCTGAGATCCACTTGGATGAACTTTAAAACATAGCCTTCATTTAGCGGCGACAGAAGCTCCTTTCATCATCCATGCCGTCTCACCTGGTCCGCTGTCCGAGCTTCACCCTGAAGACGCTCCTGCCAAACTTCCAGGTTTCCCTCCAGTGACTCCAGGAGCATTCTGAATTCCTCCAACCGCCCGAGCTCCTCCTGCACAAGGAGACGACAGGAGGTCATCTGGGGTTTAATTTATAGGTCAGTGTGACCTACCGGCAGGTAGACAACAAAGACCGCCTGTTTGACCTACAAATAGACTGGAGCGTCAGATAAACTAAAAAATAATAAAGTACTTTTGACTGACTTAACTTGATTATTAAGGAAGGTAATAACAAAAAAATTATACAAAAAAAATTATATATATATATCATTATGTATATGATTACAGAGAAAAAGCAGCAGCAAAAAGCGGACACTCCACCTGGACGCCAATTTCATTTTGCATTTCTGCTTTCATTTGAATCAGATTTGAATCAGACAGAAAAGTGTGGTTTAAATGTAAATCTGCAGAAGAATAGCTTGCTGGGTGACACTCTTCTTTGACATGTCATCCTTTATCGCTCAGACGATTCTTCTTTTTCATTTTCCTCATCCATTATGAGATTTGTTGTTTTGGAATAATGGAAACAAATTCAAATCAATTTCTGCTCATAATCTACAAGACCAGCCTGCCCGTCCTTTCCCGTGTCCTAACTACTGCATGTCCCTATAGAAGCACAGGTGGACACCTGATCCAGGTGCTCCGTCGCCATGTGGCCTAGGTCCATCAGCCGGCTGATGTGGGTCCAGAGTTCTTTCAGGGTTTGTGTGCCAATCACACTTCCTGCTGTTCCATCACTTCGTCTCAAAGATGAGTCTGTCACCTTCAGAGAGCAAGGAGAGACAGAGCAACAGACAAGTGGAGAGATAGAGAGAGGGAGTCTGAGACACGCGGGACTTTCATCAAACCCTGCAGGAGTCCCCGTAACACCAAAGTGCCTCCTGCTCAAAGGAGGCCCTCCTCCCTGCCTGTCCTGCAGCAGCTGCTGGAAGCGGACCAGGTTGGCCTTCAGGAGGTCCAGTTTGGAGCCGAGCAGCTCAGCCGCCTCCTGCTGGGATCCCACAGCTCCCAGTTTATCTGGCTGCTGGTCGGCAACTGGACGGAACAACAAGAGACCGGCGGCGTTCCGCTCGATCGCCAAAAACATCTCCTAGGAATGAATACACACACAAACGTCATTCAGTTTAAATGAAGTGTTTGTTAGCGTGGAGCGTTTTCCTTTTATTTTTGATCCATCTGAAAGAACTGCAAACATAAAAACTCACTTATGTTTGTTTATCTTCCCATTTCCTGTTTTATTTTGAAATGCATTTGCCATGCTGTTACACTTCCTGTCTTGTTAATTTTCACCCTTCTTCCTGTTTACATCTGTGTTCTTCTACTCTTAGCTTGTTTGTTGTGTTGTTGTTGTTTATCTTCATCGTACGTTCCCAATCTTTTGTCTCAGTAGTTATAATCGATTATTATGTTAAAACACTTCCACTTCCTCGGTCGTCGCTCCACTCTCTGTTTGGGTCGGGCTGGAAGACTTCCAGAACCTCAAGGTTCTTAGTTTAACACCTTTGAAAGTTTCTGTTTATTTTATTACATCAGGTTATTAAACTGTTATCCTGCTGACGTGTATTTGAGCTTCGTTAAACATTAATTAATCTTTAAATCCTCCCCGACCTGCTCCCCTGGTGGGCGGGGCTTACCTGGCAGGTGAGCAGCTGCTGCTCCACTCTGTCCTGTCTGTCAGGTGAACCGGTGGCGTCCAGACTCCTCTGGGCGTTCTGCAGCTGCAGCTCCAGCTGGCCGTCTTCACCGGGACGGGGTCCCGGTCCGGACCCGGACTCCCCAGGACTCACAGAGCCCTGGGACACAAACATAACACACCTGGCTGAACTTCTCCCCTCCAGGGCGGCCGGTAGAGAGAGCAGAGTGGGGGGGAGGGTGTAGCGGTGTCGGCTCGGTTCTGTCCCGGGACTCTTACAGCCTGGCTCTGCTGCCTGGTTCTTCTCTGTCCCTCTCCTGTCATTATTCCCATTTCTGCTCCACCCACCTGAGGCAGAAACCACTTCCTGGAGTGGGGGCGGAGCTCAGGTGACAGGAGAGAGGGAGAAACAAGGCCTCGGTCTGAGATGGAAGTCAGCACACAGTGCCAAACGCAGCTCCTCCTCCTCCTCCTCCTCCTCCTCCTCCTGCTGCAGAATCAGGAAGCTTGTTCTGACACATTCAGGTAATATAAAGGTTTCAGGGTTTTGGCAGGGAAACACAGGAGGAGGGCCTGAGGAGCAGCGTCGACAGGAGGTGAAGAGGAGTCAACAAACCTGCTTTGAGTGTCAGGGTTAGTCATGCGATGACAAAAGGAAGGTGTGTGTGTGTGTGTGGCAGGTAAAAACAGAATTAGATGAACGTTTTTAGGTAATAATCCCGCCTCTTTTCATCTACGTCTTTCATTGGATGCATGAATGCAAACTGACAGGTAAAGAAGTGACGACGCTAATTCACTTGAGCTGTGAGTAAATTCTACCTGGAGTGGACCGGACTTCATCAGCGACTCTTTACACCATTTAGCGTGTCATGGAAGTAAAGGGCAGACGTGTTGAATCGAGTAAAGCTTTATTTTCTGCAGAGCAACACATGATTCACATCGCGCACAGAACCCGGCAACAACTACGACGCGTTTCTGCTTCTGATAATAACACACCTGAATAAAGATCCATGCAGAAAGAAGAGCACCCACCCCGCTACATGGATGGAACCCATCAGAGGCCGTGGACTCGGCCATTTTTCAGGTAAACGTTAACAAGTCCATCCGTCCTCCACTTGGCATCAAAAGGCAACAAGAAACACCGGGAAAAAAATCCTATTCCCAATGCAAGCAAAAAAAAAGTCCCACTGCTGGAAGCCTGTTTATTATTCTGGAATATTCCTCCTTGGAAATATACCTAGAGCTGGAAGATGTTTCCAGAAGAACCCGGAGGTCCAGGTTTGGTGAAGCCCTGGCCTCGGTTCTGGTAAATTTCTAGGATTAGTTCCAGAAGAAAGTAAGCTGGGTTTGGGTTTATCAAAGACGTGCATAGAGAGCAGATAAAAGGAGTCGGTGTTCTGGTAAAACAAAAACATGGGGTTAGGACATCTGAATCTGGACTTGGTCCGATGGTGTCAGAATTTTAGATTTAGAACACAAGAAAAAGCCAAACATCCGGTTGTTCTAGAGGAGGGAGGAGTTCCAGGGCGCCCCAGAAGCTTTCAGATTTCATCTCGGTTCTACAAAAGCTGGGTCCAGAAGTTGAGACATCTATGGATAGACTTGGTATCAGAACCAGATGGGAGTTCCAGAGGAGGTTCTAGAGGAGTGTGAGGGCAATGGAGAAAGTTCTGCACATGGGAATTCCAGCCATTCAGGATCGGAATCTAGGAGACTACGCATTTGTTCTGGGCTCCAGAGTCAGGTTTGGGGACTTTCACGGTTGTGGTTTTTGTGTTTACCATACGTTCAGGTGGGGACTGGGTCGTTACTGAGCCCAGTGGTTCTGATAAAGCTTCAGATGGACCTGCTCCTGTTGGGTCGGGGAGGCCCTCAACATCCTGAAGAAACATGATGAGGGTTAGAGGGTCAGTGATGTCAGTCAGGTACGCACAGGGGGTGGGGCTCCAAATCAACACATACGCTTGTTATTGACGTACTGCTGTTACGTTATTGGTCTTACTGCTTTTCCGCATTGATTATTATTGATTAATGCTAAAGTTAGCATCGATAATCAGAACAACAGAAGGATAAGAGTGTTTTTTATTATTGTGAAAGAATCGCATGAAAACTGGAAGTAGTGAGCGTTCACATGGCAACCAACTGAACACCCCTCGCTTCAAAACGTGACGTTCCATCTACTGCCACCTTGTGGCGGGGCCTTGCATTACGACTTTAACGAAACGCTACAGCAAAACATCCTGTTTTAACAACGCCTTTTCGACTTTGACACTGATGTCACCGGACCGACACCTTCAGTTTAATTACCTGAGCTTCTGGTCCTGCTGGCCCTGAGCTGGATCTGGACGTCGTCACCTCCTCCGAGCCGACAATCAGAAACTCCTGACGATAAGAAGGATCAACGTGAATAAAACTAAACAAAAAGTCCAAACCGCTTAAGCGCTTCAAAGAGAGAGGACCAAAATCAGAGGCTGTTCAATACTGCCCTCTAGAGGAAGACGTTTGGATGTAACTGGGTCCTGATGCTGCAGGTGTGGAACAGGTGGATGCAGGAAGAGGTTAGAAGCAACAAGCAGAAGTGTGATGAGTATGGACTCCGACCAGCAGTGATGCGAGCGATTCATGTCACAGTGGATCACATGGTCTCAGGTGTATTAAATTGTAATTTGTTCTGTTTGCAGACGGTGTGTTACACACCTCCCATCTGCTCTCTAAACATGGGTCACAAGGAGGAGGAAAGGAGGTGAGTGATGTCAGAAGGAGTTTTCTACAGCTGAAGTTACCTCTGGAAAAGCGCCCATGAAAGCATCCCAGAGCCACCATACAACACCTCCTCCACCTTCGTCCACTCTCTGCTCCTCACTCCCTTTTGCCTGTGCTCCTCCTTCAGCCTGGAGCACGCCTCCATGCTCCCGCTGCTGACACGGAGACACGCTCATGTACAGGGTGGCGCGCCAGTTGGTCAAAAGTGCATGTGACTTTAAGTGAGGTACACGAGATGGCCAGTGGACTCCCCCAGCAGTCACTGAGCTCCGGAGTTTCATCCACGTTTGTTTTAAAAGAACTCACGCCTCGTTTGTGGAACGTTAAGAAATTCTATTTTTGTTACTGTGGACGAAAATGTCTTAGTATAAAATCCTTTTGTTTTTTTTTATTAAACATTTACCAATGTTGAATTAAATGTGCTAATTTAAGTTGGTATTTTTAATTCCTAATGTGGAAAGAAACAAATTTGAAACAAATATATTCAATTTAAAATTTGCTAACGTGGATGATCCTCTGCGGTCTGCTTTCAACAGTATGCAAAATAAAAACAAACTTCTAGTAGAGGAATGTTTGGAATCATGTGAAGCAGCAACACGGACTGAGCGACCCGTTAATGAACTCTGTTCAGAACCCACGGGACGCGGCTAAGCAAGCGTGTTAGTACCTTAACAAAACGCTTCCTCTAACCGGCGAGACTCACGCCCGTGGCTTCCTTACCTGAGCGTCAGGTGTCAAGGTCCGCCTCTGCTCAGGGGAGGACGGCTTCACGGTCATCAGCATGGCTCCGGACCTCCTCAGCACATCTGGCTCAACGTGGGCCACTGTGATCTGACCCTGCTCGTCTTCGTTCTGAAGAACACAAAAGCCGTTATATGGATCGCCTTCGATGTCAATGATAAAGCCATGAACCGAACTCACCTCGGCTTCTGCTGAAGAGGAAGACCTCACCTGCAGGAGCGCCGGCGCTTTGGTTTGGACCGGCGTCGGAGGCTGCTGGATGAACAGAGCCGGGACCTTCTACAGAGGAAATAAAGCAGAACATTCATGGAAAGGACTTCGCCGGTTTCGCCACCGGACTGACGGGTTCACGGACCTTCTCCAGTTCCAGCAGCAGAGTCTGTAGCCGGTCCACGACGGAGAAGACAGTCAGCGTCTCCTCAGCCTTGTCCGGGAGACATAGTCCTGGTTTACACTTCTGGATCTCTGCCACAGTCCTCCTCATGGACTGGATCCTCTGCTCAACAATCTGCACAGAAGAAAATCGAGACAAGCATGCAGAATGCAGCGTGAGCGTTAAGACATGCCTCTGATCATCCGATCGGTTCCCTTCGTCATTTGGGTCTTTTTGGAACCACCAGTTAAACGGATGTTTCCTTTGATACGTCCCACCTTCAGGCTTTCCTCTCTGGGACTGGAGAAAGTCTCTGGAGACGCTAGCAAGGTCTTGATCTCCGTCACATTACGCTCCATCAGGCTGACTTCACTCTCAATGGCCTCCACCTCCTAGAGGACGAGGGATCGATTGTTGAATGAAACAGGAAAGCTCAGCGATCAATGGCATCCGACCGTCAATGCCGAAGCGGGTAAAGCTCACAGTGGCAGCATGCTCCAGCTGAGAAAGAGGAGCTGTGAAACTCTCCTGGACGTCGGACACTCTGCGATCGGCTTCCAGCAGCTCCTCCTGGAGAGTTGTGACGTTGCAAACCTGTGACATCTCCTTCAGGACCGAGCCGAAGCCCTGCAGGGTGCTTCGGATCTGGACGGAGTCAGCCAGCACCGTCTGCAAGGCAGGACAGGAAGGAACATTTGGTGAGAAATGCAAAGACCCGTGGACGGGTGTTTCCAGCCCGGCGGACCGACCTTCAGGGCCTGGACGTGGCTGCTCAGACATTTAGCGGTGGTGTAGCTGCAGGGCGCGGCGAGCCACGACTCAGCTTCAGACATCCAGCAGGAAGAGCTGCTGATCATCTCCTGATGCTCCTGAAGCCACGCGTAGATCTGATGGGAAGAGAGCATCATGGGAGTTCATTCCAAACCAGCAGCGATCAGAAACAAACGTTTCTAACTCTACATGCAGGGAGTCAGAACAGTGTCTCCTAATAACGCCGATAAACAGCCTGCAAACAGGTGAGATGAGACAATAAGAGCGTCGATGAGAACATTCTGGAAACACAAGCATGTCATCACAGACGTCCTGACCTTGCTGATGGAGGCGGTCCTCTGCTCTGCCTGTTTGGCCAGCTGGGAGTAGAGCTGCTGCTCCTCTGCCAGTCTCTCCGTGAGGGTCAGCACCTCCTCCGGCTTCTCCATGTCCTGCAAGTCCACCTCCAGAGCCGCGAGGGAGGAGTGCCACACATCCAGCTCATCCCATACACGCTGAGCACACACACACACAACCACAGGTACACAATGAATGAGAGGGCGGCGACGCTTTCAGTCATCATTCATCTGTCAGGCCGACAGACTGGCTCATCGTCCACGCCCCACCTTCTGGGTGTCCTCTGCTTGAGCCACTGTGGGGCTTCTCTGCTCCAGTCTCTTCTGGACGGTCCTCAGGCCAGCCCGGATCTCAGACAGCTTGGCCCCCAGCCGGTGGACAGGGCCACTCCTCTCCACCACGTCCCCCACCTGATGGACAGGTAAGTTTGTCTTTATTACGTGGAAACATTTTGACATGAGACAAGATTGTTGGGAATCCACTTGAACTTCAAATCTCCTTCTTAGTTTATTATTCCTGAACCATATTAACATTTAATCCTGCTAAATAAAAGTGAATTAAATTGACAGAAATGTGGCCACGCCCCTGGCTGTTCACCTTTTTAACTCTGTCCAATCAGAACCCTTGTGTACCTTGACTTCTACGTGCTGCAGCGACAGTGTAACCTCCTGCAGTTGTCCTTCGATCTCCGCCGGGACGACAGTGTCCACGCCTGAGTACCACCCCTTCAGGCTCTCCTTCATGTGCTGGAGCAAAGCCTTCTGGGTACACAGGTGACTGTGGACCTCCTGGAACCAGAGAACAATGTTCTGTAATTATTTTTTGGACTCTTGCGCTTCTTTCTCTTTGCATTAATTTAACAGATATAACTGTTATATCTCACACACGATTATCCCTGATGAACGCCTCACCTGAAGCTCCTCAGTGCTGCTGCTCTGCTCCATCCCTGACAGGAGATTTTCTGCTGCCTCCAACCAAATCTGGACACAATGGAGCTCCTCCCGAACCTTCTCCCTCTCCTCCAGCTCCGCCTTGGCCGCCTCCAAACCCTTCCTGCTCCTCTGCTTCACACTGGGAAAACACAGCAACACAATTCAGCAGCTGGACAACCTCAGATGCTCTTCAGTTTTGTTTGTTTGGGACATTTAAACAAACATCAAACCCTGTCTCACCTGTCGTATCGAGTCTGAATCGCCTGCAGCTGCTTAAAGAGTGGTGTGGGAGGAGCCTGCTCCAGGTGCGCCGGCACCCCCAGCAGCCTGGCAGTGCGCAGCTCCAGCGCGGACACAGCCCGATGTTCGCAGTCCAGTCCATCCTGGTACTGTTCCCAGGAATGGACCAGGTCATGAAGCTCCTCGGAGGAGGCCTTCACCTCAGACACCTGAGGAAATTGTGCCTCCACCTGCTCCAGGATAGCAGAGGCCTTCTCCACCTGAGAGGACGGCGTGGTATTATTAACATGCAGCAATGCCGTGAAGCCTGCAAACTAGTTCCATCTATGCGCCATTATCTCTATGGATACCTGATTGCAGGAAGTGATGTAATCATCTCAATGAATATTCATCCATCACACCTGTACGGTGATTTTACTCACGCTGTCAGTGATTTGCCTCCATTCTGCAATCGTCTGCTTGCTGCGAGTCGTCAGCTCCCGTTTGCAGTGAATTATCCTAAACACCCGTTTCCAGAGGGAAGTCACGTCCACCTCCCTGCCTCCACAACAGCGCTGCTCCGTGCACCACTCCTTCAGCTCCGCCAGAAGCCGGGGCAGGGAGTCCACCTCCTCGGACACAGCCTGCAAAAGGGGAAGGCATACCCAATCAAACCCAGGTCAGACGTTTGAAAAAAGAGGAGGACATGCAGGTGTCAAACGTACTCGGAGGTTGTCTCGTTGGTCGGTGCAGTCGGCGAGGGAGGCGACCTTTTGACGGAGGACCTGCACGAGGCTGTCCTCTGCCCTCCTCACACTCCGGAGGATTTCTTCTTTGCATTTAGTGAATTTGTCGTGATTTTCTGCACACCTGAAACAGAAAGGGTTGATGTGGTGTGGACTAACGTCAGGTAAAGTTTCACATTAAATGTTGTGTATAGTACCAGACAGGCTTTGGGATCTTCCACCTGTGAGCTGTTTACCTGCTGAGATGTTCCAGTTGGATGTGGACCTTTGCCTGGAGAGAAGACATCCTCACCAAGATCCGGCTCAGAATGATCTCCTGGAGTTGCTCCACCTTGCCCGGGGACAAGTAAGGATGTAGGGACACCTGGCTCTGGAGCTTCTCCACATGAGTCTGGAACTGCTGCTGCAGCAAGCCCAAAGCCTTCTGGGCTTCTCCCAGCCGTTCAGAGCAGAGTCCAGCAGAACCCAGTGGTGGCATCGCAGCGGCCTCGATGCCACTCAGGAACAGAACCGCTTGTCTTACAGTACAGGTGTAACTTTTCAAAGACTCCCTGGCCTCGGAAATGTTCTCCTACAAAGAAACAACCACAATTTCTTAGCAACACACGAGTGACTGTCATCCAAAACACCCAAGGTTGAACCTCTGGTTGAACCTCATATCAGGTTTTGGACAGGTAAGACAAATTGATTAGATAGATGTAAAGAAAAACTTGCCATTTGGGAGTTGCACTCGCTGAGGACTGCATTCTTCAGGTCGATCAGGTTTTGGGATCCGCCTCCACCTCTGGTCTTTCGCAATAGAACTCCAAGTGCTTTCATTCTTGACGCTACAGTTTTCTGCAAACACAAGATTCTCTGGTATTCATTTGTAATCGCTGCGTCACTTGGGTCCATCATCGGGAACTTCTGGACATCATCCTGGGTCTTCAAGAGGAAGGCCTGAGTGGATTCCTTTTCCAAGTTGAGGTCCATATCCTTCAGCAGATCTCTCTCAATGATGCTGATGTTGTCGCAGAGTCGCATCTCCAACATACCAAGGCTCTCCTCATTTTCTTTCAGTCTCCTCAGTTCTGTGTTAAGCTCAGAGGGATAAAGGTCAGGAGAAATCACCTGGAGTTTGTAATGAGTCTCCTCAGACAAGAACTTAATCACAGGAATCTGGACAATGAGGGTTTGGCAGAGCTCGTACTTCTTCTCCAGCTCCCTGCTGTCTACTTTGGTCTGATGGACCTGCTTCTGAACATTCTCGGTGAGGTCCTCCACACTCTGCCTCATGTAAAAGTATTTCTCCTGATCTTTGCATTTGCTTTCCAATGAGACCAGTCTGCTGTGAATTTCAAACATGTCTGAGTACAAATCTCTAATCTTTTCCTGTGGAATCCATGGTTGCAAAAGGTCAACCTTTGACTTGTGTTCCAAAACCTTATATTTAAACGGTTCCAAAGCTAACAGAGACTCTCTCGTAATTGGGAACCTGTGTCTCGTCAACTCTATTAAGATCTGCTGCAGGCTTTTGTCAATCGAAGCCAGGGTTATATTGCTGGAATCTACTGTCTGGTTGAGTTCGTCCAGTTCCTTTTTGTTGGCCTTCTCATAAATGCTGATGGCCTGGATGTCCTTTTCGAGGGTGGTAAGCTTTGTAAAAAGATGGCAGTTGTCTGTGAAGCTGAGATCGTTGGCGATGTCTTTACTCTTGATTAGTAGAGCTTGGCAGACGGCAGATTGCCTCTCAGCCTCGGTCAGAGTCTCTTGGATCTGACGACCTCGGCGATCAATCTCGGCGGGGCTCCTGAGATCGTCGTCAGCACACATGGATGCCTCCTTATGCAGATGGGCCACAACCCAGGATTCGAGGTCAGCAATCTGCTCTGACAGCTTCTCTCTGGTCTGCAGTCCTGACTCTATCTCTCTCACAGCCTTGGCTAGCTTCCCGGTCGTTGATTTAGAGAGATCCTCTAGGGACTTCAGGGAAGAGCGCACCAAGGGTACCTCTTCAGCCTGGTCAAGCTGTGGAAGGAGCTCAGTCACTTCTTCTACCAGTGACATCAGTTGGCCCTGTTTGACCATGAACTCAGATTGCAGCTTCTTCAGATCTCTGAGCTGCCGGTGGACCTCCTCAGGGAGGAGAGACACCCTGGCCCTCCTTCCCTCAATGTCACTCTCTGCCTGCTTGGCCCAGATGAGGCCATCCCTCATCACTTTGACCATTTTCTCCATGATGGGGTTGCTGCTGCTCTGAGTGTTGGCCGACACCAGACCCTCTGCGTGGCAAAGTTGATCTTGGACTGTCTGAAGCCCCCGCTGTACGTCCTTTTTTTCCTTATCACAACGTGAGCCGTGAAGTAACATCTCTGACTGCTGCTGCAAATTAAGCCTTTTTTGCTTAGCTGCTTTAATCTTAGCATCAAACACCATCAGTTCATACGACTTTTTGCAATTCCATACAGGAGCCGAAGGAGACATAGCTTCTAGGTCTTTGATGACTGTCTTCAAGTCTTCCTGAAGACTAGATATTGATATCAAAAGGCTGTTGGTCTCATGAGAACGGACATTTGTCTCATACAAGGTCCTCTCCACAGCTCTTTCTAGGCATGCCCACGTCTCTTTTAGGTTACTCTGTTGGGTCTGTGCAGCTGCTCGCTCAGGCCAGCTGAGGTGGGGGCATACCCTGGCATGAGTTGTGAGCATCATCTCAACAAGTCTTCGGTTTTGTACCACACTTCTCTGTAAAGTGCTAAGTCGCTCTGCTTCCTTGGAGCTGCTCTCCTCCGGGGACCTGAAAGAAAGTGTAGAAGTCTTGCTCTTACTCTGTTTGCAGTTAGCGTTGTCTGGTCTTTAAGGTGTCATTATTGTGTCTGCAAATCTGCCCGATTAGACCACATTTAAAAATGCACATCCTTAACAAGTGAATAATAAAACATACTGAACAGTACTATTGGGTCGTAGTTGAAACCTTGTTTAGTAATACCGGTAATTGAAAATGAAGCACAGAAGACAACTGACATCTTAAAAGAGTCCAGTTCTGCTGTCAGTCTCTCCAACAGGGTCTTGACAGCTTGGGTTTGACTGCAATAAGCAGTCACCACCTCCAGCTGGGCCCGTTTGCTTTGGATGACGCCGTCTGCTTCCTGAATAGTGGCGCTGCACCTGACCTTCACCAACTCTAGAGCGTTGCTCTTCTCGGCATCAGTTCTGCTCAACTGGGACAACAATGACTGCTGCACTCGGACATCCTCTCGGCACTCCTGTACTCAGCAAACAAACAACATTAACACCGGTCATTTTCATGCACATTTTTTAGTTTGGTTCTCCAGCGAGTCCTGGACACATCGTTGTCAGGTCTACCTGGACCACCTCTAGCTGCTGGGACACAGCTGCTGGGTTGAGCTCCAGTCGTCGGCTCTTGTAGCCCAGGACTTTAGACAATAGCCTGCTTACACAATTTTCCAGGTCGCTCGTGGATGTAATCAGAGTCTCTGCGGCATCCGTCATGGGTTTGCCCTTAAGAAACAGAAACACATCTGGAACTGCAGTCTCAGTCCAGCTGATGCTCAAAGTGTGATCACATTGATCTTGTATTTGTTAAGACAATTTATGTTTTTGTGAAATAAAGTTTTAAATTCTCATCAAAACATAGAAAGTGAATGTTTTATTGAAAATGTCACCAGCACGCTCAGTATTGTCATGCAATATTATTTTAAATCCTACCTTCACAAAAACAAAATTGGTGGCTGCTAGTTGTAGCTTACAAAAATATGATTAGCATTAGTACCTCAGTGAGTGGACTCCTGGGTTCTGTTAGCGCCAGTGGCTGCACTTCTTTGAAGATCTTCCCCAGACCACTTTCTTTTGGGACCTTCATAACTGCTTCCCCAGGCTGAACAGGAGTTTGTTGCAGTTGAACGTTGCTTTCTCGAGTGGGCATTACCTCCACTGAGGTTCCCTCATCCCGTACAATGACAGCTGAAGATTTCTGAACTGCCTGCAATGTTGTTTGTGATATCTGGTAATCCTTATATACCTGGAACACCAGTACGTACACACTGTATAATGTTACATCACGTATATTCATGAGCAAATATCTTACCTGTGCTAGGTCCATGCTCTGATGCCTCACTTCAGCTGCAGCTCCACCAGCGTTTGTGGCTGTTGGGGGTTTCAGTTCTGCCCTGACCACCTTTTCCCTGTCCTCTTCCACAGCGGTGCACTTCTTTCTGTACTGTTCTTTCTTATCTTTTGAAGCTGGTGTGTGACTGTCTGTTTGGACTTTGGGTTCAAACAGGGACTCACTACAGCTTTCTGGTACATCGACACTGCTCATCTCCACCTTACACTGCCCAATCTGAGCGGTGGCGGTTTCATCCTTGCTGTCTGCAGCCGTCCCACACTGGATGCTGGACTCAAGTCTCGGCTCCTTTTCTAGTGTGAAGGTTTTGGCTTGATGGACAGTCGTGTGGATTTCTGTTTTATCAACAGGCTGTCCATCCAGGTCCCTGGGAACGTCATCTGCGACTTCTTTGCTTATTTTATCGTTGGTTATTCCCTCTGTCACAGTTTGGCTCAGTTCAAACTGGTCTTGTTCAGGTACACCAAGTGGTTGAGCACAATTCCTTCCAGCCATAGTCTGTTGTCTTTCACTACTGATATTTTGCACTTCAAGTGTTGTGGTCTCACCTGCATCCTTCTTGGGGTGAACATCAGCTGGAGTCTCACCCTTGATTTTTAGTACTTTTTCCAACTGTATTTTCATTTGAACTGCATCCAACATTGGATCTTTTACTATTACAGGGATATATTCTGTTGGTATGTCCAGCTGTAAACCATGGACAACAGTCTGTATATGAATTTTCTCCTTTTCTGCAACAGGAGTTTCAGTAATTTCAGTTTGTCCTGTGACCACATGTGGAGTTGGAAATGGCACCTGACCATCGGTCTCTACTTTGGTCTGTGCTGTCTCTGTGGGACCATGTTCTGGGGAGGGTTTTGGATCCTTTGAGACCCCTGATGTAGTGGAAACTTCCCCATGCTTTAATTCCATCTTGTTTAGTATGGTCTTTGCACCTTCTGTTTGCAATTTAGAAGGTTGTTGCTGGTAATCTTCTTCACTTGTCGTCACTTCAACTGTGCTAATTTTGACTCTATTCTTTTCTTGAGGAGTTGAAGTAAGTTCCTTGTTTGGTGACATATCTTTGACTCTTGTCTGATCAATAGCAACATTTGGCAACTTTGACTTTATTACAGACACAACTTCATCCTTCTTTACGTCGGCTGGTGTATCTGGCTGTAAAATGTGCACTTCAGCTCCCTTGTGTATTTTCTCTCTTTCTTTCTTTTCATCCAGTACCTTGTGGACACCATGTGACAACACTTTGGGATGCACTTCTTGAACCCCGTGTTCTTTCACCTCTGTGAAATTCTGTGGAGTCTTCATGAGTTCTATCTTGGTTTGAATTTGGCTTGGTTTTGATATGCCATGGTCATATATGCTTATTTCTATATATTCTGTCTCTCTTACAGGTGGTTCTGATGATCCAGAGGGAAGAGAGGTGTGTTGTTCAGTGTCCCTTTGAGGTGCATTGTCTTCACCTTCAGAAACATTTTCTTGCACCTGCATCTTTGTAACTGCAGCTTGCACTGGCGTATTACTACATGTTGATATATCCAGTTGTAATATGAATGCTTCTGGTTCAGGTTGGATTCTGTCCACTGAGAAAGATTTTTTATTAAAGGCCTCAGGTACATTGTCCATTCCAGGTGGGTGACTCTGCGCTTGGACATCACATTTCTTGTCCACTGTGAATTTTTCCTGTGTTGTTTTCAAGAGGTCTGTTTGACTTTCAGTGAGGCTTGGTTTCACCGTATCTTGTTCAGGTAAAATAATTTGCAAATATTCTGTTCGTTTCTGATCTTGGGGTAATGCCTCATGAGCAGGAAAAGGTTGCACAGAGTCCCTTTCAGCAACACGGTCTTGACATTCCATACTGCTTTTAAATGCTTCAATTACAGATGCCTTAATTACACTCTTCTTTGGCTTAACATCTGCTGGCTCTTCTTTCCTCTCTGTACTTGCTTGAACAACTTCTATTCCTTTAGCTCTTGTGATAGCTTTGTTTTCATTTGCTGGGATGACCTGTACATCTAATTTTAGAGTACAAACTTCAGTTTTTTCAGCAGGCTTTTTATCCAGGGACAAGGGTGCTCCATCCTCTTGTGTCACCATTGGACAATGCTCTCCCTTTGGTATTCCTTGTGTGGTTCTTAAGAGCTCTGACATTGGTTTTTCTATAACACACACTTCACCCCTGTTGTGGATTTCATCTACTTTAGCAGGATTCTCTTTCTGCTTTCTTGGGGCATGCTGAGCGTCAAATGTTAATTCTTGCTCTTCAACGACCTTATCTTCCCTGTCGTCCTTGCGTCTTTCCAGGGTAATTTCTGACTGACCTAACATCTCACTTGGTTTCTTTAAGTCTACCTTAGATCCCCCAATTTCTGAAGTCTCTGTATCTACCTTATGAGGCTGCACCTCTGCCAAAACAGTGATAGGTTGACAGATGTCACTTTCAAAAACAGTCTCTGCTTGTGGCTGATCTAGCTTTGCCTCATAAGTCAGTGTGAGTCCTACCTCTGGCAGATCAAAGACCATATGTCTCTCTTGAGTTTGAACTATGTTTTCATATAATTTATCTATATCAGCTTCTGTTTTCTGTATTTCGGTTGGTGAAAGTGGACCTTTATTGACAGCAGTTGTTGTTTGGACCATTTCTGGAGCTGAAGATGCCATCTGACTGTCAGGGCTTTCCATGGTATCTTTAAGCTTTAAGGGAACAGACTTTTGGGAAGGTTTTACATCTTCTGACTCTCTGGTTCTGGGTGAAACATCAACATTTTTCACAACAGTGGCTTTAATAATTTCTGTTGTTCCTGGATCCTGGTCTTGAGCTGATAACGCCCTCTGATTGTCAGGCTGCCCCACGGTCTCTGCCGGTTTTACATCCACAGACTCTCTTTCAGTTACAGAAACCGTTGCCTTTTCTTCAATAGCAACTTCAGTTGCTTGTGGAATCACCTCTTGAGATGAAGATGGTTTTTCAGCATCCAGTCCTTGGTTGCTTGGCATCTGCTTTGTGGTTGGAAGAACTGTGCTTAGCTTCATATCCTTTGACTTTCTTTTGGTTGGTGAAAACATTCCTTTTTCAACAACCTTAATTTCACTTTGTCCTGTAACAAGGTCTGAAGTTGAAGATGGCATCTGGCTGTCAGGTTCCTCCTTGGTTTGTACCAGCTCTGTGGTAACATCTTCTGGCAAATCTTTCACATCCTTTAAGACACGTGAAACACTGGATTCTTCCTCACTCTTTGTTTCCTTCTTGACCTTAAACTTCTCAAAGCCATCTTCTGTTTTCTGTATTTCGGTTGGTGAAAGTGGAGCTTTATCTACTGCAATTATTGTTTGGACCATATCTGGAGCTGAAGATGCCTTCTGACTGTCAGGACTTTCCACAGTCTCTGTTGGCTTTAAGGTAACAGGTTCTAGGGAAGGTTTGACATCTCCTGACACCGTTTTACTTGGTGAAACCACAGGCTTTTCCTTAATAGGAATTTCAATTGTTTCTGGGATCACCTCTTGAGTTGAAGGTGTTGTTTGATCATTCATGTCTTTCTTGCTTGGTATGTGCTTTGTGGTTGGAAGCTCTGTGGTTAGTTTCAGATCCTTTGTATTTATTTTGCTTGGTAAAAGCTTTCCTTTTTCAACAACCTCACTTTGTCCTGTAACAAGCTCTGAAGTCGAAGATGGCATCTGGCTGTCAGGTTCCTCCTTGGTTTGTACCAGCTCTGTGGTAACATCTTCTGGCAAATCTTTCACATCCTTTAAGACACGTGAAACACTGGATTCTTCCTCATTCTGTGTTTTCTTCTTGACCTTAAACTCCTCTAAACCAGCTTCTGTTTTCTGTTTTTCGGTTGGTGAACATTTACCTTCAGTTAGAGCAGGACTTTCCAAGGTCTCTGTCAGCTTTAAGGGAACAGGTTTTTTGGAAAGTTTTACATCCTCTGACTCTCTTGTGTGGGATGAAACATCAAATTTTTTCACAACAGTAGCTTCAATAATTTCTTTTGGTTCTGGATCCTGGTCTTGAGTTGATAATACCCTCTGATTGTCAGGCTGCCCCACGGTCTCTGTTGGTTTTGTGGTAACAGGTACTGGGGAAGGTTTTACATGCCCTGACACTCTTTTACTTGCTGATACTACGCCTTTTTCCTTAATAGTAGGAATTTCAATAGCGTCTGGAATCACCTCTTGAGTTGAAGGTGTTGATCGAGCATCCATGTCTTTCTTGCTTTGTATCTGCTTTGTCGTAGGAAGAACTGTGGTTAGTTTCAGATCCTTTGACTTTGTTTTGCTTGGTGAAAGCTTTCCAGTTTTCTTTTCAACAAGCACACTTTGAGTTGGTGTTGTGACCATAGCTGGAGATGAAGTCTTCTGACTGTCAATTTCTTTCTTACTTTGTTCAGGCATCACATCGGGTGGTCCAACATGGGTAACTGGCTCAAGAGGTTTGGAAATGTCACCAATCTTTGACTTTCTTCTGATTGGCATCAGGGTTTTTTCCTCAATAACATGTCCAAGCTCTTTCTTGGTATCAGGCACCCCAGTTTCGACAACTTTAAAAGGAAGTTGTGTACTCTTTGACTTTCTTTTGGGTGGTATGAACTTAGTTTGTTCCTCAACAGCAGTTTCGGCTTTCTTTTGTACAAACTGAAGAGTAGTGGGATCTTTGTCAGGTTCTTGCTTTGTTTGCCTGGGCTCCACACCAGAAACTATACCAAGGGAAGACTCTGACTCTAGACCTTTGGTGAGTTCAGTACGTTTTGTCTTCCGCCTGGTTGGTAAAACGTCAGAATCAGTTGTTACAGGAGAAGTGTGAAGTGCCTCTGGAACATCTAGAATAACAGTTGCTATTTTCTTTGTTTCATCAACAGTAAAATCTTCTGTTTGTTTTGCGTACCTTGGTGAAGCCTTCTGACATCCAGGCTCTGGCTCAATCTCTGCCACCTGTTTGGAGACATGTTCTTGGGAGGGCTTTGGGCCCATTGATTTTCTTTTGTCTGGAGAAAGTTCATCTTCTTTAACAACAACAGTTGGTTCTTTGACCAATTGTGCAGTTGAAAAATATTTCAAGCTGTCAGGTTCTTTCTTGGGATCTCCAGATTTCAACTGCGGTAAAGTTTTGTTGTCCTCATCACTTACTGTCTTAGGTTTCAGACTTTTTAAGACTTGTGGAACACTGGATTCTTCCTCACTCTTTGTTTCCTTCCTGATCTTAAATTCATCTAAGCCATCTTCTGTTTTCTGTATTTCAGTTGGTGAAAGTGGAGCTTTATCTACAGAAATTATTGTTTGGACCGTTTCTGGAGCTGAAGACGCCGTCTGACCGTCAGGGCTGTCTACAATTTCTGTCGGTTTTGTGGTAAGAGGTACTAGGAAAGGTTTTTCACCCTCTGACTCTCTTGTGCTGGATGAAACATCAACCTTTTTCACAACAGTAGCTTCAATAATTTCTTTTGGTTCTGGATCCCGGTTCTGACTTGATAAAACCCTCTGATTGTCAGGCTGCTCCACAGTCTCTGTCGGTTTTGTGGTAACAGGTTCTGGTGAAGGTTTTACTTTGTCTGACTCTCTTTTGCTTGGTGAAACCACACCCTTTTCCTCAACAGCATCTTCAATTTTTTCTGCCGTCTCCTCTTGAGATGAAGATGGTTTTTGAGCATCCAGTCCTTGGTTGCTTTGTATCTGCTTTGTGGTTGGGCGCTCTGTGGTTAATTTCATATCCTTTGACTTTTTTGTTTTCTTTGCTTTGGGAAGTTTTGTGGAAAGTTTAGGACCCTTCAGCTTTTTCATGGTTGGTGAAATCTTGCCTTTCTCCATAACAGTTTCAGGAATTTCACATTGCTTTTGGCCACCTTGCTTCGACTTCGCCCTGAAAACCTCAGATTCTTCAGAAACAGTGGCTTCAGTTAACTGACCTATTCCCTTCTTTTCCATCGGCGACATTACATTCTTGTGTGAAAGTTCTGGAGATAGTTGTGCTTTTCTTGTGGTTGGCATGAGCTCAAATTCATTCCCAATAGCAGTTTCATTTATTCCTGTGACTACCTGAGCAGGTAAAGACGCACTCCCACGGTCAAGTTCGTCTATAGCTTCCTTTAACTCCAAACTAACAACTGTAGCAATGACCGGTTCCAAAAGTGTGTCAACAAAAGCACTTTTTGACATCTTTTTGGATGGTATTGGATTTGTTTCTTTCAAAAGGATACTTTCATTTTCCGACTTCTGTTCATCAAGGTCTTTTATGTCATCAGCCACATCCTTGGTACCCTTGTCTTCAGAGAGCCTAAGACCTTTGGACCTTTCTTTGGTTGGTGAAAGCTTAACAGAATTTTGAGTTGGTGTTGTGACCACAGCTGGAGATGGGGACGCTTGACTGTCGGTTCTTTGTTCAGGCTTCACATCAGGTGATATAACATCAGTAATTGTCTCAGATGTTTTGGAAATGTCACCATTCTTTGACTTTTTTCTGATTGGCAGGAGGGTTTTTTCTCCAAGAACATCTCTGAGGTCTTTCTTGGTACCAGGCACCCCAGTGTTTGCAGCTGTAAAAGGAAGTTGTGTACTCTTTGACTTTCTTTTGGGTGGTTTTATCCTAGGTTCTTCCACATCAGCAGTTTTGCCTTGCTTTTGCCCAAACTCAGGGGTTGTGGGATCTTTGTCATGTTCTTGCTCTTGCTTGGGAGGTAAAACCTCCCTTTGTTTCATAACAGCTGTTTTAGGTTGCTCTGGAACCACCGCTGCGGTACCTGATGTCTCCGGTTCTGTCGTTTCAATTTCCACTTTGGACTGAGTCGGTTCTGTATCAGTGGCTGAAGTTTTGGCTTTCCTCTCAGATGATGCAGTTGGCTCAGCCGATACAGGTTTCCCATCAGCAGGCTGCGTTCGGTAGGCTTCATCACGGTCAGCAGATGATTGCGCTGTAAAACACTTAGAGTCATATTTTGTCTCTTGAGATTCCTTTTTAGTTGGCTCAGTTCTGCTTTGGTCCACATTAGTGGATTTCATTATTTTAGACTCATTTTCCAGCTCAGCTGAAACTGACATTTCTTCATCAACAGACTTTTCTGTTGGGGGAATATTTTGCTGTCGTTTGACGTCATGTTTTTTCGGAGGTGACTGCTTGGATTTTCGCCGTTGTGCCACTTCAGACGTCTTCGTCTTCTCCAATTTTCCATGACTGAGATCAGGCATCTTTTGTTTGCTCCTCTCCTTGAGTTCCTGCAATAAAACGATAAGAATAGTAATGACTAGTTTCCTGTGATTGCTTCTAAAACACAATATTAAATATTTAATTTGTAATATGAGCTATATAAACCCACGTAATGTGATTTAAATACCTGTAAGCACTGGCTGAGAGAAGCCATGTGTGCTTGTACTTCTCGGAGTGTCTCAGAACCATCCTGATCCAGTTTGTCAAACAAGACCGGCATCAAACAGTCTTTGAGAAAAAGGCGGTGCGAAAGTACATCCTGTAGGCTGACTCTGAGCTTTTCACCTTCCTCTAAGGCCACCTAAAACAAGAATGTGTTTGAATTAATACACACAGAGCTATGAAAAAAACTCATCACTAGTTCGACACCTACTGGTTAGATGACCCTGAGTGAGAAACCGGATGAGCAAGGATGCTCCCAGAGCTATTTAACCATTCGATTATTGATTAAAATAAAGTTCTTAGACATTCCCTAAGAAGCAAACAAAATGCATTAAACGTTAGAGACCTGCAATGAAGGACTGAACTCTGGAGGCTTGCTGCTTTTCCATTCTTGCAGGGCGTGAAGACAATCCATCAGACAGCGAGTCACGTTTGTCGAGCAGGTACTCTGATGTTCACCTAGCCTGCACTTTATACTACAGAGACAAGTCATTGCATTTACTGTGAACACATTTTATATGGGATCTGCAGCTACGATAACAGTTGATATTTAGTCCGTTGGTTATAAATGATACCTGTCATGTTTCTGGCAAAGGGACTCCACCAAAGTGATAGTTTCTGTCGGAAGCTCGTCGGTGGCCGGGGTCGCCTTTACTTCCTTGCAAAGGTCATGAACTTTAACACCCAAATCTTCCAGCGACTTCTCACAGTTCTAACAGAAGAGGGAGTTTTCAACTCAATGCTTTCAACTACCAAGTGCAAGTGAGTAGAGCAGGGTTTGAACTGGACCATTGACCTAACAACAACCTGAAGGCTGTGCCAGTGCTGCTGGAGCTGACCCACGTTGTTCTGTGGTTCGCTGTAGCCGAGCGCCTGGTCCAGCGAGCGGAGCTCCCACTGCAGGGCTGCAGCTCGCTCCTTCAGCCCCTGGGCCTTCCTGGCCAGCTGGCAGTTCAGCTCACCTAGATGTATCTCACAGGCCATCAGGCGCTCCCTCACCTCCTGCTCCGAGGTGGCACAAAGGTCGTGGAGATGACTGACCTCCAAGGTCAAGGCATCCCGTCCTCCAGGGGTACAGATGGATAGTAAGCTGTCCCTGGCAGAGTCCAGCTCCTTCATCTCCCTCTGTTCCCGGTCCACTGTCTGGAGCAAAGCCTGAAGTCACAACGGAGGAGGGAGAGAATCAGATTATTAGAATGCTCAAAAATCTATTTTTCTAACCCTTGTACAGAGCGCTCCTAATCTCATTGTGTAGCGACTATGCCATGACAATAAAGGCATTCTATTATATTCTATTTCTATTCTAAACAATTAGATCAAAGATGGACATGTGACCTTCAGAGTGTTGATGGCGCCGTGGAGAGCCAGTCTGTCTGCAGGACGAGCGCCCAGGCCTTTAACCTGCTCCCTCAGCCAGTCCTGGGCTGCTTCATGCTGCTCCAGCAGCTGAGTGCAGCACCGCTCAGCCAGAATGCTCTGATCCAGGTCCGCTGCCGCTTCCTGAAAACCAATAACCTTCATGTTCTCACAGAGTGATATGGCCTGGGTCAAGCTGAGGTTTCTGTCTCGATAATAATGAGTTCATAGAAAACAAGAGGCACTATAAAGACAAAAAGGCTCCATTAATAATAATAATAGTTCTGGGACCTGCCAGGTCAGTATTGATTACTGTTCCTGATAAGATGAACTTACAGTCAACTCTTTCAGCAGGATGGGAATGGACGCCTCCTTGGTCTCCCAGGAGGGATCCGTCCACCTTCCATCCTGAGTGATCTCAAACAGCGCCGCAGCCTTGAGGAGAAAAGTGAGTTCCATCTTTAAACCTGACATAGTTCACCTCGTTTATCCTAATGCATAGCTTTGAGGCATCACCTGCATGCGGACGTCTGGCAAAACGAGGGCCAAAGCGGTGCTCTGGTCCAGCAGGGTCCGGGCCTGCTCCAGCACCTGCCTCCGCTCCCCCAGCCCCGGCCAGGGGAAGACACGCGGCAGGCGGGAGGCCAGGTTCTGCAGCTCAGACAGACGGGCCGCTGCCTGGTCTCGATGCTGCTGACAGGACAGCAGGCGCTCAGCAACAGCCTTCAGCCGCCTGATGGGTGACGCGAGAAGAAAAACAGATTCTGAATTAATTTACATAAAAGATCAGAAGAAGAAGAAGAAGGAGAAGAAGTTCAGAGAAGGAGAAGAAGTTCCCTCGCCTCTGCGTCTCCTCCGCAGCCAGCAGGACCGTCCTCCACTGCTGCTCAGTGTCTCTGACCATCTGCTGAACCTCCAGCTTCTTGCCCTCCTCCATGTCTTTCTGCTCACAGAGACTCTGTGCCCGTCTCTCCAGCTCCCTCACCTGCGCCTCCCCATTGGAACGGGAGTTCAAGATGGCCTAAAGACGCGATATGGACAGACTCGTCAGATACATCTTGTACACAAACCGTCGTGAAGTGTCCACCGTTGAGTCTGGTGTTTGACCTGTGCTGTGTTCAGTCTGTCCTCTATCTGAGCCCGGGTCCCCTGTGTCCCGCTCCCTTTGGACTCCGCCTGCTGCTGCAGCTCTTTAACCCAGGTTCTGGTGCTCTTTGCTTGGGTACGGAAGGCCTCCACCTCCCTGGAGAGGGCGTACTGGACCTCGGCTTGCTGCAGAGCGCTCTCGGCAGACTGCAGCACTGTCCTCCACTGCTCCTCTGAATCGTTGACGGTCTTCTGGACCTCCTTTCTTATGCCATCCTCCAGGTTCTGCTGGTCAGACAGACCCTGACTCCGTCTCCTCAGCTCGGCCAGCTTGGCGTCTCCCTCAGGCTTACAGCTCAGGACGGTCTGAAGACAGTACACTTGATTACACATTTGCACAAATCTGCTCTCTGGCTTTTCTCTCCTGCTGCTCTAACCGACCTGGGCAGTCTTGACGGTCTCTTCTGGATCTTTGCGACCCACAGAAACAAGGCTCTGCAGTTTATCTTCCATCCAGGCTTTGGTGTTTTCACTCAGGTCTTTAAAGCCCTTCAGCTGGCCCTCCAGAGCGCACTGCCTCTCAGCCTGGTCCAGGTGCTGCTTGGTCTTTTGCATGACTCTCGTCCACCTCTCCTCAGCACCTTTGACTTTCTGCTGTAGCTCTTGTTTCCTGTCTTTATCGAGGTCCAGCCGACACAAACTCTGACATCGTCTCCGGAGCTCATTCAGCTTGGAGACTCCTTCAGACTCGGTGCTCAGAATGGCCTGATGGTCGGACGGAGACGTGTTACAGCTAAGCCTTGTGTTATCTATTGTTTATTAAAGCTCATGTTATTTTAGCAGGAGACGAAAAGAGCAGCTTTATTTGTGATTAAAAATAAAAAAAATATCATCAGTGTTTGCCCAGATAATGTCTTGTCCCTGTAGCATGATGCTCGGTCTCACCTGTGCGGACTGCAGTCTGTCCTCAGCTGTGGTTTGACCGTCCAGTGTGTCCAGCTGCTGTTGGAGGTCTGTCAGCCAGTTGCCAGTGTCCCGCTCGTGGGAATCCAACTCACTGAGCTAATAAGGACAAAATACAGTTAAGAATCGACACAATGAAAGTGGCCTGTACATGTAAAAATGACTTTACAATCTATTCTCTGGAAGTTAACCCCGCCCTCTTTTGAATCCAGCATGAGATTTTTGCAATTAAATCTCAGCAAAATAAAAAAATGTGTAATTAGCCAAAGATGGATCTCACATCATTCTTGGTGTAAAAAAAAGATCACAGTCTACAGGATATACGTTTGTACCAAGCCAAGCTAACACTTGTAAAGGAAAGCTTCTGTCATGGAGCCAAAGTTCATACGATGGAGATTTTACTTCATCAACCCTGAACGTGGCGTTGTCTCACCTCTAGTGTCCTCCTCTCAATCCTCTGTGTCATCTCCTCCCCTGCAGCATCTTCCAACTCTTTAGCATCCTGCAGGACCGTCCTCCAGCGCTCCTCCATGTCCCGGACCGCCTGCTGAACCTGGACCACCCTGCCCTCGTCCGCGTCCGGGTGTTCACACAGAGTCTGGCCCCGCCTCCTCAGGTTGTTCACCTTACGGTCACCTTCAGGTCTGGAGCTCAAGATGGTCTGAAGACAAAAGATTAAATACAAAATCTGATTGGCTTAAACGTGAGCGGTTTAAACACAAAGCTGAGGACAATGAGTCCAAACGGACCTCAGCGCTGCGGCCCCTGTGTTCTGGCGGCGTGTGAACGCCGGCAGCCTGGAGCTCCTGTTGTCTTTCTCTGGTCCAATACTGTGCGTTTAAATGCTGGGTGTCAAAGTCTTCTAAAAGAGTCCGGAGCTCCACCTGTCTGGCAGCCTGCAAGGCCGCCTTCCACTGCTGCACCGCCTTTTCTACCAGCTGCCGAACCTCCGCCTTCCTGATCTCCCCCAGGCGCTCACTCAGAGTTTCCCCTCGCCTCTCCAGGTCCAGTACCCTGGACTCTCCTTCGGGTCCGGAGGTCATTACAGCCTGAGGACACAGAAAGGGCTTCGTGGAGGAGGAGCCTGCAGTTCCCGACAGCACAATCAAGCCTGCCTTTTAACTCACCTGTGTGACCTGCATCCGTTCCTCAAGCTTCATATGACTATCGCACTCGGACAGCTTCTGTCTCTGCTCCTTGATCCAGGACAGGATGCTTTCGCTTTGGGTTGTGAAAGAGCCAAAGTCCCTCTCAGCGGAAGCCTCTGCTTCGGCCTTGTTGAACGCCTCCCCGGCGGCCAGCAGGACTTTCCTCCAGCGCTCCTCCGTGTGTCTCACGGTGTCCTGAATCTCTCCTCTCCGGATGCCATCCAAGTCCGCCCTGTCCGATAGATTCTGACAGCGCTGCTTCAAACTCTGGAGTTTGGAATCTCCGGCAGGCTTGGCGCTCAGAGTAGCCTGAAGACAGCAAATATTTATTCAGACTATAAGAAAAATGGCTGAAATTGATGCACAATCATTTTCAACTTACTTGTGCAGTCCGAGGCTTTTCTTCTACTTGCATGCATCCATCAAGCAAGTCCAGGTTCTGTTCCTGGTCTCTGATCCAGGACTGCACATCTTCAACCTGGGATTTGAACGCGTCTACGTCTTTGTCCAATAAGTCTGGTGTTTCCACCTCGCTGAGCGCCTCCTCAGCCGTCTGCAGAGCTTTTCTCCAACGATCCTCTGTTTCTCTGATGGACTGCTCAATCGCTTCTTTCCTTCCCTTCTTCAGGTCCTCCTGTCCACACAGAGTTTCGCTACGTCTTCTCAAGTCATCCAGTTTCAAGTTTCCTTCAGGTTTGGAGTGCAGGATGGCCTTTTGGAAAAGGAGGATGCATTTTAGTGAGGTCTGTATTATAATGTCGGTAGGAATGAGGTTGCAGCTCCTTTCTCCTCACCTGAGCTCTGCTCTTCACTTCAGGTGTCTGGGTGTCTGCACCAGAGGAGGGGCTGGGTAGCAGGAGGTCAGTAATCCAGGTCCTGGTGCACTCAGCCTGGGCATTGAACTGATATAACTGCCCCTCCCTAGCCGTCTGGGCGTCGGCCAGCCTCCGTAGTCTGGCCTCCAGGTTTCTGTAGCGCTGTATGACGTTATCGCCGCCCTTTAGGAGGCTCTCGGCCCTGACGCCTCGCCTGCGCAGCGATGCCAGGAGATCAGCGAGGGCCTCGGCCCGACTGCTGTGACACAGAGGAAGGAACACACATTTGTATGGAGTCTATTTACATACAACATAAAAGAACCAAGACAAGATCTAAAAGAAACTAAAGAGAAAATCACACAGGTATTGTTTTTAAAATAAAAAAAAATTGATTGTCTGGAGTATTTATCTTAAATACTTTTAAAGACCTTAACACAGACTTTTCAAATGTCGTATTTTTCTGCTTGTGTTAAAGAGGAACATCACCTCTCATCCTGAAGGTCTTGGAGAAGATGTTTGACTTTGTCCGAGTCCATCGACTGTTTTTCTTTGGTCTGCAGCCAATCACAGAAGCTATCATGTTGCTTCTGCAGACTGGAGCCAAATAAACACGTTTTGTTAATGCTTAAAAAGACATTTAAACCTCGACAGCCGGAAGTGCTTCTCGTCTTCATTTCTGCTGTGCTGTTACCTGTTCAAGTCGCTGAGGAGTGACTCCATCTGTTCCTGCCTGTCGCAGCATCGGTCTCTGAATGATGCTCCCTCCTCCTGCTGCTCCTTCAGCCAAACCGTGAACTCGGCGAGCTGCTGTGGAGGAACCTGCTGGGCCCCCCTCTCCAGCTGATCCTTCAGCTGCTCCAGACGTCGCTCTACGTCCTTGGATTTTAAGAACCCCTGATGGACAGAAACGATGATCACCCATCGGCCAACGACAAATCAGCGGCGTGAACTCTCCGGCCGGCTTACCTCAAGTCTTCGCAGAGACGTTTCGGCATCTGTTCTGCTCTCAGGGTTCTCAAAGCATTCGTTGGCAGACCGCTGGAGGTCCTGGAACCATCCCTGAAATGACTGCTTTTCATCTGAAGACAAAAAACAAAGACAGATTTGTTTAGTTCAGAACGGACTTTTCCAGATTTCTTGCTGTACAAATAAAACTCCAGGAAGTCAACCCTGACCTTGGATGACCTGGAGAATGCCTTTGTCCCTCTCCTCTCTCTTCAGCTGGATCATGTCTTTAGTGCGGAGGATGGCTTCTCTCAGTCGGACGCAGTCTTCAGACAGCGCCTCCACCACCCGAGGACTGGCCACACTGGACACCAACCCCACCTCCTTCATGACCGCCTCAGCCTGCTCCCCCTGGGAGTCCAGCTCATTGCACAGACGCTGGTGGAGAGGAGCGTGAGAGCAGTGAGGACAGCTGTTGTCCTCGTGTCAGGAGATTCTAAAGTGCGGTGTTAGAACCGCCGCCTACCTGAATCTGGGCTTCTGCCTTCGCTTGGGATGCATCGACCTTGCTAACAGAACCCTGGAGCCGCTCCACTGCTGACTGATTCTCTTGCAGCTTCTCAGCTAGGTGTGTCTTCACTGCAACCAGCTCCTCAAAGACATCGGTGCAGTCAGTGAACAGCTCCTTCACCTGTTCCATCCTCTTCCTCAGCTGGGTCTCCATCACCTTGGTGGAAGGTTTGATAAAAGAGCGCAAACAATGAACGTGAAATACCAGCAGAGGGAATCAGATCAGATCAATGCTTCAACTCACCTGCAGCTCCAGGGGAGGCTCCTGACTTTGGAGCATCTTCTGGATCTCCTTGGACTTCCTGTGGAAATGCTCGAGGTTCTCCTCATTGGCATGGATCTCGTCCTGCATGGAAAAGGAGAGTCTTGCTTCCTGCATGTGGGAGAATCTGAAACATCTACGACGATCTGACGTGACTTCTCTTGCGCAGGCTGCTCTTACCCTCATGTCAAGTACTTGTTGCTCGTTGTGAAACGGATGGCTCTCTGCAAACAGGGCCAGTTTGGCCCCGGCCCAGCCGTCCACCGAAACCCCCAGCACCAACTGCTTCTCCCAGAGTTCCAGCGCCACCTGTAGGTTATCCATGTAGGCATCTGTCTTCTCTGTGATCTGCAAGGACATAAAATAAATGAAACCGGCCAGCGAGTCAAACAAGGGCTCAAAGTAAGGATATTTTCATTGCAGTCAAATCCTGATGCTTTTACATCCAGCCAGTTGTCCATAAGTGCGTCTGCCTCGGCTTCCATCGGAACGTCGCTGCACTCCGGGAACTTCTTCAGCTGGGACTGCAGCTGTCTGGAAAGTGCCCTCACCTCCTCTATGCGCTCCTTCAGACCAGTCAGCTCCTCTTGAATATCACAAACCTGTGAGCATGCGAGGAGCGCTGATTGGTCTTACAGCACGTTTAAGTTTGAATATTGGCTCTTAAAGCACCTTTCAATCAGTTTGTAATTGATACGCATCATTTGAAGATAACACTGGCATGATTTACGGACTGAATCATCTGACCTTCATCACACTTCTCTGCAGGTTCTCCTTGCCCATGTAGGACGCCCGGTCACCGATGGTGGTCTCTGCTCGCTGCATGGTGCCGGTCAGAGGACCACGGCAACCCTGGAAGCGCTTCAGAAGCTCCAGCAGGATGCTGCATTGCTTCTTTCTACCAGAGGAAGGCCACAACGGAAGGAATCTGAAGGGTTTCTGTTTGACCATCTGTTCATGTTCAGCTTTATTTTGGTCTGCTAGCCTACCTGTCAGAGAAAGCTCTCTGCGTCTCCTTCCACTGAGCCTCCAGCTCTTCAAACAGGTTTTCACCTCCACCCTGTTTGTCTTGGAGCTCACGGAGGTTCTGGAGTTTCGTGTGCTGCGCCTGCAGCTGACCTTCTGAATCTGACAGAGCACGAAGCCTGGAAAGTAAAAGACCCTTAATTTTTCTATGACCTTCTTGCATGTACAACACACTTGAATAAAAAGGATGTGGTCATAATGCAAGCACCTGTGCTGCACGGCTGGAATGGTTGGCTCCTTCAGGCCTTGCCTTTCGATTGTCTCCTGCAGCCTCCTCAGCTCCCCAAGCAGACTCCTCTTCCTGACGCCCATGGACTTGCTCTCCGTCTCCTTTTGGTTGGCCTCCTGCTGACAAGCCAGCCCACCGTCAGCCTCCTCCAGCCTCCTCAGCAGGACGCTGACCATATCCAGACAGGAGGCCGGGACTCCATCCCTGGTGACCGTCAGCCTCGCCCCCTGCAGGAGCACATCCAGCTGAGGGGCCTTTTCTTTCAGGCTGTCGATGCTCTGCCGGATCAGGACCAGCTTGGTACGACATTCCTGAAGTATCCGAGCCTCACTGCAAGGGGCATCCTGAACTCCCGAGATGTCTTCATCCACGGTGCGTAACGACATGAGGAAGCGGTCCAGGGCGCGGGCGGCTGCTTCGCTCTTCTGGACCTGCTGTCGAAGCTGATCCAGGCTGGTTCTGTGAGTCTCAACCTCACGGGACAGCGGGAAGCAGTCTCTGGGGTCGAGGTCACTGGATCCAGGGTCCAGACGGGACAGCTGGTCCAGCTCACTCTGGATGTTGTCATCCAGGTCCTAGCACAAAAGAGTCGTGTGAAGAACGAGGCTGACGTTCTTTCTTCTTTTAGGACCAACCTTTCCAGAGTCCTTAACTTACACTTCAAAAATACAATTACTGAAATCATTCAAATGAATAAACCTTAATATCTTTCAGGATGTTGGTGTTGGCCAACGTGAAACTGGTGATGTGTTTGGGCTGTCTCAGGTAGCGGTCCAGGCGGTCGGTGAAGTCCACCATGTGGTTCTCGGTGGAGTCAATCTGTCTGAGGGCGGCGCCCAGCGAGCTGCCTCGCCTCTGAAGGCTGCACTGTTGGCTGCGCCACTGCTCCTGCAACTCCAGCTTCTCGTGCTCCAGGCCAGTGTTCCCACTCAGCTGGGAATGCTGGGAGAACTGGTTTGAATACTCAGACCACAGAGATTCTGTTTCCTGCCTCAAAAACTGGGAAATAAGTTGTTCGAGGTTAGTAGGTTCCCTTTGCCATATATGGCACAAACAGAAAGGTGTGCTGCAGGCACAGACTCGTCTTCCAACATCCTGGCTCATACCTGTATTTCTTGCAGCCGTGTGTGCAGACCTTTAAGAGACACCGAGTCAGAAGGAACGTCCTTGATGCTCTGTCCATTTTTAGCCAGTTGGGCCACCAGAGCTTTCTTACAACTCTCGTATCTTCAAACCAAACAAAGACCACCGGTTAAACACCCGTATAACAACGTCCAGACAAGCTTGCTTTAGAATATGAGAGGACCTTTCTAAAGCCTCCTTTTTAGGGACGCCTTCCTCGACAGAAGCTGTCGCCATTGACGCTGGAAACACCTGGAGAAGAAGACCGTTATACCGAAACGGACGACTAGACAACTGCTAGCATGGATATATGGTCTAAAGACCTTCTACCTCAGGTGGCATCTGAGGTTCTTCACTTGGCCTCGTCGGTTCCTTTGGCATCGTTAGATTCTCACTGAAGGCAACAGGAATCCTGTTTGGCAGAAATACGGATAGCAATTCTCAAGTTTGTCCCTTTGTATTAAATTGAAATTCTCCAGAAGACAGCAGAGATATCACTGGAATATCTGGCTTCTGAAGTACAAAACACTTTAAGTTCAAAAAGACAAACTTTTCATTGCAATTTTAGATTTAGAAAATAGAAAATCTGCCGGTTCAGCAACACATAAAAGGATCAAATAAATTACTTGAAAGGATCACCTGGAATCTGGGAGGAGTTGAGCATCCTGGTCTCCACTAAACTGCCGCTGAAGGGCAGCGAGCCTATTCTTACACTCCCTCAGCTGAGTTTGGGCCAGGCGGTGAGCGTCCTCCGGACTCAGCGTGCCACAAAGCCCTTTCAAAGCCTCGAGATGCCGCCCCGCCTCAGCGAATCCGCCGTCAGCCGAGATGCAAGACTGGTGAATATTGACACAGTGAAAACAGGAAGTGCAATATTAACATCTTCCATTTACTTCATCTTAGAAAAGCTTTTATAAACTTGAATCAAGTCTGCACAGACATGGGGTTTAATTTATTTTACACAGTACTGTAATACTACAGAATGCCATTTAAAGTTTAGCATTGAGAGCATGACAGCATCCTGCAAGAAAGAACCCTTAAAGGGAAATCACAATAAAGTATCATGATTACCAAGTCCCACCGACCGCATCCTCGGAAGCATCAAATAAAGAACAGGAGGAAGAAGGTGAGATAAGTGCAGAGATTAAACTCTCAACCGATGCTGCATGCCCATCCACCAAAGCACACCTGCCAAGGCGTTAGCTGTAGCTTTAGCTACCTCAGTTTGGCTTTCTAACTGGGACCTGAGATGCGCCTCACACTGCAGGGCAGCTGAGTTAAAGCCTTTTCTTGTTACTTCAAAACATAATTGCTGCAAAAAGTCTGAGATCTCAGCTTTCGAAGCCTGGGAAATAAAATACATAAAAAGAAAAAGAAAATCGCATGACACGTTGCGACACACATAATTTACATGCAGGCAAAGAAACATTTCACCAACATTAATATCTCAAACTATATCTGCAGAAACTCTTGCAATAGTTTTAGTATATTTATGCTTTCCATTCACAAGCAATCAAGACTGATCAAACCAAAACCAAACTACCACAGGAAGTGATGCGTCATACCTCCCACTGCGTTCTCACAGACCGGGTGTACATCTCCATGTCTCTGAGCTGTGAAGGGGTACAAAAAGCCTCCATGCCTTTGGCTGCTCTCAAGAACTCCTCCAGCAGCTCCGTGTCGAGGCTCCTCAGAGTCTCCTGAAGGGAAAGGCATGAATGAAAAATATAATTTAAGTGAATTTGTTCACGAAACACCCTAAGTTACCACAGTAGTGTAACATCAAACCACGGGTGATGGTGTTGCTGTTTTACCTCTTTCACTGACGCTTGCTCAGGTGATATACGTTTGTCTTCAAAAACCTGAATGGTCTCCAGGATATGCTCCTGTAAACAGTACTTTGCCTCTTCAAATCCATTTCTGGCCAAAGCTTGAGCCTTGGAATAAGCCTCGGTGTAGGCCTGAGGCGACGCCTGTGCCAGGGCCGGAGGCGTATTGCACAGATCCGGTGACTCGGCAGCAGAGTGAGGTTGTGCATCGACCTGTGAGAGGACAATGGCATGGGCTTGTGGAGAAAATCGGTTTTGAGGATCAGACTGTGGAAGTGGATCCTTTTGAGGTCTGGATTGTGGTGTAATTTGGGCTTTCAGCAGCGGTAGCGACTGAGCCTGGACATGGGACTGTGGTGGCAAATGTGTGTATGGTTTGACCTGTGACAGTGATTGGGCCTTGGGCAGGATTGGTGACTGAACATTGGCTTGAGTTGTTTCAGCTTTAGCTGGTTGTGGTTCTATCCGGGTCTTGGCCACTGGCGGTGAGTGAGCTTGGATTCGGACTTGTGGTGGGAATTGTGCCTGAGATTTGATATGGCTCCATTGGTCCTTGGGTTGGGTAGGAAACAGAACCTTAGCGTGAGTTGGTGTTTCAGCTTTTGCTGATGGTGGTGATATCTGGGCCTTGGGTTCTGTTGGTGCATGAGCCTGTATTTGGTCCTGTGGTGGAAATTGTGCCTGCAGTTTATTGAGGTTTGACTGGGCCTTTGGTTGGCTTTGTGACTGATCCTTGGTTTGGACAGGTGATTTTTGTGGTGTTAACTGGGCTGCAGGTGGGGGATGTGAGGCTGATTGAAGACTGAGGTGAGCCTGTTGGGCATGGGCCTTAGTTTTCACTTGTACCAATGGAACATGTGACTGAAACTGATTCTGAAGGTGAAGTTGAACCTGGGGCTGTGGAGGATGGGTTTGATGTGGTTGTTGCAACTGAGGCACATGGTGATACTGACTAGGTAGCTGGGATTGAAGCAGGAGATGATCCTGAGGATAAAACTGGGGCTGAGGTTGAGGTGATTCCTGAACCCAAGTCTGTTGCTGAACTTGGGTTTGACATATCTGGATATGCCTACCATCAAAGGATCTCATCAAAGGTTGTTGCTGTGTGGAAGTCTCGCTTCTCACTTGGGGTTGCATTTGAACCCAGGGTTGTGTTTGTGGCTGCATCTGAGACTCAGTATATGATGGCCCCATGTAACAATATCCAGGCTGGCCTATCTGAGGTCCAAACTGGGGCCCGGCTTGGGGCCACTGTGGTGGAGCCTGAACATTCGGATAAGCCTGAGACTGCGTAGACTGACCTATTGGCTGAGAGTATCGTTGAGGAATTTGATGCCTCTGCCGAGCAATGTATTGGTTCTGAGACTCTTGTCTGGGTATCCACTGTTGGGATGGGGACTGACCTTGTGAGCCAACTTGAGGGTAATCTTGCATTTGTGGATGTGGGATGGACATTGGGGCAGGGGCTCTAACTTGAGTCCAAGTGCATCTTTGACCCTGGGAAATATGGCCTGGGTGCTGTACCACTGGCTGAGCATGTGTAGGATGCTGAAGATTACTTTGAGGCTGGACCTGCGTTTGTTGAGTCAAAGGTTGGCTGTGATTTTGCTGAGGTTGAATTGGAACCTTAGAAGCCATAGACTGACCTGTAAACTGAGAGTGGGTTTGAGGCTGGGCCTTTAAATCTGGATGGGTTTGAACCTGGAATATAGACTCAGCTTGGGCTTGAAGCTGGGTCATGGGGTGACCATGGGTTATTTTCTGAGCATCTATTTGGGATTGTATTTGTGACTTAGCAGTGTGGGCCCTAACAGGGGCCCATGTGTCTACGTGACTATGAAGTTGAATGTGGCCCTGCATTGGCCCCTGCATAGGGGAAAATGGACTGACTTGAGCCCACGTATGCACTTGAGCTACAGCTGCACCGTGGGCTAAACCCTGTGACTGCATGGGGGACTGAGGTGCATCTGGGACACATTTCTGGGCCTGAGACTGCAACTGAAGATGGGTCTGAGGCTGGATCACTGAATGTGGCACAGAGGGACCATGGGATTGTTGAAGAACTCGTGTTTGTTGCTGATCATGGGTCAATCCAGTTTGGGATATGATCTTTTGTGGTTGCTGAACGTTGGTCACACTTGTTGGCTGCACTTGCACGAAGACTGCTGCCTGAGGTTCTGAGTCACCCCTCATTTGGGATTGTGAAATCTTTTCAGCTTTTGTTTGAAGGCAAGGCTGGGACATAATTACAGGCTGCGATTTTGCCGCGGCATCCAGCTCTTGTTCTGCCGGTCTTAGCAGAGGTATCTGAAACTCTTCCTGCTTATCTTTTCCCAGCTGCTGTGACTGTTGTCCCTGCTTCTGTTGCTCTCCATGTTGAAGTTGCGCTGTTTGTCTTTTTCTTTGTTTTTGCGGCTGCTCAGTTGCCTTTGCTTTTGCCTCTAGCTGTGGGCTTGCAGTTGGAATTGAACTCGCGGTTTCTTTGTCTGACTGTGGCTGTGCCTGTCTAGTCTGAGTAGAATCCTGTTCTGGATCTGGAGCTGAGTCTTTGTGCTCCCCCGTTGCTGGTTTCTGAAGCCAGGGCCGGTTCTTCATGGCCTGAGCCTTTCTGCTCTGAAGCTTCTGGGAGGTCATCAGTGGTTTCGTTACAGGGGTTTCTTCAGGTGAAGGTAAAGTCTGCTTGTGGTGCAATGGTTCACGACTTTTCTGTGGCTCCCCCTTCATTTGACTTATGACACGCTTTTGAACAGCATATTCACGCTGTACTGCCTGCTGCCGATCCTGCACCGGTGGTTCCTGCTCCAGTTGATCTTGCTGTTGTGGTTCTTGTGGTAGCTGTTCCTTAGGGTCTTGCTCTTGCAGCACTATTTCCATCTCATTCTTAAGCCTTTCTTGCTGCAATGGCTGTTGATCCATCTGCATCCATGTTTGTTCCTGGGTTTGCTGCTTGGCACCCTGTAGTAAGGCCTGAGCCTGACCCTCCAGTGGCGACTTTGCCCTGGGGTACATCACAGCTTCTGCATAGGTATACCCCATTGGAGTAGAAGTTATCTTTTCTTCTCTGTACTCCGGTAGCACTATCTTTGGCACAAAGATCTCATGACTCGGATGAGAAACCAGCGGCATCTCAGGATTCTGAGTCGGGTGTCCAACGTCTGACTCCATCAGGAGTTGAGGCTTTTCTTCGGCCTGTTTAAAGACCTTTGACGGAGGACTGGCCTCTGGCGGACTTCTACTTCTGTCTCTTCTGGCCCCAAGGCTGCTTAGCATACCTACAGCTTCCTAGAATTTAAATCACACAAAAAAAAACTAATAGGAATTGATATTATATTGCATAAGTCAAGTTTTCTCCTGACTCGTCCAGCAGTTTGTCCAGTCAATTTATAAAAAGATAATTGACCTGTGACTGGGCAACAGCGGCTCGCACTCGGTCCTGCATGGCAGAGGCATGGAGGCACTGGATGGGCGAGCTCTTCTGACTTGTCATCACTGTCACCTGTAGATCCTGCTCCTCTGTCACCACCTGACCCTCTAACTGTAAACCACGGGATATCAGGACCTAGAGGAATAGAAGGCACATTTTCAACATGAACCTTTCCTTGTGAAATGACGCCAAGGTCATGGTTGAAGTTTATAACCGTTTCCGAGTTACCAAAATCTGTCTCAGCAGTATCAGCAGAAGCCCCCCTGTGATGATCTACCTTCGGGTACAAATAAAGTAACCTTAAACCTTGATCTTACCCTGGCTCGAGGGTCTTGGGCCTGGTGCTGTCGCTCTGTAGCCCTTAGCAATTGGTAGAGCTCTCTGGCCTCAGTCTCCCAGTGCAGGAGTTCTGCCAGGCGACTGTCCAGACCCGACACACTGTTCTGCATCTCCGCACACACCTGCTCAGCCTCCAGCAAAGACTGCATCACCTGCCGACGTAAAGGAAAAGAGTACCAAATAATGGATAGACTTAGAACCGATATCCCTACACAGATGACATCTGATTCTTTAGTCAGCTAAAATCAAACAGCAGAGGTACTGAACTCTCATGAACACAGCTGCAACAAAGGAAATGAAGAGGCTCATACTTCGGGTATAGCTAGATTCAGCCTCTGTAATTGATCAGCTGGGCATTCTGTGGAGGGATACAGAGCCTCCAGATCCATGTCTTTGATTCTTCTCATTAGGAACTGGGGAACAGAAAGCAAGCCGTCAAGTCTGGAGATGCATCAGGCCGATCAAAGAAGGTATAAAATGAGCAGCATGGACGGTTTCACATCTCAATGATTTAGTTGGCTCCTGATCAAATGCATACCTGTATTCTTTTTCTGTAGGTTCGTAAGGGTCCTGCCATGGCCTCCACAGGCTCCTTAAAAATGAGAGTGGCTTCTATGATCAGCGCCTGGACGTCCTGGGGTTTGGCCTGGATGTCACCGGGGGGTCGTGCCATGCCATCCTAAAAAAAGACCAAAAAAACACATTTCGGGCAGATCACAAGAATGGGACAGAAGTAGAAGATTACAAAAAGCAGATAACATATTTCTTTAGCAAAAAGACCAATGAAAGATTAAATCGTTGTACAAATCAAGTACCAGTCTGGATCCAGATTGAACCGGAGTAACGGTCCCAGCAGAAGCGTTTCTAGTTCTGACTTACACATGTGTTCTTCTTGCTGAAATCAGCCCAGTGCATGTTGAGCCTACGCAGCTCCTCTGCCAGACTCCTGCTAGTCTGAGGGTCCGTCGACTCGATCAGGACGTTGCCCACCTCATTCAGGTGTGTCTGACGGGAGCCCCACTCCGCGACAGAGTCAGAAGTCACCTGGACAAAAAACACAAGGGTGGTCATCTTCTTCAACGGGGGGGGGCGCTGAAATGAGATGGGTCCTCCTGCTAACTGAAGCGTGTGTAAATATTTCTGCATTCATGATACCTGTGGACTTTGGTCATGGATGCGTCTTGCAGAGCCCTGCTCCAGCCAGGCCTGCAGGGAGCTGAGGCAGTCATTGTAGGAGTCCCAGGCCGACAGCACGCGACCCATGTTGCTCTTGGCTGTGCTCACCTCGTCAACAACCCCAGCTGTTTCCTTCTCCAGCTGCTTCACCTGCTGACTGACGTGGTGGTAGTCCGAGGCTGAGGAGCAGAGAGAACACGCCTGTCAGACGCTCACAATTCAAATAAAGGATCAGCAGGGAAGGAGCGGTCAATGTCCCTGCAACACAAACGCTTACCAAGAGCAGATTTTCTTGAATATTTCTCAGATACCAGCTTCAGCTTGTCGAGAGTGGTTTCCAGCAGAGAAGGAAGCTCCTGGGTGATGACCAGCTCCTACGATTTAAAAGTAAAGTAGTCGTTATGATGTAGGACGACCTGTTTGCAATGATAGCTTTGTCCACAGAGTGGCAGCAGAGCTAAGGCTAGAAGCAAAACAGGAACCACTCACATGCCATTCTTGCAGCAACACCCTCACGGCCTCCGGGGAGATATATGGCCTCTTCCAGATCTGGACCTTGCTGCTGATCTGCCCCAACAAATCCAAAAGTGAGTGGCGGTGCTGCCGGTACTCCAGCTTAATATCGTGGTATTTAGCAGACACTCTGACGCTGGTGAACCTGGGGAGGACGTCCACAAAGAAAGCTTGTCAAAGTGATGAAAATGAGATCCGACTGCTAAACAGTGATGGCACCAGGAAGTGGGAAACAGAAGAACGTCCCTGAAATGAGTAGCGACCTCCTCACCTCCTCTTTAGTTCATCCATCTTATCGGCAGGAACCAGCATGTTCCCGAACTCATCCAAGTTCTGGAAGGACTGGAAGGCCTTCAGGTGCTGCGGCATCTCCTCCAGACAGATCTGCAGCAGCAGCGAGAGGGGTGGGGGGTGGGGGGGGGGGGGGTTCTGCTTTACAGTTTTATTCAGTGCCAAACTCATTCAATAAATAACCCCGGCTTCACAAAGTTAGCATTATTGTTTATTTCCTCTCCTGGAGTTTCAGGGTTCACCTTCAGCAGTTCCCGCTTCTCCCCAGTTCTGTCTGCAGCTCTGCTGTGGTCCGTCGGGTCATCTTCCTCGTCGGCCAGAACGCCCTCTGTCTTCAGCAGCCAGCGAGCCACCGAGTCCAGCGGGACTGGTAGACCCACGTCTAACGCAGTTTTATATTCACGCAGCTAAATGACAAAAAGACACATTTCGTTCAAACCCCAACGTGGACGTGGCGACTACAGACAGCAGCCCGGCTCAGACGGGTTCTAGGGGCCTGCTGTTTATATCTGTTCAACCTTTGTTGGGACCTACAACGAGAGGTTCGACTGGACCCGACCTTTTCGGCGAGGACGTCCCACGCCTGTCGGAGAGCTCGCTGCTCCTCGCTGAGTTTTGGGTTTCGCCTCATTACCGTCAGCAGGGGCATGATGGGCCGGCGCTGCTCGTTGAAGGACACCAAAAAGGTGTGAAATACCTGCAGGGTGAAAATGTTTAGTGTTAAAAAACACACCCATACAGACATACATGCGAGTGACACGTGTTCGTGTGTGTTTTTTCCACGCGTGTAGGCATGTACATGGTATCGTTCAGAGTAGCTCTCGCCCTCGGTGGAGTCCCAACCCTCCAGCAGCTCGCTGTGCGCCTGAACCAGCCAGCACGTCACCTCCTTCGCCTTTCGGTCAGGCGTTGCCTGGAAACAAACCACAAACGTTACCGACTGCTGCCGTTTCATTTTGTATCAACTCACCTTCGATTTGCTCACTGAGATCTCGAATCAGACATGAAACGACCACAGAGATTTGAACGGTGAATTCATTCTGTCCTCTCTGGTATCCAAATGGGGGGCAAAGGTGGATGAAATACCTGCAGCTTTTCCTGTTTATTCACCTGTACACCCACGCACATGTACCCACGTACATGTGCCCGCGTACAGGTGACATATGTTAAAGGATCAAATGAAATATCTGAGCCTGTATTTATATAAATAGCAAATCAGAAACCAGAAGGACTCAGGGCGTGGCAGCGTTCCTGATCATGTGGCTTCATGTGTTCCTTTTATGCTGCGTAACGAAATGGATTAAAACCCAAATAGGAGCAGCCTCATCTCGTCAGAACACGGACTGAAACGTGTTTTTAGAGCGATCTGCAGCAGACGATACCGGAAGGTCGTGAAAGGGAGGATTCACTGCACCCCCCCGCCGATCTGAAGGCTTCCTTCATATGATGGGAGGCAGTGGGAAACGCCCTCGCTGTGGATTTGGATCCCTTCCCAGACAAAACTGGGAAAACTAGTTTCACACTGCGTGATAATTCCTGTGTCTCACCACCAGGTGATCTGTGGTTCAGCAATGGACATTTTGTTTTGATGCTGCAGCAACAAACAGTCGAACAGAACCGGGCTGCGGCTGACGGGTCTACCTGTCGCAGAGGTGAAGCAGAAATAGCAGGAGTGTAGTGGACAGGTAGGCGGACAGGAGAAGGACTTCGAGGAAGCGTTGGGCGCTGGGAGGTGAAACAGGAAGGAAGGTGGAAACAAATAGAAAAGAAAAGAGAAGCATGAAGGAGTGAAAAAGAACAGAAGCAACAAAGCCAATAAATAGCGATCAATACATCGGGTACAGGATGAACTCGTATTCTACTGGATTCTATCTTCATGCTCTAATTCTGCTCCTGGTTTCAGAGCAATATCTGCTGATTCGCAGGTGAAACACTTCCTGACACGCTGATCGAATATAACATGAATAAATAGACACGTAAACCCTTTAACGTTTTACTGCACGTCCTTAAAAAGATATTTCATAAAGTTAAATGCCGCCTCGTCGGTTTCTTCACATGCACCACCGTGTGCGTGTTAAATCTGTTCATCCCCTCTACTTTCTGTTTAGAATCAGAACCGTGACACCCTCGCTGCTGTGCATCCTAAACAACAATAGTCCCAAACAGAGAACCCATAGCGTGTCACCGACCGGCGCTTCGTCTTCTGATGTCGGCAGCTCTCTGGAGTACTGCAGGAACTGGGCCACGTACGTCATGATGGACTTCTCATCGGGGTCCCGGACGTCCACATCTGCATCAAGATCAGAATCCTCCATGATCAGTCACAAACTAGGACGCCACAGGCTTACACTGAGACATGAGCAGACTCCCGAAGCAGGCGGAGAGTTGGACAGAACTGAAGGCGTGACCCGAAAAAGGTTCTGCTGATAACAGGCTGCCAACAACCGAAGGCTTAACACGGGACGAGCAGCAAGTGAGTCAGCAGCCTACCAGATCATCGTCCCATTCGCCCTCAGGCGGCCTGGGTACGGCACCTATAACAAACGGGAGGAATCACAAAAGAGAGCGTACGGAAGAAAACTAAAGCTCATGGGAATAATGGAAGCAAGGAAGCAAAAGCCTCCGGAGGGGCAATAGTCCACTCCACGATGCAAAAGCTGCAAGAGCAACAGACCAATATTTCTGTTGCTGTTCATGTCTTTGTTGCGTTGGGGAGCAGGTTAGCGTAGCAGGTTGCATTCCTGCGTGCGTCACCTGACACCTCCCTGCAGGAACACGCAGCGCTGCGGGTGTGTTCGCTTTTGATTTGCAATGCGACTCAATCAACAGCAAAATTCAGGAATCAACCTTTTCAGGAAGAGCCTTCAGCTGAGTCCGCCCCCACGCATGCATGCCGTCGCCGGTTCTGACCCGGGCCCTGCCGCTCACCGTCAGGCTCCAGCAGTCTGGGGATTCTCAGCTCCTTCTCGGCAATGCTGAAGGCCTCCTCCAGGTTATGCTTGTTGCTCCTGGTTCCGGCTTTGCCCGGGTCCACCAGGTCGGGCCGCAGAGCGTACAGGATCGCCAGGAAGACCACGCCACTCCTCCAGCTGGCTTTGAAGTCTTTCACGTTCACCGTGCAGCCGGCTCTGACACAATAAAGGTTGCAGTTTGAAAACATGCACACCTGAACACCTGAAGTTCTGCTGGGCGGCGGCCCACCTGTGGCACTGTTCCCGGACCCAGAGCAGCAGAGCCTTCTTGGCAGAAACCCTGAAGTGTTTGTGCAGCGGCGATCCTCTGGGGGGTACGGGACTGCTGCAGGCGGAGCAGCTGGACAGGGAGGAGCGCGAATCCAGACTGGTCAAAGACTCCATGGAAGACTGGCGGGAGCTGAAGGAGAGGCCGCCGGCCAGCTCCTCGATCTGGGGGGGGGGGGCGGCAGAAAATACGGCTTAAAACAATAAGAACAGAGACACAAAAAGAATTAGACCGGGGGGTGAAGCCTTTAATCTCACGTGATACTGGAGGATGATGGTCCATACGAGGCCCAGGATGATGGACGGTTTGCCATCAATGATGTCAGGAATGTTTATGTTGACCAGTTTGATCTGAGGGGGAAAAAAATGAGGGCTTTTGGTGCCATGCTCTTCCTTCTGATAAAGTTAAAGTCGCTGATGACATCATGCATCCCATTCAGAGCGGCGCTTTTACCGATTTCTTCTTCAGGAACGACAGGGCTTTCTCGATGTTGCTCCTGTGCCGGAACGTTCCCCGGCCTCGTTCCCGACTCTGCAAAAACACAACCGGAGAGTCAGTCAGCGGCGCCGTGGGACCGCCCACCTACGGGTGGAAGGCGTGTCGGACTACAGGGGGACTCACGATGCGTTGGCCGCTCATCACCTCCAGCAGGTCCAGCAGTTTGGAGCCGTCACGGAAATCACTGAACAGATCCACGACCAGGCAAGATGGCCACCGCTGCCACAGGACACACGCTTTATTTCACTCGCGCTCACAGCTGGACAAAGACAGCTCCAGAACAAAACTCAGCCACGTCTCCAGCAGGTTAATGGGAAAATAATCGTTACGTCTCTCCTGCTAGGTGACAGTTAGCATGTGGTTACAAATGCTAAATACGTGAATCATGCAAACCATTTTTGGGACGATGCTGCTCATAAAGTATAAAACCTTTCCTATCGTGCTCCAAATCCAAACCACAACTGACGAAAGGTTCCTTAGAGAAAGCTCTGCCGGGCGGAGGGCTGGATCGGAAACCCCGGCTAAAGGGTGGCTTGTGACATCGAATCAAAACCAATCGATTAAGCTTTAAATACGTGATTGATCCACACAAACAGGCCTCTGTTCCCGAGACGCTAACGTTCTGGCTTTGTAATGATGTCTGAATAATGATCATCATTATATTGCAACAACAAACATCTGATTGATCTTTTTTTTAAATCTTTGCCCTGACGTCGATCCAATCAGGACCCGGGTTAAAATCAGATGCCCGCTGCTTGATACCATAAAAACAAACCCATAAAAACAAGTTGTTTGAAACCTTAAACAAGGTTTTAATGGCAACGTTTTTTCCATTACAACAAAAGGATTTTCTCACCTTTGCCAGCTGAGCATTGAC
The DNA here is from genome assembly GCF_040956055.1 of Brachionichthys hirsutus. NCBI lineage: Eukaryota > Metazoa > Chordata > Actinopteri > Lophiiformes > Brachionichthyidae > Brachionichthys > Brachionichthys hirsutus. The sequence goes on along the minus strand of NC_090914.1, from coordinate 10,401,180 downwards.
CCAGTTGGTGAAGGTCTTCTTCTGGACCTGTTCTTGTTCCACTGTCAAAGCAGAGGACGAAGACAAGGTCACGTTTCATTGACATCTTCACGTCATCGTTCACACGTCTGCTGTCTAACGTGGAAACCTTCAAAGCAATGCTGGAAGCGGCAGAAAGCAGTTCAGCAGAAAGAGGACTTGGACCTAAATAATGCAGAAATACTTCCAATGAAGTTCTTTCCAATGAAAGAGAAAGAAGCCCAACTCTTCTCTGACGTTCATCTTTACAGGCACAAAAGGGTTTTCCATTGTTAGCAGAATTACTAAAAGACCACCTATTTGATCTTGAGGAACAAAAATCTAAAGGTGGGTCTTGGTCTAACTTAGATCCCATTAAATTTTGCGAGCAATCCAGAAACCCGTCTGGATACAAAACAATATAACATGTTAAAATTAAAACCCATTTATGGATTCACAAATCAGTTAAAAATAGACATCAACTTGGAGGAGGTCGAGGCCTAACCCTAACCCTAACCCCTCTGAGTTCAGGGATCGGAGCGGTCCACCCCGACGCCCTCAGTGGAGTGGGTCGGCCCATTCCACTGAGGGGACCAGCATATCTCCTCCCTCTTGAGATATGCTGGTCCAGCATATCTCAAGAGGGAAATGAATCCAAACTCACCTGAGAGAGGATCAGCCATGCCGACTCAGAACAGGAAGCTGCTCAGCGCAAATCAATCGAAGCTAAACGCATCGTTCCACACTCGGGACCCTTCAGATCCACGTCTCCGAGAGACAGCGGGAAGGATCGAGGGTAAGTCTCGTCCCACCTGCCGAGCGTGCTCGTCTCTCGCCTGAAGGAGTGGAGACGGGATCAGCCTCTTCTACTTCAGGCTTGTCCCGACAGGACCGGAACCCAGCCGGGAGCGAGACTCTGTTCAATCGTCTGCGTGACTCCTCTGGGGAGGCAGCAGCTCGGTCCGGACGGACGTGGCTCTGGGACGGGAGGACGGCCGGTTCACGTCCAGCGCCCACCACCCCCGAGACTCTTTTTTTTTTATATTTACTTATTTTGATGTTCAGCGCCAGTTGCCCCCCCCCCCATCTTTACACCATGACTCATCACTCTCCGGGACCGGGTTCGGGTTCAGATCAAACCCAGCATGACCTCAAAAAAAGCAACAAAATCAAAACAGGACAGCGCCGGCAGCAGACCGAGACGGAGCCGTATGGGTGCTCGTGTTGCCACGGTAACCAGGGGAAAGCATTGAAATCAAGACATGGGCTTTTCCTTTTATAGCAACGTGACTCAGGGTGAGGAGGCGGCAGAACAATTGGCCTTCGCTCAGTTTAGCTTCAGGAAATCACCGTCTATTAAAGATCAAGCCCCAAAGCTGAGACCAAAAAGTACCTCCGGCGCCGCCCGACCCACTAACAAGCAACCCCAACGTGTGTCAAAGCAGAAAAATGGGGGGGGGGCACCAACCCTGCAGCAGCATGTGGATGTTGTCGATGTCCAGGGGCATGGAGCCCCTCTCCACCAGGTCATCCCTGGAGCTGAAGTCTGAAGACATCCTTCCTCATCCGCGGCCACCGGGCAGCCGGGCAGCACGGCAAGCCTGGGAAGGACAGAAGGGAGAGTGACGTTTCCCACGCCTCTGCAGGACGTTCATGTGAAAGCCCGCTGACGTTTGGACGTCGCTCCAGATTCGCCTGCCGAGACCGAACACACCGTGAACAGTCGTCAGCGCCGGCGATGAACGGGACTGACAGCTTAGGAGAATGGACAGGTGAGCAGGGCTAAAATAAAACTGTGAAATAGCACGAGGGCTCGCCAACAGGGCGGCGCAAAGGTCACCCCGGGTTGTTGACGGGGACGCCAGACATTCATTTATTAGCAAAAGCTAAAGTACAGCCGGTCCACACAGGGAGGATGACACGAGGAAAACAGCTGCAGATGCCTTCCAAAGGTTTCCTCAGCTGAGCTGGGCTCAGGAAGGGGCGGCGTGCCTTCAGCCACACTTCAGCGCCAGCAGCTGATCAGCAGCGGGTGGATCTGAGGTAGCACAAGGTGTTTATTTATTTCTGCAAAAGATCTAATGTCATTTTCCCACGCGACATAGCCAGAGCAGGAACTCAGGATCGACTGCAAGATGCGGAGGATAAATCCTTCGCAGAACTTTTCCACTTTAATGCATGAAGACGGCTGCAGTCTGTGTAGCCACATCTCGAGCGTGGAGACGAGGTTAGTCATTTCTTTACTCGTCATTACTGTCAGGTGAAGACAACCGTCAGCAGATCACTGCACCACCTCCCCCTTCACCCCCTCTTCTCTCTTGGCACTGCAGAGAGAAATTAAAACTCACCAGGAAGAAAATATGACCACTTTAATGGAGTCTAGTTGGTAGCAGCACTCTTATGCCTCTAGTGGCCAAAGTGAGCATTACAAAAACAAATGTTTTCAACTAAATACAAACGCGTTAAAATGTAAAATCAGCAGCTAAAACTCTCGTTGATGTGTAACAAAAGAGGAGAAAAGCGAGCGACACTGCCGCTGCTTCAGGCCTGTCGTGAGGTGGGGCGCACTGAACGGGGCGGAAACCCAACGGGTCCAACTGGAGCCTGCAGGCTCGTCCTTTCCCTTTCATCTTCAGGTTTGACAACTTTCATGAGCTCATCTTTGCACAGCGGGGAGAATAAAGCCTGGGAGTTGCTCAACTCGTCACATTCTGGAACGCCCTGACAATAACAGGAGGGAGCGGCAACCTGCGCTTTCACTGGCACACAGAGCAAAGGTCCTGTCAGGCATGGGGGGGCGATCTCCAAGCGACTTGATGGCCTGACTTCATAGTGGAAGTAAGAGCAGCAGGAGAACGAGACACAAAAGACGGAGACTGTAAGGCTTTGTGAAAGTAGTGGAACGCAAAACGAAGAAAAATGAGTTCAAAAGTGACAAAGCTGTGATTTTAACATTTAAAAATGGCATTGAAACCATCTAGCGGCTGCAACCTAATCAATGTTTCTCCACGTGTAACCTCTTACAGAGGCCTGGGCAGAACTCAAATATTCTCCAAATGCCTTGCAGTGAAAACCAGAGGCAGAAGTGACCTAATTGAAAAATATGACAGCCAGAAGCGTCAAAGGTGAGGCCGTAGGCGTCACCTGAGCGGCTTCAAGGATTCACGCCCACAACCTCATTATCGGACAAATCTTTCCATCAGAACTGGGCTAATTGGCTAACATCAGCTACGAGATGCAGAACAAAATGCAAGCCGGTGACACAAACATCAATCATCTGGATCATGGATTTTCTTTTCAGGGACAGACCTTCAAAATAAGAGCATTCGCCTGGATTCATCAGAATGCAAAGATAACATGGGTAGAATCAAGTTATCATTTATTAAAAGCCTTAATAAGCTGTGACGTAACTCTTCGGTGTGACTCCGAGATACGTGACTGTTTTCATGCGTCATACAAAAACAGTGCGTGACATTACCAGCTTGTATTTCCCGTTCAACTGATTCAAGATCAGTTTAACTCTTTCACTGCTTGCATATAAATATTATATGTGCTTTGCGGCAGGAATGTCAGAGCCTCCAAAAATAGAACCCAGAGAAAACGTGTGTGTGTGTGTGTGTGTGTGTGTGCGTGTATCTTCCGCAATAAGCAACGCAACGAGGAACCGGTGTGTAATTTGAACCTGTACTATATATGTTTTATACGGTATAAGAAGTTTGTACTTACGTGCACCAGACGTGCAGGTTCTGCAGGATGCACCGCAGATGCTGCTGATGTCCCGGGGTGGCGGAGCAGATCTCCCGGAGTGTGAACCCGAGGCGCGCTGTGGCAGAGCTGCAGGACGGGCCGGAGCGTCACCGGAGAAGCCAGAACCATAACGGGGCTGAGAAAAAAGTGCACTGGGAGGCTAAATATAGAGCACCACGAGGGCCGAACACACACCCGACCCAATAGCTGGCTGTCACCAAGGTCCAGCACCCACAAGCTAAATGTCAGCACACTCCGGAACGGATCCAAAAAACCGGGGCGCAGGAGTGGAGCACGCACAGACACATTCATTCATGTAGTTTGAAACAGAGGCCATAATATCAGGATCGAGACAGACTACTACTAGTACTACTACTACTACTACTACTGCTGCTGTACTTTCTTCTTGTCCCGTGAGGGGTCGCCATAGCAACCCAACCTTCTCCACTTTACCCTGCCCTTTGCGTCATCCTCCCTCACTACGTCCATGTATCTTAGAAAGCATAGAATAGAAAGCCTTTATTGTCCTTGCATAGTGGCTACACAATGAGACCTCTAGCCCTGTTCCCTGGCAATTCATCTTCTGCTCAGAGCCACTGTCTCTAATCCGTCCATCATGGCTGTCCTCACCACTGTCTTGTAGACCTTTCCCCTTCCTCCTCGCCGACACTCTTCTATCACAAGTGCTTGACCCATCACCAATTGAATTTTTTTAAATACAAATCCAAAAGTGAGAAGGAGATTAATAAAAAAAAAAAAAAGTAATTGCAAAGTTATATAAAATATGTGTGTCAATGGCTCAAAACAAACCCAAGGAGAGTGTGTGAGCCCGCAGATCACCCCCGACCAATAGTCGCAGAGCAGCAGAAGCGTCACCAGACTATATCTCTACACAGTACAAGCTACGGATCTGAAAGTAACACATGAAATAAAAAAATTCCAGTTTATACAATAAACAGAACAAAATCAAATAAGCCTGCTCGCGGGTATTTATTGAATATCCCTACTGAAGTGACCACCAGAAGGCAGCACACACTCACGTTACCGCAGGCACAACCAACAGGATTATTCTTTGCATAAATCTATTTCTAAAGAGGCGAGCTGACAGGATAAAAATGAAAATAACCCGCTTCTGTGCAGCTCCTCCGGGGCAGACAGGGATGGAGTGAGTTTCCAAGGGGAGTCATTATCCAATAAAAACTTTAGCAAACGCTTGAAGACTCAAACCGAGGAACTCTTCTGCTGCGAGCTTCTACTACTGTATATGAATATCCCAAGACTAAAATATGCTACAAGTGGCTTTCACCATTCTTAGCATAACATTCAGTTCATAAGTTCCGTGTGACTTCAACCTGTATGCTGTCCTCGCCCTGAAGTGGTTTCACCGGCTCCAAATAACCAGACTCGATTTATTTGTCTGTTTATTTGTAGAATGGCCTCAAACCATTGCCCTCTATGACCGTCGTAAAAGGACAAATCCTGTCCAGAGCAACAACCTATCCGAAGGTTCTTATCACGTCAACACGCACGCTTCGGCACTGGGCACGACCATCTTGGATAGTACTAAATCTCCGTCCTTCTGAACAGTACCGCAAGGTAACCACAAGAGGGCGCTCTAAGCCTACGCAGTTGAACTTGCAAAGGCAGAACAACCTGGAACAGTTAATATCTCAATTTGAGCCATTCATTATAAATTGTGGGGATGCATATCAGTTGTATCGATGAGTTGAGGTAAGAATCGTAAAAAAAATGCGCTTTCATTTTCAGTCTGAGATCTGAGTGTGAGGAAACCCAGGCTCATTGAGCTGAACCGTCTTTCGCCTCCTTGCAATCCCCAGTTATCCAATCAGCTGCATTGTGTTGCTGCACAACCTGCACATTGTTCAATGACAGCCTCCAGATGGGAGAATGTCATCGTTGGGGAGGGCAGGGAGTCTGAGAGAAGTGTGAACATGCCCGTGACACATCCTCCTCAACATCTCCTCTAATCTACATTTAATTGCTTTGCCTCAACTTCACTTTTAAAGATTCATTTCCTGAACTTCTTGAGATCAGTTCTGCTCGGCTGAATCCACACGCCCCCGCGGGGCTTCAGGCGATGCTCATTTCGAGATGAGCTACTGACTCAACCAGACTTATCCATTCAATATCCTACTCATCTTATTGGACGGATGCTCCCTCTGACATCCGTTGTTCCTGTCCCACATCACCATCCCGCCTGCCAAAGCCTGCAGGACATAGATTTCTCCATCTACGTGTGACGGGATGTCTCCGGCAACAAAAAAAAACAGTGAAGACAGGATGAACGGGAGTGAGACAAAGCAGCAGAACAAGGGAAGGAGCGGGATAAGAGTTCAGGGGTGAAGTCATCCCGGTCGGCATGTGAGAACAGGAGCAGGCTCGGCCTCTGGAGCCAGCTAATGAGCTCGGATGAGTGAGAATAGACACAGTCCAACCGTGCTGTTCCAAGTGAATGGCTACGAACAAAAGGCCAGATTCTCACCGCTAATCAAGCTGATGGAGTGGCTGGAGGTGATGGGCAGCGGCAGGTAGAAGGGCCTCCAGGGGATTCAGGAAGTCTGAGCTGAGGACTCTGGGCTCTGATTGGTGGGACACGGCGATATAAGGCCCTGGCTCGTTCTGGCTTCAGGAGGATCTCGAGACTCGCCGAGTTGTGTGTGTGTGTGTGTGTGTGTGTGTGTGTGACCGCAGGAAGAGAAGTAAGATGCTGCTGCAAAAGAAGAAGCCACAGTGGTGAGTGAACTCAGAAGGCGTTCGTCGTCAAGTTGTCTCACAGCGAGGTCCATCCGGACGGAGCTTTTATTCTGATCCACCACATCTTCAAAAATCTAATTTAGTTGTGCAACATCAGAGATAATTTCCTCCCTTCTGCTCCTTAGGAGGTCCCGGCTGGTTCTAGTGCTCCTGCTCTGGGTCTCTCTGCAACCGGACTCCCCCAGTCAGGTGTTGGCTGTTAACCTGCGGCATTTCCTCGGCTGCGCCGTCCGGGAGTTCACCTTCCAGGCCAGGAAACCCGGCTGCAGAAGCCTCCAGATCACCACAGATGCCTGCTGGGGGCGCTGTGAGACCTGGGAGGTGAGGAGCTGGGAGGCAGCTACTTTACATGACACACACACACACACATCTGCTCTGCGTCTCCAGTCGTCCTCCAGGATCTGGCGGTCCCGTCCTAATGAGGACTGGACAAAGGTTCTGCAGCAGTGTCCTCTGGAATCCAGTTAACGTTCAGCGAGAACAGAAAGCGGCACTTTCCTTAAGAGCGCCTCAAGTGCATAAAAGACAGAATTGGATTTCATAAATTGCCAAAGATAAAACAAAACAGTGAAATCTCAGACGCCCAGAAGCATCAGGCAGCTCGAGTCTCCCTGCTGCATGATCGCAGCGGCGCTCCTCTGCGCAAGGAAGCCCAAGCTTGATACTCCAGAACCCCGGAGGGGAGGAGACTCATCCTTTTTGACTGCGCTCCCCAACAGGGAGGTCAGAAACTGTGGAGGGAGTCAATGTCTTGCTTCGGGGACAATCAGTTAGGGGGTCATTAAAGTTTGACCCTCCAAGCTCCAAGACCCTCATTATGCGTTCAGCTGAAGTGATGATGAAGTCCCAGGAGAGGAAGGCCATTAGCAGTTATTAGAGAGTCACGAAGCTCCAAATCAGAAAAGACCACGACGCGACGGAGACGGGTTCTACAGCCAGGTGTTGATGAGACACGACGTCTTCGACATGTCTGCTGCGTCTTCCGGTTGATAACGGGGAAAAGGCAAAGTCGATTGTTTGCTTTGTTTTTAAGGCAAATTCAGGATCAGGAAATGGTGAGAAATGTCATTATGGAAATAAACATCCTTTACTTTGGAGTAAGAATCGAGAATCGGAGGCATCGTGGTAGAACAGTGCGCTGCGTGTAGGACAGTAAAGCTGAATCCCATCCGAGACGAGGTCTGGTGCTGAACTCATAGTCAACAGTCTCAGGGGGTCTCGGACCCAACCGGGCGTGATCGGCTCCAGGCTCCTCCCTCCTGACCCGCCGCCATGGCGAGGCGTTCCCTGCTGCCTCTGAGGCTCTGCTGATGGCTCTTCTTATGCACGGTCCGATAATGCCCCGGGGGCCTCCTTCCTCTCCTCCATCCTCTCCTCCGTCTCTCCCCCCTTCACCCGTTACATCACGTCAGTTTGTTGAAGATAAAGAGACATGAGTGTTTTTATTAATATACATGCGATACATGTAAAAGATAACAGAACATACAGTGTGTGTGTGTGTGTGCTAGTCGTTATTATTCTTATTCGTGGTCTCCCTGTGTCTCCAGAAGCCGGTCCTGGACCCACCGTTCATTGAGGCATACCAGCGGGTCTGCACCTACAACCAGACCCGCCTGGTGACGGTGAAGCTGCCCGGCTGCATGCCGGGCATCGACCCGATGTACACCTACCCTGTAGCTCTGCGATGCGACTGCAGCGTCTGCCCGACCAGCACCACCGAGTGTATAACGTCCGTGTGACGCCTCGGTGCCGGGTCCCGGCCGTTTGTCGGGGTTGTTCTTCAGGTGAAGGTAGCTAATGCTAGCCTTCTGCATTTGTGAGCGGTTTAAAAAGAGCAGCGTTATCTAAATATGCTAGTTAGCACTGCTAACTCAAAAAGGCTAGTTAAAATGTTTTATTAATGTTTAAATATAACCAGTAACATTTAACTAAGTTTTGAGATATGTAATCCATATTTTTCTGTTCAGAATTTCAAATAAAAATGTAAGCTTTGTTTTTCCTTGAAAGCGAGTCAGAACTTCAGAACACGAGAACCGGACTGAAGAATAAGACTTAAAGAATACATTAGCACCAAACTAATTTAAATACCAGCACGGGAAAGCTGTAAGAGAGAAAGGTGAAGTTAAAGGAAGTCAAAAAGATGTTCAAAGTATTAAATTGATTGCAGCTTCTTCTTTTTTTATCCTGAAGCTGTTCCTAAAGAACAATTAACACCAATAAATATCTCATTTGATATTTCCTCCCAAAATGTTCCCTTTCTTCCCTCTTAGAGACGCAGATTTCCAGCGGATTTGATCCGGCCTTGAAAGGAGTGGTAAATTAACGAGCCAACACGCCTCTCCGGCTGTTGGCGCACCACGAAGACAAAAACAGATCTTGACTCGCATCCTGATTGACACTAAAAATAAATTATTCCGGAATGAATGAGCTTCAAAAGTACGCAGGCAGCAGGAGAAAACCTTTCGCTTTTCACCGGCAGCAATTAAATGTACCGTCGGAAAGACTGTCAGTACATCCCGACCGAACGGGGGTCAGTTAATGCGAAGGAGTTCGTCGCTTCCTCACTATTTGCGGAAACACACCGGGATAAGTATGCTCCTCGTCTCAGCGCCGAAATGAGGCTCAACTCCAACTTTTTCCGACAGTTGAGGCTCATGGCGTCCTGGGAGTGCCTCCGGTCGGCTTCCGAGTGCTTGACAGGATCAGCTCTCAGCGTTTCCTTTAACTCAGTCATCTCTAGCCGCCGGGGAAACTCGCCGTGATAGTTCCGCTGTCTGCCAGTAATTGGCCTCTGAGATTTGGGCCCTTTCACACCACAACTGTGGCATTGGAGAAAAGCCCAATTGGATTAGTCGGACAGATTAACGGATGGAAAGACGGATAAAGGACTGGCAGGATAAGAAAACGGCAAGCTGAAAAAAGTCAAACCCTAAAAAAAGGAAATCTAAACTATCAGAGCACCTGAATGAGACCGTGGGCTGTTAAACTGGGACGCGGGATTCACTCCCAACACGTCTATTCCTTGTCTCGTTTTTCTGGTTTTATTTCAGGGATGTATTTTGGATCTTTTTCTGGGTAGATCGGAAGATGCAGGTACAGATAATAATCCACGATAAATGGTCAGGCCACTCCAAGTAAAAGCCTCCAATGTTCAAGCGTGTTCCACAACTCGACCCGGATCATTATCTGAAAATTAACCCATCAATCCAAACGCTTGGATCCCATTCCAGCCCGGTGCCAATACGGATCAATAAAGCTCATTGATGACACGCTGCCTTTGAAGAGAAAGATGTTTCCCAAGCAGAGAGACAGAAAAAGACAGACAGGAAGAGAGAAGATCCCAGACGGCTGTTTATTATCTCACACGACAGCACGGCTCGCTTTGCTGCAACAAAACAGTAGAAATGACATTCCAGTGGAACATCTGCTTTTCCTAATGGCTCCCGTTTACGGATTCATCCGATGCCTCTTCAGTTAATCTAAGATGAAGCAATGATGGATGGGAAATCATCCTGGGAGAATATTCTGCAGCTTGCATGGATTTAAAAGCAACAATCAGCCATTTAGTAAACCGTTCATTTTAGAGACACCCTGGACAAGACGGAGTCTCGATGCGTCGACTCGATGTGTTTCGGAATGTTTTCGGCGGAAAAGGAAAAGGCTCAAAGATATTTCTGCACACATCGTTTGGTCCGTTTAGGTGTTGTGTTTAAAGAACTGATATCTTATCTCATCTATTAACATGAATCCTTCACTTCTCAAATAGATCTGCAGCAGTAACCCCCATCCCAAAGGCCGACTCGTCCGCTATGTCCTATGGAACGCTAACGATCCATCAACAATAATTGCATCAAGTGCTGCATAGCCTTACATGATGTCTGGTAAAGTCGCGTGAAGCTGCGCTGCAGTTACTACGGTAACCATCATAGAAATCCTCCAATAAATGAGCATGGGCATCGATCCGAGGGTCCGGCCTGCACAGATGCCCCTGAGAAATGCACTTACCCCCGGATCCTTGAGGGGGTTCTGCTCAGAGACCAACAGCAGCCAGAACCCGGACAGACATTTGAAAGATTTGAAAATGGCGTTTTGTTTTACTTTTTACGCCAGAGAGAAAACTGCTAACACGCCGCCGCCGCCTTCAGGCAGGATCCTGAAACCCCAACCAATTACAAATCGATACTCGTTTCATTGATTGGTTTTCATGCAGGCTACAACTGCATCATTGATCTTCTCAATTGGCCTCTGTGTTACCCCACCCTCACTGGGCAATCATTTTAAATGCCCCATTTGTCATTTGACGGACAAATATATCAGACATTTGCCGTATTCATGTCAAAGAGGGTCGTCCGGGACGGCAGTGACAAATTAATTTCATTACGGGGGTTGGGTTTCTTTGGTACCTCCCCCCCTGGGTTGGAGGGTTCGGGTCGGATTAGCCAACAATGAGCAAGCACTTCAAGTCCGTCAAGCTTTCGTTGGACTTTCTGTCCTCGTCTCTCCATTGTAAGCGCTTGATTCGGTGTAAATGCACCCCAACGTGTTTGTGGACTTTTGCGTGAACTAAACGCCGTTCCCTGAAGCCTCTCGGCACCTCAGCTTTTCCCAAAGTGCATCCTGTCATCCCCGATTCATGCAGAGGAATGAACAAACTGAACGTCCCTCGTTGGCCGGCATTAAGACAAAGATATAATATTCTAGCTGTGTACTCGAGCGATGCATAGACAGATCCTAGCAAAATAATCTCAGGGATTGCCAGACGTCAAATGGACATTATTGTAATCAAAAATATAAATTATTACCATAAGCAAGAATCAATAATCATTATAAAACATACCAGAAAAGGTGACAGCAGAGTCAAACTTTGATTTCATGTCACAGGCAAAGAAATAAAACCCTAATCCACATCTCTATTTAGAAATAATCCATGCATTTCCCTTTGCCAGCGAAGCCTTTAGTAATTTGTCGTTTGTAGTGCTACCAGTTTGCAAACCCTGAATGTCCACAAAGTAAATTATCACTGAAAAATATCTACAGTGGAGCTCAATAAAACCTCCGTTCTCCTGACATTTAATCAGCATGCAGTCGACTGCATAATATACAGGCAAGAAGTCCGCTCAGCTTCTACGGCAGGCCAGAATCCAGCTGGACATGCATAGCGAGGAATGTACAATCAGAACAGACCGGAGGGGGTACCAGAGGCGTGGCGCCGTCCGTCACAGCTGGGGGGGCCCAAAACAAAGCCCGAGACGCTGTCTGCACCGCCGGCTGAGCTCCGTTCAGAGCCCATCGTCCTTCTCCGAGTCCGGAGAAACAGGCCTGGAGACGGTGAAAATGTCCTGACGTTGTATTTTGGTTTTGGGTGTGGCGGCGGACGCCGGCGCCATCGGTGGCGGCTTCCTGTCCGACAGCAGCTTGATGATTTCACTTACCTGACTCTCCAGGGCACCCAGACGCCCTCCCAGATTCTGGATGTCCTCCCGGAGTTCCAGCCGGGTCTTGTGCAACGCGGCCTGCAGGGCCTTCTCGGGAACGGGATAAAAAGGGTGTGGTGATGCCACGCCTCCGGGGGCGGGGCCGTGGAGGAGGGGTGTGACCGACGCCGGGGTCTTCGCCTCCCCTGCCCGGTCAATCCGCAGCTCGCTCTTGGTGATGCCGCTGTCACACGAGTCCGTCTTACGGAGCGGATTGCCGCCGGACATGCCACCAGACACACCGCCCTCCTCGACGTTCCCGCTCCTCCTTCCTGCTTCCTGGCCTTCACCTTCTTGAGAAAGCACCTCCACGGAAACGGCCTTGACGTTGTTCAGTCGGTCTTTTCTCGCCTCCATCGGCGCCATGTTGTTTTTCAGGCGCATCCATCCGCTGGCCTTGACGGCCTGCTTCCCCAGGGCGGGGCTGGTGACGGCCTTGAGCCTGACGGTCTGCTCGCCGGCCCCTGCAGCAGAGCCGGTTTGCAGCTCCACGATGTCACAGTTGTTCTGCTTGGTTGGGGGGCTGCTGGGATGGCCGTAGGCCAGCGAGCTCTGCATCGGCGTGACCTGCGACACGGTTAGCACGCCGCTGCCGGGCGGAGCCCCGTTGTGCAGCTGGAGTTTGAGAGGCAGCGTGTGCTGCAGCTGGAGGCTGTGGGGGTGCAGGTGCTCCACCTGCAGCTGGTTCTTCTGCAGGTCCGGCTGAGAGGCGGCTGCAGCTTCCTGGTTCCGGAGTTCCTTTTGCTGCTTGAATTTCTGGAAAAGCTTCCGGACGGGATGGTCCTGGGGGATGGTGATCTGAACCTCGTTCTTGGCTCGCTGCCTCTCCTCTTCCTCATTCTTCACCTCACTGATCTTGCGGAATATTATCTGCAGGGAAAACACAGAATGGAAGATCAATAATAATTCTCCTGCATTGGTCTTTGGAGCGAGAGGAAGAGGATGGATGGATGAAAACTCTGCCAGCCTGTCACATCCTCTCTGCCCTCTGCTGAATTATCCATCAGTGCTCCCACACCTCCCCCTGGATTGTTCAGCCCTTTTAGACCAGGTTCACACAACGGGCCCATCGGTGTATTCTGGGTTCTTATGCATCCCTCATGCTCCCCTTCTCGGCTCGCCCTCGTCCTGTCCCTGTCGCCTAGCAACAATACAGCTGGAGTTCATCAGTGGTAGTAAAAGTTGTGTAGAAGACGTGGAGTTGAAGTAATACTCCGGTTCCCCGTCGAAAGCTAACAGGAGAAACAAATAAAACTCATCCACACCAGAGATTCTTTACGTCATCTCAGCTGAACCTGAGAATAAAATGAGGTTCTGTCCTGTAAAACAGGAGGGGAGGAGTTTAAATACGAGTGTGTGCTTTGTTTTTGTCACACACACACAAAAACAACAATAGCAGGACTGAATAATCACAATCTGTGTGGAGGAAAGGGTTTGTGCTTCACATTCCCTTATTCAGTGTTACACACTTTACTGGCCCCCGCACACACACGCCGATACTTTCCCCTGCAGAGAGCTGCTGGTCCTCTGCCAGCCTCCCAGTCTGCAGGCTTTAGCCCCGAGTCTGTCCCACCAAACCCAGCGCAGCATTAAAATCCACCAAACACAATAATGAGGCCTTTTTCACTTGTTTGGTTTCCTAAATCTCAGCAGGAAGAACGTGCCGAAGATGAAACGAGGAAACTCCAGCCAAGGAACGCTGAAGTGGCTTATGAGGGTAAGAAGAAGTCAATGCTTTAGATAAAAGAGCAAATTTTAGAATTAAAAAATAGATAAAACCAAATATGGTGAGGACACACGAGCCAGCTGGAAGAGATAGGAAAGTGCTGATGGAGGCAGATCGGTGGCCGGCCATTATTTCATGAGTGACAGGGCGAATTAGCGCTGACACGCTCGGGGTCCCTCAGGGCCCGTCTGAGCGCCTGCTGAAAGTTCTTTGTCTTCATCGCGGCAGCACTCGAGCAGCTGTCGCGCATCACGGGAGCAAAAGAGCTAACCGAGGAAAGCAGATCTGTGATCTGTGTTTACAGATCGCAGAACGAACGGGTTAGCATCCCGCTGCACGCAGCAAAAAAACAGCGTCTGGACAAATAGGTCGCTTTAAAGAAAGCGTTTCCGATCCAAAGAGGCGCCGGCCCATCGGTGCAGCTCTGGCCGGGATGATAACCCTAACCCTGGTTATAACTCATTTTAAAGCTTCACTCAGATGAAGTGTCAACTTCTGCTAAACCATAAACCGGAACGCTCACCGGGGACGGAGACAAGACGAGCATCCTGTCCTCTCGTCTAATTGAACTGAACAGTCCAGTCAGTGGAATCTGAAGACTCCTCTCCACCTCCGGGCCATGAAAAGGTTTCGGAATGAAGAAATCGGTGATAAAAATGCGATCTGGAGGTGAAGCCGGGCCAAAGATCGCAACGCATACATTATAAATCTATAAACTATGAACATCAAGCAGGGAAAAGACACCGCCTGTTAAAGGTTAGCGGAACGTTAATGAGGCTAGCGGTGTAGCATTTATAATTCATTGTGTGTGAGGCACGCTGAGAAAGACACCTGTTGAGCTGTGAATAACAGCAGAATGGTTATTAGGAGGAAAAGCAGCGGGACAAACCACAGGTAGCCTCAACCATCCGGATTACGGCGTTCTAAGATGCTCAGGAAACCTTCAAGGCCTTCAGAAACCTGCTGGAGGACTATCTGTGTCCATAAACAGCCCAATCAATACTACAGACAAAGAGATCATCGTGCTGGCGTGGAAGGGTGCAGGAGACGCCAAACGCCGTACCCGTTTGCGCAGGTTGCAGGTGAGGACAAGGTTCCGGGAGAAGGAGTTGGCGAAGGCCGTGTAGAACTCCAGCACTTTGAGCAACGCTTCCCGTTTGATGATGTGAAGATCGCAATACGTTAGCGCTCTGACGTTAGCGCATGCGTGCGCCAGGGCGGTCTCTTTCCAGAAGACGTCGCCAAACACGTCGCCCTTTCCTGAGGAGGACAAGAAGAAAATGGAGACAAAGGCGTCGGGTTCATCAGCCGTCACCGCCTTGATACGAGGGGATGTCGTTACACAAATACTTCCCGACACCGAAGAGGTTCAAACACATGAAATATAACGAAATAAATCAGCCGGCAAGACAAAGAAAAATTGACTTCATTGAATCACACGACCCTCCAGGGAAACCCAGTCCTCTTCCTTCTCCTGTCGGATCCGGATCAAAGGAACGTCATTTACATATTTAACTCACAAAAACAATGAATTAATGTCTCATCTCCTCTCCTCTCCAGGACATACCTAATATGGCGATGACCTCATCGTCCTGGATGACCTCCAGTGACCCCGACACCACGAAACACAGAGTATCGACGCTCTCGCCAGCGTGGAAGATCAGGTCTCCGGGGGCGCAGTGGGTGGTCTGAAACTCCACGGCCAGGGAGCGCAGGCAGCCGTCGCTGGCCAATCGAAAGGCAGGATGTTCGTTGAACACCTGAGGAAGAGGACAGGCAGTAGATGCTTGTCACCTGCTGTTCAGAGTGAACTTAAGACAGAACACATTCAGCGCTAGTTGAGACTGTTCCAACAAACTACTTTATGTTTATCTTTTCCCACAACAAACAAACAAATATGTAAACAAAGCAGTTCAATAAAGTCACGCCCCAAACATGGAAGCTTCCAGTTTAGCATTATTTGCTGGACACGCTACGGACAGACCTTCCTGTTGAGGTGGACGCAGATGTCGGCCCTCATGTCCTTTGGACAGATGGATAAGACCTGGAAGAGAAAGACACCAGGAGGTGAAGATGTGAAGAACGATTAAAATAAAACTCGTTAAAATACAAATACCAAAACCACAGAGTCATTGCTCTCCAGCGCTGTAGAGGGCACTGCAGGCAAATGTACAGAAGAATTTGTGAGCGTCAACGCTGATGGGGACGTCATTATAGAGATGGCTGTGGCTCAGGTGGAGATCAGGTAGACAACTAAGAGCCAGGAGCCCCGCCCCCTCCACACATCACTGCTGCAGAACTGCGCTTGGAGTTCGCGTTCTTTTGCCAGAAAGCCCAAACTGTGAGGTGAAATATCGCCGTCCAACTCGGAGGAGGAACTCTGAACTCGGCTCAAATTAACGGCCATGCAGAAAGGACAACTTTAACCGCGTTTCTGCGACCCCGCCTTGTTAAATGTGAGATAAACCAACCAAAGGCAGGCTAACAAATCCCCAAAAAGCCTTTTTGTGGCATCAAACCACAGAATCGTCTTTTTTAAGGGGCCTTTGTGGCGAGCCGATGCTTTCGGGACACGCTGGACTGTTTTCGGACGTGGACAAACAGCGGACCGTGAAGATTCCGAAGTGAAAACATTTCCACTAATTGGCTGCGAGTCGGACTGAGAAATAATTATACCGAGGGCGAACTTGTCTTCTGTGTATTCAAAAGTTAGATATCTAAATAAACATTGATATTATAAATACTTTATCCAAAGGCTCACTATTCTGAAGAGAAATGCCGAACGAGGGAAAGCAAAAAGAACTCGAGGCTGCTTGAAGCTGGAGTTCCAGATGTTTTTCCTGCTGGCTGGGAAAACGTCTTGCTTTAATCTCTTTTCATTTGGGATAAACAACATAATTTACATTAGCAGCTTCCTTTGAGCATCCTCCGTTACTGGAGGAATGTGACGCGTCGGACCGCTCAGCCTCACCTTCTCCGTGTCGATGCCTTTGGACATGGACCAGGTGGACACGATGTAGTCCATCACGCGTTCGCTCAGCCCCTTGGGAACCTGGTAGAGCTTCAGGAAGTCCCTGACGTTGTTGAGCATCTCGTGGTAGCGGTTGGTGTTGGCGTACATCTGCTGGAAGATGGTGGTCACGTTTCCGAAGATGGTGGCATAGAGCAGCGCTGCAAGGGAGGAGACCCGGAGCCGAAACTGAAATGTCTTTTATTTAAATGTCTTCCACCAACAAACAAATCTGGTCCTCTTTGGGGCCGCCGAGGTAACAAGGCCACTGAGGGCCGGGCGAGCCTCCCGGCGGGGCGGCGCCTCCTGGTAAACAATGGGAGGCTTTTTATGAGGCGGGACGGATCGTACTAGCCGCCGAGGGAGTGTCAGTGAAAAGGTGGGCCGCTGTCGTACGGCACTGGGGGCGGGGTCAGCGGCCCACGCTCAGGTAAGAGAGGAAGTAGCACGCATCCAGGTGCGTTTATTAGGACATCGTTTCACCCCCCAGAAAGACCAAACTGCAGGAACTGGCAGCGCTGAACATTCGTCACAGGTCAGGTTCTTGCAGCTATTATTTTTAACAGGAGTGATCCGGAGGCGACCTCCTTCAGCGAGGACAGTAGTCCTTGATGCCGACACTGGACACGTGTCCCGTATCCGGGGAGGGGGGGGGGGGGGGGGGCAGCGGACATTGATTGACCTTCCAGCTCCTGGTTCGCCTGACTGTCCCGGTTCTGCAGGATCTGAGGTTCCACTGACAGCCTGCCTGTGGACCGGTCGTCACGGCGATCATCCCGGAGCAGGACCGTTTATCACGCCCGGTACCTGCAAGATTCAATTATCCCCGGGCTTCCTGTCCGATTCCACACCGTTGGATTTAGCATAATTTACAAAAGAGGAAATTAAATTATTAGAAGAACAGTCGGAGCGATTTCCTCCTTTAGGGGATTTTTATTGAGGGAATGATTTGGAGATTGGGTTCATAAAGGAAAGAGCGGGGAAGACGATCACCGGGCGGGCGACGATGACTGTCGATAAATATGGAAATGTGTGACGTCATTTTGGTGCAAACAGCAACGCGGCTCGCAGCGCGGATCATTCCATTCAGATGGTTTTAACACTGATGTTCCAGAAGACACTCTCCTCACAGGATGATTCGTTATCCTGTGAGGAGGACTATAGTATTGATCCGATCCATCCTCTCGGATGTTAAGATGGAAACAACAAACACAGAGTCCATTAATGTCAAAGATAATCCAGGAAGGCACCAAGTGGACTTACTAGATCCTCGTCCATCGTCTGGTGCCGGAGACAGCAAAAGACAGCTGGAGACCTCTGGCTTCGGTTCTGGTCCAAACTCAATAAGTAGGTTAATATTGATCTGGGGAGCAGAGGATCGTGGAGCCCTGGAGACTGGGAGGTTAAGACTTTGGGAACTCCACACCTAAGCAATTTCAGATGTAAGGAAGATAAGATCCTGGGAATGTGGACACACTTGGAAAAGGACATGGATGTTCTGATAAGTGGCGATATCAAAAGTCCATGAAGTTCCCACCTGGAAGTTTCCTAACCTTTTTTTTTTTCTTCTGGTGTGATGAACTTTAATCCCCAACGCAGTAAAGTCTCCATCAAAACACAGAACCTCCTTGTCGGGTTGATGAGGGGCAGCGAGGGGTGAGAAAGGGAGGAGATGGAGAGAATGGGATGAGTGACAAAAAGAGGAGAACGATCAAGACGACTCGTTATGGATTAGTGGACTAATCACCTCCCCGTCGTTGCCGTCGGCGACACGAAGGCCACACACACTAAAGCCTTGTTCCTGCAGCGCCATCCTCTCTCTCTCTCTCTCTCCAAACTAATCAGGACATCTCTGTGGAGAAAGACACTCCGAGCCGCTTCCCTCCCTCTCCATCCTTTCTTTCTTCCCATTTCCACTTCCCTTTCCTCCCCCCTCAGGGCTCTGTGGGCGGACGGTCCGGGAGGACTTCCGATCCACTCAGTGAAACCCAAACCCGTTTTGGAATTGCACGAGAATCCTCGCCGGAACGCTTTTAGCGTCAGGCGGGGTTTTAAGTTAGATAAATACTTATTCCTTCTCTCCTCATCCATCCCATTTTGCCTCTCCTGCTGCTCCGGTAAGTCTCTTCCGCTTAGGAAACGCAGCCATCAAGTCGGGTTCCCCTGGTTAAATTGCCCGCATCTTTCCACCCGGCGGCGCCGAACCCTTTCCAGCGCAGGTAATTCCCATGACTCCTTGCGAGCCGGAGCTCCTCAATTGACTGCAATGTTAAGTCATCGAGAATGATGACTTGAAATTTTTACACAAGCAAGGTTCTGTCCGTGGCTTGGTCCTCCCCGAGAATGGCGTTGATCCGGATCTGGATCCAGATTCTAGAATTATTTTTACATCTGGAATTGTGCCTGTGCTGTAAACTGCCACTTTAAGAGGGAGGGACACGAATGGCATGATGGGAAAAAGAGTCCAGAAGGAGTCTTGTAGTACGTTCCGGAGCAGCAAGCTAGAGCAGGTTTGGCCCCTCTGATCCGGAAGCCCTGTTTACTGTCTCACAAGATCCAATAGTCTATTGGAGGCGGGGTCTGCAATCTCTGATTGTCGTTTTCTAGTTTATATATATAATGTTTTCCGTGTATGGGGGGGGGGCGCAAAGTCATAATCTCGCCTAGGGCACCAAAATGGCTCTGACCTGAAGCATCTACATCTAAGGAAAACCAGATTATTCACCAAATGGAAAAATCCTGATGCTAAATTCTAATTCATGTGAATTCAGGTTATTGGCTACGGTTTCACCTGTTGATGCAGGAATCTCCCATGGCGACGGATGTCATCGCTGCATGCCGAACCAGCGGCGCCATCCGCCTTCGGGTTTTCTGCTGCCGACTTTGCAGCGTCACAGAAATATGAAATTGTTCCTATTAAACAAACCCTGCTGCTCAATTTGAATTAGAGGCTTTACATCTGTAAAACAGAAGGTCAAGGATTTAATCTGATTAGCTGCATTACTAAAATGAGGGCCTGATGGGGGGGGGGAGTCTTTTAGTAATTGTATTATAGCTGGATTCTTAATTCCATGCTGCCTCTGAAGGAGGAATACAAATGAATGCATTTATTCTGTACGGTCCTTACTTGTGTCGGGGATATGCTAATTGGCGTTTATGCAAGTCACAACAAAAAGGCTGTGATTAATTCACGCAAGAATGAAGGAAGTGACGGCGGATGGAAAGATTGGAGGAAGCAGAATATCCAAAAGCATCGATCCGAAGCTTCGTCAGGGTGAAAGCGGGAACGTCGAAGGCGTCAGCTGGATGAAGCGGATGAAGGAAGAGCTCGCCATCAACAGAAAGAGCGCTGCAGCAGCTTCTCCTTTGTTTCTCACGAGTCCTCCGACCAGCCAGAGTTGAAAATATCTTCACCAGGAAGCTGGGCCCTAGTATATTAGATGGAGCGGGATTCATCCATCAACGCCTTGGTAAACAAGAAAACATTGGAGAAACTTCCTCCGGCAGCCGCTGTTGATCCTGCGCTCCATCAGCCAGACCCAGAAACGGAGTCGGAAGTCCAGTCAGGGGAGCAGATTGGCTTTCACGATCCACATTGTACGATTGTAATTTAGTGTATTCGGCCTCTTTACATTTCATTGTTGTCAAAATACTTTTTTGAATAACCTAAATGATGCCTTTCAAAGAGACCTCCTAGGCTTTGTGGATGCTTTAGGAGTTAAGACGCGAGATGCTGGCGTCAAGTTCTACAATAAATCTAAATGTCAGCCAACGGGGATTTCGTTTAACGATGGAACCGCTTAGTGACGGGGTCTAAAGAGACTCTCAGATAATCCTGCTGTCTTTTGTCTGAGGATGGAGGCGCTGAACCCTCTGATCTGCAGACATTTCTGGAATCCAGGAACAGATTCTTGAATGGTTTGCGACCTAACCCTAACCAGCTGCAATGCTTCACTAACTAACCCTAACCCTAAGCAGCTGCAATTCTTAGTTACCTGTTAACCCAACTGGATGATCTCCATGTGAAGCATTTTAAACTACGCCTCAACATTAAATGTTTGCCCGCCAGACATTTGTCTCCTTGCAGCAGCGTCACGATGATGTAAAGCTGACCGTTTTATTGTAATGCACTGCAGCCCTCGTAAAAGTCTGGAAGCACAAATGGATGCGCCTCCGTCTCCCCGTCCCGCTATCGGCGCTCGGCCGCTTGGATCAGGAAATCGCCCACGTAGCCTTTGTAACGGTCTGCCACGCCAGGAAGGCCATCAGTCGCAGCCAGACAGACGTGACACGTCGTGTCTCTGGATTCTTTACTACCAAGCTAAGGCTGCTCACTGTCCGGCTGCCAGAAACAAACAATATGGAGAAGAGCCCAGGCTTGGCCCAGTACCAAACTCCCCAGCAGAAGCAGATCCGACGCAGACAAAGACTCAAAAAACGCCGTTGTTCCAAAACGACACTCGGCTATTTTAGAATCACTGCTCTCATATTGAAAGAAAGCTTCACTGTGCTTTTTCGAATCACAACGCCCTCCGCAGGCAGAATCGTGAGCGGTCCTGGCAACATCAGAAAGTGGCTTGGAAGTCTGCACATGGGGAACACTGCAGGTTTCCTGCCAAACACGTTAAGGGAGGACTTCCTGCAGGAGAACGATGGTGGAGGTGCATCCACCAACCTCCTAAGCTGGTACTGTGTGTACAGAGTGAGCGACTCACACAGTGGGATATTCAATATGAACAACTCATGACAACTTGATGAGCTTCTGAAAGGTTCTGCATGAATCTGGAAATAATACAAGCAGGAACACAACTGTAATTCCCATGCCGTTTTCCCCAGTTACTATGAACGGATTCTGGGTTTAATGAAGGGAAAATAACAAGAAATAAAGTGGCTGGATTCAAGCAGATGACTCGCACGCATTCGCCTTATTTACACGACGAGATGAAACGTTAAGGCGTGCAAAATACGTAGAATAATGGCGGAGCGGTTTCTGACCCAGAGGCAAAAATACATTCTGTCAGCAGGACAAAATAACTGCAAGACACCAGACAAGGGAAGTCTGGCTGCAGGTTCGGCACCTGCCAAAGGCAAAAACAGTCCGATGGCAAAGAACACATACATTATTTATGCACCGCCTACCTCCGAGTCCACCGAAGGGTTAGAATATGATAAGATATGCAGGTAAGAGTGGAAACGTCCTCACATCATCCTCCGTTTTGGTTGGGTTCAACATTATCGTTTTTACTGTCTTTACACAAGTACTACGTACTAAACTATTAAACTATTTAAAGTATATGAGATGTGCCAGTGAGGAGAATATTTACCTGCATAACCATTTACACTCGAGACATAACAGAATCACTTCCGTAATATCTGCAAACCCAAAAGCACCTTAAGGGAACCGAACCGGATCCATAACGGATCATTTAAAAGTCAGTCAGGAATCATTTTGCACGGATCTGAACGATTTATTTTAGTCTGATGTTTACGAGGATCATCCTGAGAATTTAAAAACATGATTACCTCCGCTAACGGGAGTGAGAGGGGCTATTGTGGTCGGTGCCGTTTGTTTGTTTGTTTGCAAGATAACTCAAAACGTTTTGAACTGCTTTCAATTGTATTTCGTTAAAAACGTGAGCCCTGGGAGAGCCTCTGGTCCGAGCGGAGTCATCAGCCACCGCCACCACCAGTGACTGGACTCAATGCATCTCTTACTTACATCCCACCATCATCATGGCGACCGAGAAGATCTTCTCCCCGTCCGTGGATGGAGCGATGTTTCCGAAGCCGATGGTCGTGAGGCTGGTCATGGTGAAATACAAGGAGGTGATGTACAGAGAGTCCTTGCCGGGGCCGCCCTCCCATTGGCCAGAGCCGCTGGCATTGTAGTGGTAAGGCGAGCCGATGCTGATAGCCAGTTGGTAGAGCCAGCTGTCCTGCTTGATGGTGTTGGTGACCTCATCAATGACCTCGTAGTCTCCTATGCTGTACCTGTTGAGTGGGGTAATAGTCATAGCGGGCCCGACGTCAAGAATCTAATAGAGAGATCAATTATTTCCCGTTGTTGGAAGCAAAGGTTCCTCCTTATCAATTAAACTTTATCATTTTATTTACGATCGTTTTTTAAGTCTTTCTGAATGACATCATGATGATGTCATCATTCGCAGACAATGACGTTTGTGTGTAAAGACCATTTAAAATAACGTCTACGGTAATTTTAACACTTTTAAAAGTTAATAACGACTGAACTCAAAATATATTTCAGCAGTAACGACCTTATAATAAAGTAAAGGCTGCTGATCAGAGTAAAATAACACATCACAAACAAGAATGTGACGAGTTGCATTAGCTACACCAGCTGATCATTGATCCTGTTTTAGGCATCACTTTGTCCATCGTCAATTAAGTCATTCATTGATTAAATTAGCACAGAAAACGTTTCTTATCAGCTGTGTGGTTTCTCCGTGTGATGTTTGACGTGGCGTGGCGTCAAAGCACGGGACAACGCCGTGAAAACCAAGAGTCCTTACCAGATGCAAGCGAGCCAGTGGGCCACCAGTCCGAACACGCAGACCAGCAGGACCAGGACCGCCGCACCGTATTCCAGGTAGTGGTCCAGCTTCCTGGCCACCCGTCCCAGACGCAGCAGGCGGATGACCTTCAGAGAGCTGAACAGACTGCTGATGCCCTGGGGGGGGGGGGGGGGGGGGGGCAGGAGGGAGGGTCGTTTCAGGCGAGATTAATAAGATTAAGTTAACATTTACCCCCCCCCCCCGTACTGTTTTCATGAGGTGCTTTTCATTTCATTGTCATTGGCTTAGCTAATTGTTACATTTATTTCATTCACAACTATTTATTGTTAAAAGTTAGGCAACAATAATTCCCCGTCGCCTCGTCATCGCCTCGTTGCATCACGAACCTGGATAACACCGTTTTAATTGCTTTCAGCTGCAGACATGAAAAGAAATGGAAGACAAACTGTAACGTGTCAGTTTAAGATGCTTCTAATGGAAATAAACAAGACGTTGTCGAGACGCTCACATCAACGCCAGATGCAATGATTTCATGTTATTTCCGTCATGGAGTGGAGAACATTACGGCTGAGTGGGAACAAATCGAGAGCACGTAAAAACATTTGTTAAAATGATTTTTGAAATGGCATTTTGTCAGTGTTGCGCAGCGCTAAGCTTGGAGGGGAGCAGCAGCGTTCTCTCCAAAGCAGAGGCAACAAGGAGCTACTTTCATGCTGGGAGTTTAAACCAACCTCCTCCCACCGAAAGCCGAAAGAAGCCATTCCAAGAACGTTCCCGAAGCATCCCAACGGAGAACTAACGAAGCCAGCGTACATTCAGGACTTTTTTTTAGCACACCTCAGCTGAACAGTTAGCGGAACGGCCTCCAGCATTAACAGAACCACGACACTGTGCCCCTCCCCCCCGGCCGTCAGGCTTTACAACTCATCACCGGGTGACACTGAGAAATATTTTATTGTAAACGTGTTTCTAAGACCTAATTCTGTTTGTCTTTGTTTGGCGAGACGAAAGTTCGGACCCGTTCTCATTGGTCTAACTTTTGACTGACACTCCATGCGTGATTCACGCGTGTTCGTACACACATTTACATACGCCGTCCCATCAGACATGTCGGCTGCAGAAGTGAAGACTTTGAATTAAATACCACATTTCTTCTTTTCGTCAGGCTGCTTGCACACCAGGCGCCACCGATCGGGAGGGACGTATGGATCGGATGACAGGAAGTCAACATTCTGCCTCCTCCGAATGGAAAACAAGCCGACTCAACACGGCCCGGGTTTGACGACAGGGAATAACAGTACGAGGACGGTTCTATTGCTGGGTGCGGCTCTCCGCAGCACCAGGTGCTACAACACCTTTATGACACCTTTATGACAGCTTATGCCTTGGTTCTTACCAAGAGTCCATGAGAAAGACGTCACAAACAAATTCAGCCACGCATGAAGAGTCATGAAGCGTCTCGGGAACAAACAAACACACAGCGTCCACGCACAGCATGGGGCAAACAGCGTGGAGCCCTTAATGCCTCTTATTGCGACATTCCTGTTCTGGTCCCGGTATTTACATACCTGCATAGCTATGCGGGCTGGGCCAGGTGAGGACCAGTCTGGGTTCTAACTGGCTCCACCTCCATCCCAGACCCCTGCTGCCAGTTTCTCCTCTGATCTCACAAACCCAGCCACCGCTAGCCGGCCATCGCCGCCTATCACATCTTCAAAGGCCTCCCCCTGGGACCCGGAAGGCTCTGAGCTGGCATGTAACTGCCTTTAAATTAAGTGGCCACAGGACAGATGAAAAGACCGGCAGCTAAGGGTAACGGACGAGCAGAAAATAATGTCTAGAAGCACCGGTTTATCGCAGCGCAGCCCGGTGACTGGAGGATGCCGGTGGACGGCGATGACTCGTCCACCGAGAGGCTCTTTGCCTCATTATTCTCAAAGCGGGCGACACACTGGCGCGTTTTCCTGACAGCACCGGGAGCTTAACGTGTTTTCCAGCGCTCAATCTGGCGAGCATTAAATATTCAAAGAGTCTCAGCTTTTTTTTGTTGCCACTCCACAACAAGAGGAGCAGAAGAAGAACGCTTCCCGAGCAGCAAATGATAAAATATTAAAAGTGCAGTTTGTGTTTTTAAACGCTACAATCATCTCAAAGGGAGGGGGACTCATAAATATCGGTTTTCATATTTCACTAACACTTTTTTGCTTTAAAAGCTTCGGAGGATCTTTTTCTGACATAAACACACAAATTATCCACGGCGATTAGCAGAATTAGGCAAATCACATTAGCAGCAGACGTTATTTGTTCAACCACACGAGCAGCGGGAGAGATTCAACTTTCATAATGGCTGCTGGGAAACGCCCCGAGAGATGAATTCACACATCTGGTCCACCTATAGAAGGATAAAACAATACGCATGTCTTATTTAAGTTGCCCGACTTCGTGGCGGTCGTTTTAACGGCTTATTTTCATCGCTGTAGCTCGGCCATGTTGGCGGAGTCTTGTTTCCACTTCTTTTCAGCGTGAAAAGCCCCTCCCCCCGGGCCCATCAGCTGTGGCAGAGGCAACACCCACGCCCCGCTGTAAGGTCAGCCTGGATTTGACCTTTCCGAGCCTCCGCGGCGCCTGCTGAGGGACGCCGCTGGCTGCCATTGGCCTGCTGGGCGCTAACGCGACAACAAGTGGCTTTAAGACACTCGAGTGGGTGGTGGTGGATCAACACCGCCACACAAATCCAGACGACTCCCTGTGGAGGTGTTACATCATGTTTAGCCACAATCCAACAATTGTTGTGGCTTTCATTTCCATACGGGCCGGTTTACGTCTACGCAGCTCCCAGTGGACGCCCGATGACGGCGTTTAATACCATTAAAGAAGAAGCTTGTGGCGCTCTAAAGGCGAGATAATCAAGTAAACTGGGAGTCCACTACTGTCAGCACAGCAGGACAACGTTAACCCCAGAGACAGAGGACGCTTACAGCGGCTCATCTTCCATGTCTGATTGGTGACGGCTTTAAATCCGATCCCATTGGCCGCCTTCACTCGCCACCAGACAAGGTGTCGGTGACAAAGGGGACGTCGGATTTAATTAAAGAGGTTCTTGTTCCGAGAGGATCGACGGAAGCCTTCACAGAGAAACTCATGAAATTAAATACTAAACTAAACTAAAGCGATGATGAAAGAAAAACGATGAAAAGCTGCTTTAAAATGATTCGGGCTAACGAGCACTTTGAAGCTGTCTCGCTTCGACGCTCATTAATCGAAGCGCTAATCAGAAAGAAAAGACTCCGAGCTGCGGTTGGAACTTCTCCCTGTAATTAGTTGTGTTTTTGTTGATGCTCCTGGACGGCATTCAAATACAACTATAAATACTTCCTACCTGCTGCTGCCACGCGAGACGGACACGCAGGAATGCTATGCTGCCCACAATCCACCACCCACACACTGTCCTCGCCGCCAGCGACCGTGTCCTCAATAGCAGCTGGGAATTTACTCGTCATCGATTTCATCTCAACCCGTCTACCCCCTCCCTGCTGCCGGGTAAAAGAGGAAGACGAGGAACTCCGTCCAGCGGAATCGCAAACCAAAGAACAGAGAACTATGGAGAACTACAGATTCCTGTTGGAATGCCTCATATCCGATGTATCGGCATGAACTTTGGAAGCCGCCTTCAGCTGGCCCGGCTCCATGAGGCCCGGACAGAACCAGCAGCACCGGCTGTTGCTAATTAGCATCAAAACAGCTTTATCATTCGTTGCATTAAAGTGAAAAACTGAATGGAATTCTGATCAGATGGTGGCGCTAGACGACGAGATGGTCACCACGATAGAGTCGAGAGACAGACAATCCTGATGTTTACATGAATCCACAATAAGGGATTGGGCGGCTTGAGGACCCTACCTCGTCCACGTTCTCGAAGGCGTTGATGATGTCATAGGGCAGACAGGACAGCAGGTCGATGACGAACCACGTCTTCAGGTAGTTCATGCGGATGAGTTTTGGGTCGGAGACCACCTCCCCGCCGGGCCCCACGAACGTGGTGTGGAAATTGAGGACGATGTCCACCAGGAAGATGACGTCCACGACGCTGTCCAGCACCAGCCAGACGATGTTGTTCTGCTTGGTCTTGAAGGAGACGTTGTACGGCACCATGATGGCCGTGTAGAAGGTGAGGACGAGGATGACCCAGTCCCAGGTGGTCTTGAAGGTGCAGTAGTGTAGGATGATGTGGGGGGGCGTCTTGGGGGCCTCCTGCTTATACTGTGGCAGGATGTCAGAGTTGAGCTGCAAGACCTGCAGACATGGTGGACGTTAACCCTTTCCCTTCCGCCATTTTTCCTTTAAAGTTCTTCTACAGCTCCATCGTCCTGGTAACCGTCGTGACCGACACGGATTGCATTTCCTCAAACCGGGATCCACACCAGCGCCACCGTCCACACCCGGAGACGTAATTCTCTTTATTAGAAAGTGTTACAAGCAATGTGTCTAAGTTATATTCAGCTAATGTTCATAAAATGTTCTTCAGCTTTTCTCTCATTTGGCTGGGGGGACATTTAATCACTTTAAATTCTGGATCGAAAATAGGACTTGTAGTTTTGTTTGTGCTTTAATATATTTATAAAATAATTCTCCTCTGTTTGACACCGGGCATAAAATGATTGAATTCCCATTCAGGATTCCCTGCTTCCTGACTGGATGCACTGCTTCCCTCTTTCCCTCTGCCTCCCTTTCTTTCTGTCCGCCCTCCCTCATCACCTTTCAGCCACCCTGGATTTACCGCTCCTGCCAAAACCTCCCCCACGCCTCTTCCCACCTCATTCGCGGGGGCCGGTTTAAACCCAAACAGGTTCTGATTAGAGACCGTTCTCCTCATGAATAAAACAGTCGGGTCGTGACGTAAGACACGAGGCGTCTTCTTCCCACCGCGTAATCCATTTTCTACATTTTCACAATAATTCAGAGAGCCCCCAGCGCCTCGCCCTCTGAAATATTAATGGTTCCACAGGAGCGCCGGGTTCCCGGGAAGAGAAAGCACTCCGCGTTGTGTCAAACAACTAGGACTCAAGGGACGCCGAGGTGGGACGGGGCGCATCGAGGCATTAATTGTGCGAGGAAAAGAACAGCGTGCTCACCTGCCACATCCCTCTGTTCCGTTAACTCAGCACCGGTAAGTGGTTGGAATGTGGCGCTGAATGCTTTACACGAGGATTTATTTGTGCAGAAATAATGTTAAGTGCGTGGAGCATGCTGGAGAAGCATATTTGGAGCGTTTGAGCCGAGGTGGGCTCGTCCTGGCATTCCGGCAGCAGCGCCAATTCCCTCAAATCAGACACGAAGTTACCTGCAGCCTCGTTTCAAGCGAGCCGAGCACTTTGGTTTAGCGTAAATGCTTATTTTATGTCTGAATTATTAAATAGATTCATGTCATTTTTGGTCCAGTCTTCCACTAAACCTCTGCTGAGACCTTTAGCTCGGCAATCCGCTACTGAAAAGGTGGGATTAAAACACTGCGGAACAACGACCGGTCAATCGGAACAAGCGGCTCGTTGCCTGTGGCGATGTGGGAATGTCTAACTCTGCGGTCAAAAACACAAACTGTATGCTGTCAATGCAATGTAGCCTACAGCTAGCTACAAGCCAGGCTCCGCCCTATGTTCAGACACGCCTGTCCTTCTGCATGAGCGTGAACTCACCTCCGCCAGTCTGGACTGCTTATGGCCACATTCATGTTTGCCTATGGGCGCTAGCTGCTGCAGCGTGTTGCGGTTGTTCGTTAGCGCCCGTGTCAGCCGCGCAAACTTGGTCCAGCCTGGAAGGAGAGAGCAAAGACAGCTCGCGTTAGAGTCGTCCTAAACAGCAGACTTCATGATAAACACAACCCCCCCCCCCCAGTTAGCCTCAGGCTGCCGCCGTTAGCGTAGCTCCCCTATTCATTACGACTCCAGGGACAAACTGGAGGAACAAAATATTCCCACTTCAGGTAAGTGCTTTAAAGACATACGAATACAGACGGAACCTTTTGGACTTCTTCGATGTTCCGGTTGCACGGATTCAGACGGAGAATTCACAGACCGGGATGAGACGGATGAAATGGAACAAAACTTCCAGAAGTGCGTCACAATAGTGGGAATAGAATTAAAAATGGGAAATAAAAAACAATTCCCCGTCCTCCCCGTCTCGATGATGGGCTCACACCACCGGCCCAGAGCAGGACGTCCTCTCTGGAACAAGGACAAGATTGGGACATCATCGCCGCCTCTTTCAGCGTTTGTCTGATTATTGTCTTACTTTCAAACTGATCTGAGAGCTGAGGAATGTTTGATGGACCTGCTGCATTTGGCTTTAAGCAGCAATACAATCTCCGTGCATCTATTAGCATAAAAGGTTCATGTTATAAATTAATAATTGGTACCGACAGCATGATTGGCTGCTGAGATTTCTAATTCTTAATAATGACACATTATTTCTTAACTTTACAGTCCCATGTGCAAGCATCCAATCAGAACTTCGCCTGCAGGGATTTTAACGGCACAGTTTCCCGGTGTGGACTCTCCGTTTACGTGAAGAGCTTTTCCTTCTCTTCCCATTCAATAGATATGGCTGCACAATTCACCATACAGTGTGCATGCATTATAGAGCAGCACTGTGCTGGATGATAATGGCGAGCCCTCGGCACGGAAAGAAAGCCGATGTGTTCCTGCAAACCCGCAACCGGAAGGGAAATGGAGGAATTTGTCTTTGTGACACTCGAGTAATTAGAAAATGACAGCCTTGGACCTCATGTAGAACACCAGGAGGAGGAGGAGGAGGAAGAGGCAAGGACACAGGTTGGAGACCGCTGCGTTATCTGTCCCAACAAGGCAGAGCCACAAACCGTTGGAGGTCACAGAGGTCTTCTATAAACTAGAAATGACCTCCCCCAGAAGAACGCTCACCTTTAGTGGCTTCATCTTCAATGGGCT
Organism: Brachionichthys hirsutus; assembly: GCF_040956055.1. Taxonomy (NCBI): domain Eukaryota; kingdom Metazoa; phylum Chordata; class Actinopteri; order Lophiiformes; family Brachionichthyidae; genus Brachionichthys; species Brachionichthys hirsutus. Next base: position 10,370,956 of record NC_090914.1, on the reverse strand, counting down.
GCTTGAAGAGGGTGATGTCCTTAAACGTGCAAAGGAACAGAACCACTTTATCGTTCTCGTTCCTGATGGGGGCCACTTGCATGTAGAACCACACTGGACTTCCTGTGGAGAAATCACAGACCATAGAGGCATCCTAATCCACAAGCGGACACAACTAGGTCAGCGAGAAACCCCAAACTAGCCAAGCGTGGGATCTGATGATAGTCCGTGCACAGAATTCATCAATCGATCATCACAGCTCAAATATCCAAAATTAAAACGGACAGCCGATTTCTCATCACACTCATAGATCCGATCTAAAGTCCTCGCAGTGCAGGATGTGTTAAAAGGATCGCCTGCGTCTTCCTGCAGAACCTCGGCCCGTCGGACTCCCACTGAACAAAGCTGCACGCGGCGTTCCGGCGTGCCGACTGTGGATACGAGTCGTTCCTTCTCATTTACGTCCAGCCTCGAGAAGAGCGCTGGTGGATTTCAGCACATTCGAGTCATTTCAAAATTGATCGTGTCACTTTTTCACCGTTTCGCTCTCTTTGCCTGGATCTCCGGCGCCTCCCGTCGTGCCGCGGTTCTTACAGAGGACGGGAACCTTTGGAACAACTTTAATCAACATCCTTCTGCTCCTCAACGGCTGCTCCGTCGCCCCGGACAAAAGACTGTTCCACCTTTTTTTTTACCTTTATTTAACCAGGTAAGGTAATCGAGAACTATTTCTCATTTTCAATAACGACCTTGACCTAAGTTCATCATAAGACGTGCATGAAGATCACCCCCCCCCCCCCCCCTCCTCAGCTACATCCAGCCAATGGAGTGAGACTCACTGTTCTTCCTGTACAGCAGAATCTCGAAGCAGTTGGACTCGTAGTTGTCGAACGTCTGCCTGACTTTGTCGATGGTCCTCGTGTCCGTCAGCTCGCCATACATAAAACTGGAAAGGAAACAGGCAGCGTGAGAAAATGGCAGCGATCAATACCGAATGCAGCCGGTGAGCTTCCCGCATCGGATATGACGACGGCCTCGTCAACCTGGCGGCGTGCTGGAGAGCACCCATTAAATCTAAGGCTTGGTTTTTAGTGAACATCCACTCAGCGGACGCGTAAATCTTCCTCCCGGTGAAAGAACGTTCCTTTAGAGGGCCGAGGGTACTTTAATCTGTGCTAAGATAATTAGCCTGATTGGAGAATGCAAACAATCAAAGCCACGGCGTCTGCAAGGACCGTTGAAGCCAGCGGTGCAGAAACATAACGGAGTTAAATATCCAGCAGCGTTTCAGTTTGCAAACACGAGCGTCTTTAATGTGCTCGCCATCGTGCGAACACCGCAGGGGGTCGCGTGCAGACCATCAGACGACGGTGATGAACGGAGGCCGTCATTCCCGAATGGAAAGCTGCCCGAGGAGAGGAGTCATCCTTCGGAGTTGGCAGGACGCCCTCCTGGAGACGGACTGGGAAGAACTCCCCGGCATCTCTGAATTGGATTCATTTCAAAGTGCCGTGTCGCCTCCTCTTTGTCTCCTTTAGAGGAGGCTGCTGCATTTCATTTTACTCCGCTGCGCTCCACGCGTTCATCGTACAACATAAATAAAGCTAGCATCACATAAACAGCTCTTCAGAGAGGCCGCTTTAATGATCAGGAAGGGACAAAGAGCGTCTCCTCAATCCTGTCCTTAAATAATGGATGGGACGGGAGGAAAAGCAAAAGTCACATTGGGAGATTTCTGCCGGACGACTTGTAGGCTTTGAGAAGGACACGGTTTTACTCGAGGCTGCTCGTGAGCAGCGGCTGGATAAACGCGTTGGTTGCTAGGGGTTACGCTTCATGGAGGACACAAAGCAAGACGTCCGTAGCTCCGTTGGGACGCATTCCAGCGTGTTACCTGCACGTGCTGCTCTTCTGCATGACCTCAGCCCGGTGGAATCCAGACAGCTTGCAGAATCCGTCATTGCTGTAAACGACGGGCCACTCCACGATCTGGGCGTTCCCCAGGAGGAAGCTGGTCTCTGGTTGGTGGAGAGCACAGAGCGTTAAACATGAGCACACACAAGTTATGGGAGGCCGTTGAACTGATCACCATTCTGCCTTAAATTGAATTATTAAATTAAATTATTTTCACTTAAAAATCATGGTGACAACCCCGATGTTTGACTTAAAACAGCTTCCGTCCTTTCAAGCGAGCTCAAATAGATAAGCGTGGGAAAAAATCCATCCCAAGTAGGTCGCTGGCATCTCAACGCTAACCTGCGCCGTTCCCGATAGAATTCCTTCACTTCATCTCCGAGTGACCAAACAACTGGGAAAGAAAGAAAAAGACGGGACGTCCGATCGGTGAGGCTTCGGGAGAACCTTCCCGGGGTGAAGTTCTGCTTTCCTTTTAATGATTAAAGTCCTCTCGCCCTTCCTGATCCCTCTTTCATGCCAACAAACAACTTATTTGAATATTCATGACTTCTTAACTCCACTATTAACCTTTTACTGTCTTTTTGCTGGATTTCCAGATTGCATTGGAGGCGAGTTTAAAAGCAGACGGATCTTTAGATATGCAGAAGAAAGATGCAAAGTGCCGCTGTTAAAGGATCTTTGATCCTTCCTTATATGCGTGTTGACGTAAACAACTCTCTTATTTATTAGAAGGAGATAACGAATATTTATGAGTATAGTGAAATATAAATAGCTGCCCCACACACAAAGAATCACATCCTCTCTCTCCTCTGATTGGTTCACTGATCAGGAACTATTTCCTGCTGGTATTTTGAGGACTTCATATAAAGCCCATCCAGACCTTTCTGGGAAGACGGGAAAGTAATCAATTACCCGGAAGTGTGCGCGCTTTGATCACGCCGTGCCAAGTCCGCGCGCATGCTGACAAAGTGGAAACACGGAACGAAATGAGGCAGGTGAGCGTCGTGTTTCGTCATCACGTGACATCGCATCACCTGGCGAGGTAAATGACGTCGCCGGACAGGCGGGTGGACGATTCGGTGCGTAAACCGCAGCTCCCTGGGAGCAGCCGGAGACAAACGACCCGCTTCTCCCGGTGGAACGGGAACTTTGACCGGTTTAACCTAAGTTACCGGAGGGGATCGAGTCCGATACTGTAAAACAAATGACACCGTCCTCCGAACCTCAGCTGGCACGTAAAGAACGCTGTATCCGAGCCGGACCCTCGCTCCGGACTCACCACTCGAGCGCCGGACGACGTTCTCCAGGAAAGTGTTCTGCGGCGCCACCAGCCCTCTCTTTCCCCCGGGCATCCTGCTGCGGGAGCGCGGAGATGCTCCGGTCTGCTGGTCCGGTGTGTCTGCTGCTCGGAGCTCCGTACCGATGCTGGCTATCGGTCGGACCGGCGGAGAAGCTCATTGTAACCGCACGCTCTGGCTGCTCGGGGTGCACTGAGTCTGAGAGCCGCAGCGCGGCGCTGCGTCCCGCTGCCAGAGCGCAGAGCGCAGAGCCAGGACACGGCATTTTCTTCTCTCTGCTTCTCTGCATACGTGACTTAGACTTAGACTTAGAAAACGTTATTATCCCCGTGAGAGGCAATTTGCTTCACAGCCAGCAGAGACGCGCCACAATTCAGCCAACACACAACAAAACATAAAAAGTGGAATAAAAGCTGGTCATAAAAGGCTGTTGATAAAACCAATGGATGCAGGAAGAAATGACTTTTTCAATCTGTTTGTCCTGCACTTTGGTACCATGTACCGACGACCGTAAGGCAGCAGCCTGTATTCAGAGGACAGCGGGTGAGTCGGCTCACCCGACTCACCCGCTGTGCTTGTGCTTTCTTTTTTACCCTGGCTCTGTACAGGACAGAGAGCTCCTTGAAGTTGACAGACACCCCCCCCCCCCCCATCTTGCTGCACCTCTTAACGATACTGATCTGCCTGTTTTTGTCCTTCACAGTAAGGGACCCAAACCAGCAAATAAAAGAGAAGGTTAAAGCAGACTCAATAAAACAAGGATAAAACCGCTTCATAAAAGAGGTATCCACACTAAAACTTCTCAACTTCCAGTAAAAGTACATCCGCTGGTGGGCCTTTGCACAAACTGCTTCTGTGTTTGCCTCAAATCGCGGCTTGTCGCTTTACTGCATTAATCCGTTTGTGGATAAAGTCGTGGTTCACTCATGATGAATTGGTTTTAGCCACATAACGTTAATCAACTCGGGAAGGGTTACTCAAGGTCAGACGCTGTTTGGCCAGCGTGCGGCGGCTTTGTCATCATCACCGGCCCGCTGCTCGCCCATTGAGAAAAGGAGAGCACACGGGTTATATTAGTTTTTATTGACGTTAATAAATTACAATTTTTTTATTTGGGTTTGATCTTCGACACAAAATAAATCGCGCTGTATTTAATCGTAGTCCGATAAGGATCGTATTAGAATCATCGGTCCAAAATGACTACGTTACAATGTGATTCATCCGGATGAACTTTGCTTGACTTTACGAATGTATTGATTAGTGCGGGATATCTAAGTTTATCTAGTGACTAGTACTGCCACGTGTTTTTCTAGCGAATGGAGTCTGTCTTCACTTGTGTGTAACAGGATGTCTGAGTATAAACAGTGAATAAACGCTCGGGTTCGGGAGGGAGGCGCACTGACCGGGTCACAAAGGCGAGGCTTAAAAAAACAGATCTTTATTGTGCAAAAGTAGTATTTGTTCCATCCGTCCATCCATTGTCTTCCGCTTATCCGGGGCCGGGTTGCGGGGGCAGCAGCCTAAGCAGGGAGACCCAGACTTCCCTCTCCCCCGCCACTTCCTCTAGCTCTTCCGGGGGGATCCCGAGGCGTTCCCAGGCCAGCCGAGAGACATCGTCTCTCCAGCGTGTCCTGGGTCTTGCCCGTGGTCTCCTCCCGGTGGGATGTGCCCTGAACGCCTCACCAGGGAGGCGTTCAGGAGGCATCCTCCGACCTGCCATTCTCTCTCTCTCTTTCTCCCTCTCTCTCTCTCAACCCAGCCGGCCGGACAGATGGCCGTCCACCATGAGCCTAGGTTCTGTCCAAGGTTTCTGCCCGTTAAAGGGAAGTTTTTCCTTGCCTCCGTTGCTCTTGTGGGTCAAGTTGGGTTCTGTGTTTCCCTGCTAATCCTGTAAAGTGCCTTGAGATGACTTTATGTTGTGATCTGGCGCTATATAAATAAAACTGAATTGAATTGAATTGAAATCCTAACTAGGTGTCCGAGCCACCTCATCTGGCTCCTCTCAACGCGGAGGAGCAGCGGCTCTACTCCGAGCTCCTCCCGGGTGGCTGAGCTTCTCACCCTATCTCTAAGGGAGAGCCCAGCCCCCCTACGGAGGAAGCTCTTTTCAGCCGCTTGTACCCGCGATCTCGTTCTTTCGGTCACTACCCAAAGCTCGTGACCATAGGTGAGGGTAGGAACGAAGATCGACCGGTAAATCGAGAGCTTCGCCTTTCGACTCAGCTCTCTCTTCACCATGACGGATCTGTGCAGGGTCCGCATCACTGCAGACGCTGCACCGATCCGTCTGTCGATCTCTCGCTCCATTCTTCCCTCACTCGTGAACAAGACCCCGAGGTACTTGAACTCCTCCACTTGGGGCAGGATCTCCTCCCCGACCTGGAGGGTGCACTCCACCCTTTTCCGACTGAGAACCATGGCCTCGGATTTGGAGGTGCTGATTCTCATCCCGGCCGCTTCACATGCGGCTGCGAACCGATCCAGTGAGAGCTGGAGGGCACGGCCTGATGAAGCCAACAGGATCACGTCGTCTGCAAGAAGCAGCGATCCAATCCTGAGGTCACCAAACCGAACCCCCTCAACGCCCTGGCTGCACCTAGAAATTCTGTCCATAAAAGTTACGAACAGAATCGATGACAAAGGGCAGCCCTGGCGGAGTCCAACCCGCACTGGAAATAGGTCCGACTTATTGCCAGCAATGCGGACCAAGCTCTGGCACCGGTCATATAGGGAGCGGACACCCCGTATGAGGGGGTCCGACACCCCATACTCCCGGAGCACCCCCCACAGGACTCCCCGAGGGACATGGTCAAATGCCTTCTCCAAATCCACAAAATACATGTGGACTGGTTGGGCAAACTCCCATGCACCCTCAAGGACCCTGCCGAGGGTCTAGAGCTGGTCCACAGTTCCACGGCCAGGACAAAAACCACATTGCTCCTCCTGAATCCGAGGTTCGACTATCCGGCGGACCCTCCTCTCCAGTACCCCTGAATAGACCTTACCGGGGAGGCTGAGGAGTGTTTCAATAAAAAAAAAAAACCCCATTGGGATTAATCTGAATCTGAAAACTACATTCATAAGGATGAAGGAAAACACGAACATTATCTCTGTTGTGAAACTGTCAAATGCGTTGGTTTTCTGACAGTTCCTTTCTTTATTTTTAAGTGTATTTATTTCATTGCTCCTTTGTCTACCTACAGGTCTCTCCTGTGTCCGGCTCCTCCTGCAGCGACATTGCTAACTGTTGGACTGCAGCAGGTGTCCCGCTGTGAGCAGGTAGCGGTGCCATCTAGCTGTGCCACGTTCCTGGTGCATAGTTACAATGATCAACATTTATTTTCCAGATCAATCAGTTTTCAGTGTTTAATTTATCTCCTCTAATTTTAACCTGTAATTGATTCTAGATTGGTGAAATAAAAGGATGACTGTTATTTTTGGATATTTTATTTTAATAAGATCAGATTTACGGGTCTGACTTTAACCTGCTGATTTTAGACTTACAGTCCATTTTTTAACTTTAGGCTGGAGGTTTCCTCTCGTGTTCATTCGTTGGGCTAAATCCCGTCGGCAGAAGGAGAACTAGTCATTTATCACAAGGACGGCGAGGGGGGAACGTCCGTGCGTCACAGCGCCGCCGCTCATCGACGCATCAGTAATGATTCTGTTTCAGATCTGATGCTTCTGATCTTCAGGCTGTTGCTGACCTCTGGTGGCAGAATTGTTAAAACCATTGTTTTTATTATCCCTCCTCCTCTCGGAGTAAACACTCTCCTGCGCACCTGCGCGCCTCATCCAGGGGTAACAAATAAAACGCCAAATTGAACTGCAGCTTCATCCCTTCATCCTCCCCCGTCTGTGTGAATGGTCCGTTCCAAACCATGACTGAACACGTGCTTCTCGTCTTCTTCCCGCCGCAGGTCTCATCAGCACACCTGTGTGACGCGGTTCCCCTCCTTCTCTGTGATTGGTCAGAACTTAATCCGAACTAAAGCAGAGGTAACCGTGATTGATCTCCATCGAATTGTCAAGTTGACACACACAAAGTTTAAAAATAAAATAAAACAATCCAGGATCTGGGCTTTATCACAAAACAGGTTTAATTTAATATCTCTTTATTTTTTTAAATAATTAAACATTTCTTTCTCTAACCCTTTTTCATCTGTTTTTTTTTCTTTTCCAGTTTTTAGATCATGTGATTTCTGGGCCGCTCGAATGAACACATTAACTCTGAGGGGGGGGTCACACTCCCAACAGGGTGAAATGGTTTGCTCCGGCCTCCCCCTCCCAGCCTCCGACTCCCTACCTGCCCTCACCCCTTCCCTCCCCAACCAAAATAAATATCCAATGATCAAAAGGAACTTCATCAAAATATCCAAAATGAGAATAAAAACGAAGAAAAGAGGGAGGAGTGACAGAAAAGAAAAGCCGACTAAGGTGGGTGGGGGGGGGGGGCACTACTATAAATACTAGGGAGTCTCGTTCCATAATACCTCTTTATACACTGGACACTCCTCCACAGATTCCTAAAACAGACTAAATTACTACAATATACAAGAGTATCAGTGTACTGCATTCAATAATGTACAGGGGTGTCTTGTTGTCATCCTGAAGTCAACGCAGCGCCCCCTGCTGGGCGGAGGAGTAGGGGGCGAGGTGAGGCGGGGGCGCTTCGTTCACAACGAAGAGGAAGATTTTTTGGGTGCTCCTCTGATTACTTTTTTTTCCACCCAAGTCCCCATCCCGGCTGCTGGGTACCAGTACCAGACCGATACCAGGAGAACTGGTGCGGTGAGCAAGAAAAGGGGGGAGGAGTCTCTTTAAAAACAGGTAGGGGGAAAAATAGCGTTTTTTGAGGCGGCATAGGGAGGGGTGTAGCAGGAGGTGGAGGTGAATCGAGTGTGTTTACCTGCAGAGTGTTCCGGATTCACATGTTCTGGGTTTTTTTTGAGAAACCGAATTATTGTCAAACAGGAAGTGAGGTCATCAAACAGGATGTAATGCTCACTCAGGTGATAAAGGCCCGGACTTGGAAATTAGGGGAGGAAAATAATGTGTTCCAAGGTGATAATGAAGGCAAGAAGAGTGCAATTATTCCAGGTTGGCCTCTCCTCCCTACCCAGTGCTCCACCCGAAGCACCGCCCTCTACAGGACGGGTGGAGCCCATCAGAAAGCAGCCGGCGACGGTGTGACGTCATGTGCATCGGTATACTTATTTTATTCTACACGTTAATCCTTTAAACTCGGGTTTATGTCAGAATATTGTCAGAACTGTCACACTGGCTGTTTGTTCTTGTCATTTCCAATGCTGCCACTAGATGGCATCGAATGGAAGCTGCACTAACGGCTAAAGCGACCCAGGGCGCGTTCGAACTACAGACCAGTGCAAGGTGGTGGCTTTTATTCTGAAGGAGCCACAGGAAACATGAGGCAGCCGTCACGTCACACAACGTTTCCCCGAATTCATAGGAAATTATTCCAGAAGAATGTAGTAATTTACTGTTGATGGCAAAAAAATAAATATACTGAGCAGAAGGACTTGACAGGTGAACCCCCCCCATGGATAAACACACCCAAGGACACGGTGTGTGTGTGTGTGTGTACGGAGAGACCCCGCCGGCGTTTTAAGGGTTTTTGTCCATATTTTCCTGTTTAAAACAGGAAGTAGAATCGCTACACAGGACTGGGGGGGGTTTTGACGGGTTGTCCCAAAAAAGGACAGAAAAGAAAGATGCACCATTCAAGAAGGAGGGAGGAGGAGGACAGAAATATGGAGGCAACAAAAGGAAAAGCAAAAAGGAGAACTGGAAAAATTAAATCTACATAGAGGACTGTACTGAAGAGGAGCGGGACAAAGAGTTCAAACCAATCTAGATTCTCTTACTTTGTTCTCCAGAGTTCGTTTCATTGTCCTACCGTCCAAAATGTGTGTGTTTTTACATTCCCCTCCCACACAAGTCATTTTCTCATTTTCTATTTTTTTTCTTCTTTTTTTTTATTTATTGTTATTGTTATTTCTGTTTGCAATAATATCAGTTTAGGGGGGAAAAAAAAAAGAAAAATAATTATTTACAGTGCTGTTGAAATAACGAAAACAGACGTGAAGATCTACTGTAAAGTAAGTCGCACAAACACAGGAGAGAAACTGAATGAAATAAACTGGGGAGAACCCGGCGGACCCTCGGCGCCGGTCCAGAGGCGGGGGCCTGAATTGGATTTCTTAGCGCTCTGGGCAGACATGTCTGAGGGGAGGAGGGAGGAGCCGGGGTAAGGATGGAGGGAGAGGGAGTCACAGGGAGAGGAGGGGGAGGGGCTTAGGGGAGCGCGGCGGTGTCTCTGTTAAGTCGGGATGATCCCGTCACTCCTAAGGCCTCGCTTCAGCTCCAAGTCCTCCAGCTTCTTCCAGAGCTCCTCCCGCTCCTTCTCCTTCTTCTTCTCACTGAAAGGGAGAAACACGGATCAGAAACCGCTCGACCCAACAGAACTGCTTCCTCGCGGGGTAGAGCTGCTCACCGCTGGCGGTCCGACTTGTACGTGGCCGTGAGTTCGTCGAACAAGGTACTGTTCATCTCCATGAAGGCCTTCAGGACGTTGTACACCAGCGCCACGATCGCCCTGGAGGAGGCGGGACAGAGGGGTCAGGGGTCACGGAACAGCATCCGCGGCTCTCAAGGAAGTGATGCTGCTAAAATGTAATGTTTCCAAGCACGTCACACGTCTGAGCCTGGCAGTCTAAAACCGGGGAGAAGCTGGTCACTCACGGGTTCCAGTGCTCTTTGGAGATCCGGTAGAGGCTGGCAAACATGATGGGCAGGATGACGCTGGAGTTCTCCTCAATCAGGCTCATGATGTACTCGTTGTTCCAGTAGTACAAGGCTCGCTCTGCCACCTGGGCCCAAAGGAACCGGGATGAGCGTGCGTGTCTGGGGCGTAAGGAGCGCCGGCCCTTTAAAACACCTGCCGGGGGGGACTCACCTGGAAGTGTGGGCTGGAGACACATCTGGAGATCTGCTTGAAGAGCGGCTCCTGGATCTTTACGAACTGTGTCGGTTCGATGACGTCCAGGATCTCCTCCAGCTCCCCGAGAAACATCACCTGCAGAACACGGGAGCGAAGCGTCACCGCGTGTAGAAGCACACGCGTGGTCACAACGAAAACGGGTTGAGTCGCACCTCTTTTTGACTGCAGGTTTTTGGCCAGAACTTCAGTAAGCCTCTGATGACCTGAGGAGGAAGAGGAGACCCGGTCCGATGAGTTGTCATGATCGTGAAGCAGACGAGCTGCTGGTTTGACTCGACACTTACCGGTTCCGTTAATGTTGGGTCTTTCTCTAGGAACTGTACAATGCAATACGCCAACTGCAGGGCGAGAGCGGACCACGTCAGAACCAGCATGGCCGTTTAAATCCCGGCGCGGCGCAGGGCGGGAACGGGAAGGTGAGGCTCTTACCTGTGCGTGGAAGAGCGACAGACTCCGGACGGTGTGGAGCGGGATTAACACCTTCACCAGAAACTGTTTATGCTCCGCCTTCAGCGGCAGAGCGAAGCCATTGATTATACTGGCAGGGAACAGAAATTCTGATTAGAAATCAATAGACGAAAGACAGCCGATGTTCTCATATCGTCACGACGACGACAGAGAACGGCAGCCGTCGGACCGGGACCGGATCTGCCGGTGCGTTCGGGTCTCCACTCACCTCCCCAAGATCTCCAGCAGCTCGGCCACACCGTTGAAGTGCTCCGTCTCATAAACAAAACTGCAGGAGCAGAAAAGAGGAGTCGAAAAGCAGGAGGTGGGAATTAGAACAAGGGAGAAAACGGCAGGGCTTCTGAATGGCTGCACCGGCTGGGAGACGGAATCGAGCGTTCCACTCACCGTAGAAAAATATTATTGATCTGTTTTCGTATAAAAGCCCTCAGTCCCAGGAATTTGCCATAGATTCTATGCAAGACTGTCTTCAAGTAGTCTCTCTCCCGAGGATCCTCGCTGTCAAACAACTCCAAGAGCTGGAGGGGAGGAGACGGACGGCAAAGTTGGAACGATGCCAGGAAATCGGCAAAGCGAGGAACGGAGAGAATAGAGGAAAAGAAAAGGTGATGCTCTGCGACGCACCTGCAAGACAAACTTCTGGTCTATGTACTTTTTGGCAATGCTGGGCTGGAATTCTTGACTCTCCAAGAACCGGATGAAGAACTCGTATACCAACTGGAAAAGAGGCGGATGGAGAGGGAGAAGGAGGTGACATTAAACCGGTGCTTCTCAATTATTTTCTGCCGCGCCCCCCCTAGGAAGAAAAAAACATTTCGCGCCCCCCCCCCCCCCCAAAAAAAAACACTCTTGTATCCTTATTAACATACAAAAAAATATGAAAAAGAAAGAAATATAGATCAACTTACAACAAATAACTTTATTACCATTTTTTTTAGTCTGCAACAGAAAATGAGGAAGTCATGTCTTTCTTCTTCTCCCACCGTATATTGTTTACGACCGCTGTTCTTCTGCTAATCCTCCCTGCGCGCACTCTGACAATCAGGGCGCCACTGCCAACTACTGGAGTGGATGTGCAATTACACTTTACTCTCGTAAGGCAAAAAAACATTTTCTCCGCGGTCACAGGCGCCCCCCCTGATATCGCACCGCGCCCCCCTAGGGGGGCACCATTTGAGAACCACTGCATTAAACAGATCGATGCTAACGTCGATCAGCTGACTGCTGTACAGGAAGAAGAATCCCGGCTGGAGCCCGGTTATTTTTAACGGGCTTCCTGAACACTTTGGGAATACAGAAGGGGTAAAACTTCCTCCTGAACAACAGGATGATAGAAATGTGAAGGAAGACGCGCTCCTCTTGGAAATGGCAGCCGTTCCTGAAGGCGTCGCCCGTTTGTCTGCACTTCATCGCCAGACTGGGTCCAAACTCCACCTCACCTGTAGATGCGGCCAGGAGGCCTCAAGCGTCGGCTCGTCCTCCTCGGGGTCGAACTCGTTACTGTCGCTGGGCGGAAGGGTCCGGAATATGTTGTGAGACACCTGGGAGCAAACAGAGGGGGCGGGGGGGTCAGAGTAATAGGGAAATTATCCACGGTGACAACAACAGGAAGTGCCTCACCATTTTGACGACCTCGGGGTAGGCCTGCTCCGTCAGGTAGCCCCGGCTGACGGTCACGTAGTCCACCAGCTCGTTGAGCGTGGAGCGCTTGTACTCCTTCATCTTGAGGTCCGACAGCGTGTCCATGAAGTCGAAGACAGTACAGCACTGCTGCAGCTTCTTCAGGAACAGCTCCGGCTGCTCCGGCGCCGGCACGTCTGGAAACGCGAAACAAACGCACCGCGGGGTGACGGAGAGTCAAAACATGATTATGTGTACCGATTACAAGGCTTTGAATTTCAGACAGCGGAACTAAAAGGAGAAAGAATACGATTAGCACTAGCATTAGCACAAACAGAGATGTGATATAGGAATGCTGTCATCGAGGTCACCATTGGTGCAGCCAGTGTAAATAAACGAAGTAAAAGTCTGGAATCGGTCAGAAACCAACCAACCAACCAACGGCATGTTTCTCTGTGTTTCTCTGGTCGACAGGATGAGACTGGTTCTTCTTTGGTCCACGTTGGATTTCATCACTCCGTCCTCCACAGACAAAAAGAGTGCCGAGCAGAATATTAATCTGGAGGAGCCGTACTCGTGTCCTTGGGAGGGATACGCCGTCTTTCTTTTGAAGCTGCCCGGGATGAAAGCACCAGAAATATCCCAATCCCAGAGGAAAAAGGCGAGAGGGGCCTTTTCCTAAGAAAAGCCTCTAAAATCAATAAGCATCGTCTGACATTGTTACCCTGGGGCTACAAAACCCCAGCGTGAACCGCTGTTAAGGATGAGAGTTGGCGACGGGTAACCAAACGCTCAAAGCGAAGGCCTTAAACGAGATATCCCAGATTTGATCCTCGTGAAACGATGGAAACGCTCATGAATCAGAAAAGGGACGAGGCTGCAGTCCGGCCGCACGATGTCATTTCCTGTCCTCGGCAAATACATCCGAAGTCACCAAACTGAGCACCTTGATCCAACTGTATTTATACCACACAGCACACACACAAATGTAAACAAACCGTTGTCATGGTAACATTTACATTTACTCCAGTGTACGTATGAACCCCCCCCCCCAGCCTCCTTCTCGCTGCCCTCGCCGCTTCCCGGCTCCTGGAGAGGCTCATCTGGGATCCCCTGGCAGCGGGCGTCGCTGCTGCTTAATTAAAAGCTGGAAAAAAGCTGAACTCACAGCATGAAGGAGAGAGAGACTACCGGGAGAGTGAGACAGGCAGACAGACATCCCTCTAACTCATACGTGACACGTGCATGTGTGCAGTAATTTTAACAGCTGGGGCTTTAACACTTAACTTTTGCTTTTTGTGGGATACTTGGTCACAAAGCTCGACTTATCAGCGCTTAAAGTGCTGAAGACTCACGCGTTTCCTTTTACAGCCAAGAACCGTCAAAAAGGAGCACAGCCCCCCCCAAAACGGCATAAATACAAGGTCAAGCCATGTGGACGCACGAAAAATCCTCTGTGAAAAAGAAATCCAAAAAGATGGAGCTTTATCCGTACCGCGATAGAACATAACCGAGTCTGTTCCAGAGGAAGATCGGCTATTAGAGCACCTGAAGACAAACGAGTGGCCGCTTCAGTGGGATTGATGCTTCAGAAAAGACAGCGCGTCTTTGACAGTAGCAGCCATCAGCTGGTCGCCTGAGCCAAACCCAGGGCTGGGTCTGAGGACGCATTGACATGACGCTTCAGTCCAGTCCGACTTACATCCAGCGCATCCGACCGGTGCGGGAGACACGTCACGTCTGAACGGGCCGCAGGAACTAGACCCTTTCGCTGCTCCACTATCTTTAGACCACAGCGCAGAGAAGTCGGTGAAAACAAGTCGATAAAGGGCGGCGTGGAAACATGTAAGACGACCAGGTGTCACACGTCTTAAGTACTGTCCACTCACACTGAGTCTGAAGGGGAAAGCCCCGTCCCTCTAAAAGCAGTAGGTGTGTGTGACGGGGTAAGTGGGCTTGAATTACGACTGGACAGAGTAAGCAGCTCTCAACAGGCGGAACCTTGTGAACGTCAAAATGGGTCCTCCAGGGTTAGCGATGGGGGAGCCAGAGTTCTCGTTCGGGTGTGTCCTCGCGTCCCACAGCGTCTCATCAATGTGCGTCTCTGCGGGCGACGCGCTCACCTTCAACAGGAGGCGTCATCGGAAGGGCCAATGGAAGCGTGGGCGGCGCTACAGCAAACGCAACAACACACTCCGCATTTAAAAATGGCGGATGATCGAAATCTCGTAACACATTCGATCGAGCACAAATGTCCACCAGAACAGAAAGCGTGTTTCCGTGTTTCCCAGCAGCCTTTGCTGCTGCCACCGAGCCCGTAAATCAGCGGGGTTAAACATTACATAAAGGATTAAAGCAATGATGAAGGCCGACCGCCACAACAACACACACACACACGCCATCCGAGAGACGATGGCAGCGCTCGGACCATTAGCATATTGCTGCACTTACAGGTGGCAGATTAAGGAACCGTTTTGACGACGCCAGTCAGAGCATCACAGCTGTAACCATGGCAACCATGTTAAACAGTCAAAATATGTGTCGAACCGGATTACAATGCACCCCATGGCCCAAACACGGGACAACCGTGCACCTTCCGGCAGCTGTCAAACATTAACACACGCCGCAAGACAGAAGGGGCACGTGGAGACACTCATCACTTTCACTCCGTCGTTAAGGTAACCTGCGCCGGGACCGAATGTCTCGGTGAGGTGGACTTCAGGACGCCTTCATGAAGCACAATTGCTGCTTCCTGTTTCTCCGCACAGCTAGAAAGAGAATCGAGAACATATTTCTTTCATATGAATTAATTCTCTAAAGTCTGCGCTGACAATATTTAAAGCAGTCAGAAATAAGAGCCTGGTTCCTATCTGAACAGGAAAATAGGATTAGCTTGATGCTAACATTCCTCCTGTATACACCAACCACTAAATGATCTAAGAAATAAGTCTTCTCTTTTTCATCCTCTATTACATTTATTAAATGAAAACACTCAATCCAACATCCCCGATTAAGCGATGCTACATGTCTGAGCTAACACTGTAAGCGTTGGGTTACAGGTTTGTCAGCATCTTCACAGACAAAGCCTTTCCTTGTTCAGAGTCTTGCACAATGAAATTACACCTTGACCCACGCCTCGCTCACCTGGCCTAGTTGTGAAATAGACAGATAATGTCCTTACTTCATTCGGGGAACCTTGACCTGTGGGTTCCATCCTCGGTACCCGGGTTTAACAAGGCTATTCGAGTCCAGTTCCATTTAGGATTAAACAGGAACCAAAATAAGAGCGCAAGATCTTCATCCACATTCTTGCAAGATTATTTAAGGCAAAGAAATATTACCAGAAAATTTACTGCAAAGAAACAAAAATCCTCCAACTGTAAAGCTCGAAGAGCGAAAAGGTGATCCAATAACGGTTCAACGTGAAAGGACTTCCAGTTTGTGTCGTTTCAGTATTTCAGAGGTTCTGTAGATTAGACGGTGATCGATAGACGGATAGATCCATCAGCCGTCACAGCCGTCACAGCTCAGCGGGTTCTATTCGCTGCAACAGAACCACAGAACGTGACCCAAGAGGAGCCACCGGTGAACTTCCTGTCCTCCTCCCAGCCAGTGAAAACGCTCGCCTTCCGTTTCCATTCCAAGGCCATTTTAAGTCTACCTTTCCAGTTTCACACACACACACACACACACACTCACACTCACACAGAGACACACACACACACAGGTAGCAGCAGCAGCAGCCCTTGAGAGCAGAAGCTAACTTTAACACTTAATGCCCCGATGCTAGCTGGTGAGCTACCGTCAAACACACACACACACTCATGAACGCTGTCACTCACATATTCCGGTTTCTTCTCCCCGTTGGCCTCCAACAGTAGAAAAGGACCGTCATAAAAGTTGTGGTGTGATCTGATCGGAGCCAAACACGTGGACCACAGAAGTCCGGTTAAACTCCTCCCGTGTTTGCAGCGAGCGATGCTGGAAAAATGTAAAGAGACACCTGGTGGATCGGGTTTCTCTGGAGGGAAGGCCACGGAGGCGGCATGTCGGTGGGCTTCGTTGGTCAAACAGAGAAGGAAGCCGTGCAGCTGAACCGGGCCAAGATTCTGTTCTCCTGCAGCACAGGAACCCAGTCCAGCCACGGAAAGATTGGACACATATTAGCACCAGGAATCAGATGTTTGGTGTAAAAGTCATGTGCCCCCCCCCCCCCCCCCCCCCCTCGTTACTGCTGCAGCTCCTGTGATGGGAATGGGGGAGTCGAATGGGAGAACACCGGCAGGGGAGGCAGAAGGGAGGAAACCACTGGAGTTACAGGAGCAGAGACGATGGCCGAAGCTGGATCTCAGCTAGAAGATGTGCATAAGGGTAATGAAGTTGTTAATAACTCATCTATAAACAGCAGCAGTACTTTGTGAGGAACACAGGAGCTTCTCAGAAACAGAAGCTCCTTGGCGGAGGAAATGACATGAGAATGTACGGCAGCAGAAAGGGAACGACACCTCGCAGCTAGGCCTGTTATCGGTGACGCGTCCGACGATAAACGGCGGCCGGGAGCAGCAGACTGCGATCGTACCGGCGAGGTGAGAAATGTGCGGCGAACGTGTGAAGCTGAAACTGCGATGAATAAAGTACAGCCACGACGAAAATAAACTTGGACAAGAAGGGAAAGTGCGGAACATTCTGTTGCACCGACTCGATACATGTTCAGCGTTCGGCTGAAAGAACACTGCATTAGGTTTACGTCACGCAAAGCACGGACGTCTTGACGGAAGAGCGCTGCACCACCGAGCGGCGGCCGCTCTCCTGTTGAACGCCGGCGTCATTCTGACGATCTTACCACCAACAGTCGCTTTTCACTGCCATGTGACGGATGAAAGAAAGGACTCGATGCTAAAGTAACGCGAGACGACTTTGAGCGTCCAGCGTGATCACGCCGTTCAGCGTCTTCCATCGGTGCAGGTGGAGGACAGTGGACAGGACGGACAGGCTGGACACAGGGTGTTCTTCCTGTCCTGAACGTAACCCCGCCTGCCGGATTACGACACGGCCCGCATGTCTTCAGCGATCACCTCTCGGGTTCATCTGTGACAAATCCACCGACTCAACATTATTTTGCTAATACCACCAGCCCATAGGCTGTGAGACTGTATTACCCTCAGACGCAGGTAAAAAAACTAATGTTTTATAGCAAATCCATACTAATGGCATCCTCAAAAGAAGAACGTTGGGGTTTCTTTGACTGGTTAAAATGTTAAAACCATTCCAGAGGCGACGACACAAAGGATGTCGCTCACCGAAACGTGCATGCATTCAGGAGGTGCAGTAGCAATTACAAAACCAGATTGTAACTCAGACAGAAGGCAGCGCTGACCTTCCCCGTCTGATCACCATGATGATCAACCTGTCTAGGCACGTAGCTGACACACACACACACACACACACACAGGAACAGCGGTACGACAAAGCTATTCGCAGGAATGAGTGCAGCATGAAAATGAAGCCGTCTCAAGTTTAGCGGCCCCGTTGGATGGCTCCGTTGGATGCTGCTGGATTCAGTCAGACGCACTCGGTGAATGGTGGACACAGAAAAGACACGCTGGGGTAGAGATCAGATCATATATACCAGGAGAACGGTGCAACTATGTGGAATCATACATATCTGCACTTGTATTTTAAAGCTAGCTACATGCTACTACCAGCATGAAGAGCGGCGCGTTGCTCCGTGCGCAGCGTTCTGTGTCGTAGTGAAACAACACCCCAACTTTGACACACAATCACCCCTCTTACCCTTGAGCAGTGGCAGGGGCGTGAGCTCGATGGGTTTGCCCTGAGAGCGGAACTGGGACGAACTCTGTGACCGCTTCTGCTTGGCCTTCCTGACAGACTTCCGTGAAAATCCGTCCACTTTGTCCACAGATGGAGATGTGGTGGCTGCCGAGGACATAGCCCTGTTGGGAAGAAGACATGGGGGGGGGGGGGGGGGGGGGGGGTTAACAAGATCGCATTAGCCATGACTTTAGAGAGCACTCAGTTAATGGAAGGAGAAATAATTAGCCACACAATTCATTTATGCCGTTCTGAAGAGAAAAATAAATTTATCTCAGCCACAGCGGAGGACACATTCCCAGCGTGGGACACTATTCCGGCCTCGGCTTCTCTTACCTGCCCACAAACCAACAAACTCAAATCATAAGCACACAAACCTCCACCGTCAGCATCCAACCACAACGATGGCGCCAGCTCAGCAGCTGCAAGGCATGGCCACGGCTGGAGGAAACCCAGGAAACCCTCGCCGCTGATTACGTCTATAAACGCATCCAACACAAGTGGTTGCCCAGGCGGCGAGAAAGGCAGAAGTCGTCACTGCACACTGATGCTCAACTACTTTTATTAAACAAGGCACAATAAAAGGCTTGGTTTCAGCTGAGGGGAAAGTCAGCAGTCGCTCAGACACTTCCTGAAGCTGCGACGTTCTTTATATTCTACCGATTCTGATTTGCTGCATGATAACACAATTTACAAATGTATAATCAAAGGACTACGGTGCTTGTGTTAGCAAACGTTCAAGGTCACACTGTGACCTTGGGGGCAAACCTTTCCCTCAAGTTAACGCCGTTCCCAGATGCTGCAGGACAGCGTCCGTCTTTCCTGTCTCAAACAGCGCTGTCAAAAAAGCCTCTGAAGTTCATTGCATGCACGTTTGGTGATGATGACCCAAACCTACCACAACAGGAGTAGAAACATGGGAAAGTGAGTTTTTCAGAATGAGACCTTTAATAGCCGTTGGAGCTTTTAATGCAACATCCTGTAGACATTAGCATTTTAGCCTGAGGTTGCAGAACTATAACACTTTCCAGCAGCAAAATGACGCAATTGTAGTGTAAAGGTTTTAAATACCAAACCTTGTTGGCGGTAAAGAGTGATGAATAGCTCTAATGTCGTTTGAAATTGTGATTTTTGACCTTCATATTTTAGTCCTGCAAGAGTTTTGTTTCGAACCTTCACATCGATGCTGAATCCGGCCAACCTTCAATCTCTGCAAAGATTTCTTCAAACGCCTCAATCCTGATCAAACCAAATCTGGTGAATGCCACCGGTGGAAAAAAACTAGCCGGTAAAAGTTGTTCCATCTTCTCTTATCTGTGCAAATGGGCACTGGAGTCCCCGTGCACCACCATCAGACCCTCACAGACTCCTTCCCTGAACTCACGGCTAACGGAGGAGACACTCTGTGGTCACCACAACGCAAGATCACAGCGGCTACTCAGACGTAGGCCCCAAAGCCATTCCCATCCCTCTTACATAAGAGACCAGGTGACATCCGAACAGGCTCAGGGAGGGTGGGATTAAAGAAGGGGGGGGGGGGGGGGGCACGGTGAACAACAGGGAGAGCAACAGAAAGGGAGGAAGACTGTTTGACAGGAAGTCGACAAATAGTCAAAGACAAGGAAGAGAGTAAAGGAGCTGAAGAGAGGGAAGAGAATGGACACACACAAACACACACACACACACTTTCAAGGGACTAATCTGTGTTTACATTTCAAAGATTGCAGGATTTTCTCGTGTTTCCAGGAATAGAAATTGGATTCAAACACACTGACTACCTAAAGTACTGGTTAATAATATTACTAGACACTGTGTGTTGTTGTCTCAGTGGTTTTAGTTAGTGTGTGGGTAATAATACTAATAAAGTAATAGTACTTAAAGTACTGGCTAATAATCGTCTCCGTGATCGGGGCTGAATGTGAGGTTCTTTTTTTTTTTGTTATCAACGCTCTTTGAGTTTTTAATTTTGTTGGTGTTCCGTTTTAGAATTAAATACATGTCGCAAGTAAAACTAAATCTAATCTGAATATGAAACTTTTACTGGTAGCTAAGGAGTTAAAAGGATCATTTATGTCTCAAAACCTGTGATTTAGTTGCACACAATTCGACTTCACTAAAAGTAACAAATAGTACATCAGAGATTATTCTTTAATTTAATAATATTTGGATTGGTGCCTGGTGAGAGAACGTTTGCGTGAGATGCCAGTCCACTCCAACATCATTATTTCTGGACCCAGAACCAAGCAGGTTTATCCTGGCAGCAAAATCAATTCTTCAAGTTAAAAAGGACAAACTGTTTTAGAGCAATCTGTGAGAGTTACGGATCAATTAATATGCGGCCCTTATATGATCAATCCCATCAACCGCTCACTTCTTGATGAAGTCTCCCGTTGCCATTATCTGAGTGCTGCAATATAACAGGTTGATGCGATGCATTCAAGGTACAATTATGCTGTTCATGCAGTCGTGAACAAATGAACTCAGCAACTTTACACACACAAACGGGTCTGATAAGAAAAAGGCAGTTACTGCTGCAGAGTGGTCATAAACACAGGAGACTTTGGATGTCAGGTTATCGCAGCTTCAGATCTGGACTCAACATTATGTAACATTCAAAAACCTATAACACACACACACACCATCAAATACCATCACCTGCAGTGCATGATGCCACACCTGTCCTCCGGCATGCTGCTGCCATTCACACATCTTATAGGGTTTCCTCTGTCAAGGAGGTTCTGTTTTTGACTGCGTTTGTTTGTTTGTTAGCATAATTACAAATAAATCTGGATTTCCCCATTTACTTATAATGGAAGCTTTTTCAAAAAAAATCCTATCTTGTAAAATATGCATTCAATTCACGCACCAAAAATCACAGTCATAAAGGGGTCCAATATGAACCATCATGAAACATGTCTTCTGGTTCTGATCCAGGATGAGGTCAGGAAAAAAATATATAAAATTTTAACATCAAAAGCCAATTATGGATTAAAGAATCAGTTAAAAATATACACCAACTCAGATTCACTTTTACTTTTCATGATTGGTGTATAAAGACACCAAGAACAATATAGAACCTTTTGGTGCTGATCCGGATCACCATGTGGACGGAGCAGATCCAAAACAGAATGAGCTGCTTGGAGGAGGTCTGTGCTCTCTGAGTGCTTTTCTAGTTTCTATAAAACAAAGTCAAACTCCATCACTAATGATCCTCAATCTCACTGAGCAACCTTCATCATCCACTACACTACAGTGTTATTGATCTCCCTCCAGCTGCACGGGCACAGACACAGACACACACACACACACACACACACACACACTACACGAAAGGTTCATATCAGATTAGCACTTCATACAGTTTCATACACTTTACACTCATACTAAACTTGACCCATATCAGATTCAAAGGGCATTTTCAAAGTACAAGGTTCGAACATCAGTGTTCTCACAAGGTGAGAGGAAATAGGACAAAGCCACCACCAAATATGAATCACGTTAAAATCATCTTTCACAGCAAATTAATTTAACGTTTAACATGATTGTAATCAGCGACAGCAGGTCCAAATGGACCCGTTCGAGGACATGGCATTAGCTGGGCCATGTTAGGCCTGGCACCAGCGAGCAAAACTTGACAGCGCGATAGCCTCACTAACGTTAGCCACCTAGCAGCGATAGCATTCACCGCTTGGGAAACTCGGCGATTTAACGCGCACAGCGCGGGTTAGTTATCGCCCCGGTGCACGGGAAACACTGATATTATTAAAATGGATTAAATTTAGCCTTTGGAAAAGGGGCTTTATTTGACAAAACAGCATTTTAGGTAGCTTGCTAACGTTAGTGCACGGGCCATCGCGGGTTAGCTTAAGTCGAGCAGTAGCCTTTAGCTCATTAGTCGTCACATGCCAGCTTTCAGTGATTTAAACAAATGAAACAGGAGTTGTTATGAAGACATTGAACAGATCACATCTGAATTCGCATATGTGCTAGTAAAATAACGTTACCTGGGCGGGCTTGGGCGATCACCCATCATCCCAGATGTAAATACTGGGGGGGGGAGTGCTAATGCTACTACCGTTAGCTAGCGCTCAGACTGACAGACCGACTGGGTTGGGGAACACACACCGTTCGGTGTCCCGACACGAGATGGACAAGCTGCAGCCGACCGAGTGGCCCTTAGCTCTCCAGCAGTACTTTACCTTGATCCTTTGCGGTTCGCAACGGAGACGGCGGCAAGGAGTTATCCTATGTTTGGGAATCTATCGGGCTAACTGTTATGCTACCTCCAGGTCGGTGCAGACAGCCTTTCCGAAGCGGCGGTGGAACAGCAGAAATATTTGGCCTGAAACAGCCAAACCCACGAGTGCCCTCTTCGTTCAAACGGAATAATCCTCAAACTCCCATTAATAACGCAATAACTTTAAAAACTATTAGCTTAGCGCAATTACATTCCCGTCACTGATTCGATTCCTTGTCGCCCCCGGATTGTGGTATTAGCTCGTTAATGATTCGGGGATGTTTCTTTTCACCCTATTGTCAACACTGCTGGGACTGGCACACATAACAGAAACGCACTGTAACGTGCTTGATGGGGTAAGATCCGACGTACGAATGCGATTGGCTGCCCCTGAGAGTTTCCGTCTCGCTGATTGGACGATGGGCGACGTCAATCACCCCACAGGGAAATGAGGCACAGGATCCGAGAAGGGATAAGGGAAGAGATGGGGCAAAGCGCCGCACAGCGCGCTGGAATGAGGCTAGACCTGTCCGAGGCCCAGCCCTTCGCACCCAGCTTCAAACCCGCAACCTGACCGAGATGTGCGGTCGTTACGTCAGCCGCTCAAGCGCCAAAGCAGCGCCGTCTAAACGGAGGGTGGCTCTCCAAGCATAGCCCGAGACTCGACAGAGCCGTGCTAGCATGGAGAGTTACATAATTGTGATAGAGCGGTCTGCTAACAGTGAAGCTAATGCTAGAGAACGTCCATGGGCGTTTCGGGGTTGGAGAGTGGGCGACGTGTTCCCGCACTATTTTACATGTTCTGTGTTTATATGAACAAAACTGGTTTACGTGCCAATTCTGTAAAATAATAATAAATCACTAGTAAGATAGTTGCTTTGTTTGAACTTGGTGTTAATGACTGTAGTGTTTGAAGTAGTGTTAACAGTTGTTTATCAGCACATTTTATATACAGTTGATTTAATGTGCTTCATGGCAAGTTTAAATCACAAATGAGTGTGATAGAGGTATTAAAAGTTTTTCTTTTTTTACTTTATTTGACTCAAAATGCCTCAAGCCATCATTAGCACACTGGAACACATTAGAAGACAAAGCTGATTTCCTGCAGGAACTGGAGAACCATTTTCCACGTGTGGGTTCGCCTCTTCGGCTGGCAAACTTTACTCTTGCGTGTTTATGTGGGAGAAACCCCAATTCAGGTTGACTTTTAAAAAATTTTTGACCAAGTCTGGTGCTGTTTTTTCTGCAGCTTTTCGACAACGTCAATGGCAAATGTCTTCATTTCCCTGTTGGTAAAGGATTCCTTTTTAACATTTCCTTGTGTCGCCATGTTTGGTGCTTAAAAAGCCAAAGTACTGCACCGCTTCGGTCCCGGGGCTTCTCCAAACCCTCCATGAAGACATGTGGACTCACCAGCACTGAGTGCATTCCCATGTAGATCCGACTGACGCAGACCACCAGACACCAGCAGAGAGCCAGGCTGAAGCCGAGGAAGAACGGATACTGTGGAGGGAACAAAAGGAACGTCAGACAGGAAGTTCAAACAGCTGATCTGTTGTGTGTGTGTGAGACGCATCAAGACAAACAATGACCTACATAATGGATGAACGTACCCAGCATTTCATTACAGACGGAAGTTGCATCTTAAAATGGCGTTCATTAGAAACATTAATACGTACTGTCTTCCACACCAGAAATGAGTTTGGGCTTGTCTGGGGAGCCTATAGAACAGGTGAATAAAGTAAAATTACTGGGCACAATGATTGACAGCCAGAACACATTGATACCATGTGAAGAGGATGGTGGCGGTATCTCCATGGTGAGGAAATGTCTTTCTTATGTCCCTACACACATTGTGTGGCAGGTGGCTAAATGTTTCATTTGATGTCACCTGGATTATTGTGCACCTGTATGGTCCTCTGCATCCAAAGAGGTCTTACACTGTCCCATAACAACAAACACTTAGAATGCACCGTCAACTCTCATGGTTAACGGTTGAGAAGAGGCTGGCTTCCAACACGTCAAGATTTTTCTGGAGCACCGTTTTCTCTTCTCAACCTGATTTTTTAATCCATAAATGCGTTTTAATGTGAAAATGTAATATTTGTTCCTGACCTCATTCTGGATCAGAACCGGAAGACATTTTTCCCGTCTGGTATAAACTATACAGGATGTGGAAATAAAATAATTCTTGGCGCAACAGTGAACACACAAAATGCTCTTCTCATTATTTATTCATAAGTCTATGATAAAATAACATTTTGTTTATAAGTGCTGGGTGCTAAATGACAGCCACAGGGAGTTTAGATGGAGACGAAAGACAGACGCTAACGTTACACCTGCTGATGAACAGATCCTCGTAGCAGACAGGTGACCTCAGCGATGGGCGGCGCCCAACCTTCAGTCCTCATTACTAAAGGCCTCAGCTGCCTTTAGGGGCTGATTGCTGTGCGGTCCAGCCCCCCACCCCCCCACAAGCATGTGACGTCACAACCCAAGAAATAAATATTTACTGGGGATTTTCAGCGAACTGATGTTAAATTTAAGGAAACTCTGTTTCACAAACATTCAACGTGGACTAAAAACGGTGATTTAATTAATCCAAATGTAAACAGCTAAAATCAGACACGTCTGGACCGACAGAATGTTCCGAGCTGGGAAACGTGAGCCGTAAAAAAGGTCGTCTGTCCGGATCACAGGAAAAGAAACGGACAGCCAATATATTATTCTAGTAAAAACCCTGTTGATTTCCAAAAACAATTAGCAAATAGATTTCTCTTTATATTAAAATATATGAATTAAAATATATTACTTTGATTAAAACATTTAAAAACAAGTTGGGATCATTTGATTTAAGGTGACTTTGGTATTTTACCTTGGAAATGATTGCTATAAAACCACCGGGACGCTTCGTCGAATGAGCGCACGCTCACGCCCGCCATACAAACACGCTACACACTCGACTAACGGGCATCAGATCGTACCTCCAAATCGCAGAGCGAGCATTTAGCGTTTTAAAATAGCTTCGTTTTTCTTCCAGAGTTAAATAAATTTCGTAACAAACAGCTGGTTATGCTCAAATACGCTGCACAAATACATTTCTACATCAAATACAGCAACAAGTCCTCTCTTATCTACAAACCGGTGCTCTGGAGGCGGCGAAACGCAGGTCGACACTTTAGGATTAAAGTGGCCACTATTCCATCCATATTTGTGCTCTTTTCTGAAACTCCTCCCACTGGCGTTCATTTCACGTCATCGCACAACTAAACACGACACGCACAGTTTCGAGGGACCGATGCAATCGTCGTGGCAGAAGGCGCCGCATCCTTTGCACATGATCATGGCCTTGAGTCGGCAGTAGCATTTAGACTGGCCGTCCTCCATGTCGGACGCCTGTGCGTACGGCTGATTGGGCGAAGGCTCGCTGTTGTCCGAAGGGCGAGCGGCAGGAATGGCGGTGACGGTCACAGAGAAAGACATGACGCTCCCATCGGCGCCGCCGCCGCCGCCGTCCGACGCCGACGAATCTCCTGCGGCGTTGCGGTTCAAAGATTTGCTGATGGTGCCGCCGTAGCGCGGCGACGCCGCGGGGTCCTGATCGCCGAGCGCTCGCTGGGTGTCGAAGGCAGACCGCTGGCGACCGGCGTCCACTTTGGCGTGATATGGCTCCACATCTCCTCGATTACTCTCCAGTTTGAGAAGCCTTTGGTGGGGCTGGAAGAAAGGCCCGGTGTCTTTGGCACCGGCTGAGCGTCGGTCGGACTCTGGTTCGGGCTCGTCCTCCTCGGAGTCCCTACTTTCCCTTTTTAAACTGCTCGTGGCGGCAGACTGCTGCCGCCTCCTGCTCTCTGGTCCTCGGCCGTACGTGGACACGTTGAGCAGGTAATGTCCCGTCATGGCAGGCCTCGGTACCTTCCTGCGCCCAAGAAACCCGATGGAAACCCTGGACCGGTCCCGGCGCTCCTCCGTGTGCACCAGCTGGTGGACATGAATCTGGGGCCCCACCCCAAGGTAAGGCTGGCTCTGCCGGAGTCTCCGCTGCATCAGGGCCTGAAGGATCTGGTCCTGAGTCTGCTTGTCAGGCGGGTCCCTGTGGTGCCTCGTGTGTTCCGTGCTGTACTGCTGAGACATGGGACTGTCGGTCCTGCGGTCCACAGAGTGTGACGGCTTCCCCTTAAAGGCGGAGCTTAAGTTTGACTTGGATATCGGCTTCGGGAGAATCTGCTCCAACGGAACCTCTTTGCCCTGCAGCAGCTGAGTGACCAGCGGATTGTTAGCGGGGACACAGGAGACGTTCCGAGCTGAAGACCCGGTAGACGGTGGGATGTCTTGTCCCTCCACAGTCTGCGCTGATGCACCTAAAGTCTTCGGGACGCTGTGGAGTCCTGCGTCCAACGCGCCAGCAGACTGACCTTGGTGTTTTTGGTCAATGCTTGAATAAATCATGCGAGTGTTTAGCTGACCAGAATGGGTCGTGCCGGTCCAACTGCTATCAGCAGCCGGTACTGTGGTTGGTGTCCGAGGCGGGCTGGACAATGTCGGCGTCTGCCGACCGCCACCTCGTCCCGGGCCTGGCACAAGCCCCTTTGATGCCGATGATATTGCGGCGGCAGCTACTCGCTGAGCTCGGGCGAGCTGGGCTTTGGCCTTGATGTCGGCCAAAGTGCGAGCGCCGGTGCGACCCGGACTGCTGAGGGGGGTCTTTGGTGGCACTTGGCTCGGAGACAGAGGAACTGGAAGAATTCTGGACACGGGGATCTGCAAAATAAAATAAAAACCAGCGATTTATTACAATAAATTCAAACCAATCAGGTGAGAAGTTGAAGCTGAATTGTCATGATAATCTCACCTTGAGGGGTGGGACTTTCTGCTTTGCCGATGGCGGAGTCGGAGGGCTGGATGTTGAGGATGCTGCAGGAGACACGGACGTGGCTGAAGACGCCGAGGACACCCGAGGCCTTTTCTCCGGTGTCCGTCCACCCGCCGTCTCGTTAGCGGCTTTCCTCTTGGCCGGCTCCGATTGGCTGCTGAGGTCAGACTTGACCTCTTCCCTCTGGGCTACTTCGACCGCAGCCGCCGGCGGATCCTCCTTTAACTCTGAGCTGACTGTCGGCGGGTGACTCTCCTCCTTCTCCTCCTCCGCCGCCTGGAATTCTGCTCTCTCCTCCTTCCCGTCCTCTTTGTGCTCCTTCTCAGGCGGCGGTCCCACTTCGGCCTGCTCAGTCTCTCTGCTGACCTCTGGTGATGTCGCTGCAGGCGTTGGCACCGTTGATGCTAACACGGTCACCTTGCGGCCCTCGGCGTAGTGCGAGCGGCGCGTCTTCATGGGTTCTGTGGCGCCGGTCGGTTCCTTCAAAGGTGCCTGCGTTGGTTTGGCAGCAGCAGCAGCACGACTGTTCTCCCTGGAGTCCTTTGGATCCTCCAGCGTTCGGGCGACGGGTCCCGATGGATGATTTGGGGACTGGGGTCGGATAGATTCCTCATTCTGATGAGCTTTCGTCAGCTCTTTGGATTCCTCCAAACTGAGGCCAGAACTAAACAGAGAGAGGAGACACAAAGAAATCAATCCGTAAATGAACCGTAAAGGTAAAACTGAGATTACTTCATAATCTCCACATGGTCTTTCCTGGTTTATCTACAGAACACTACAGGTGAGCTTCTCTATGCTTCATTTCATAATCTGATGCGTAATCCAAACCTACCTTTCCCCGTAATAGTTCTCATAGAAGGCCTCCTTCCAGAGCTCCACCTTCTTCTCCTTCTCGATTTCCTGTCTCATGCGCAGCTGCAGCTCAGGAGTGAATTCCCCTGTAAGGTGAAAGGTGACATCATTTGAACTGCGAGTCCGCTCGGATCGCGGTTAACGGCGGTGGGGAGCGGTGGAACCGACCCTCGGCCAGCCTCTCCTTCCAGGACTGAGCTGCTGATGTGAAGAACTCGTTGTTCAAGGCGGAGCTGGTGACCTTCAGGAGGCCGTCCATACAGGCCTGAGGAAGAGACACAACGCCGTGACGTCATCACCCACAGCCTCTTAGCAGCCATGCTGACAATAACAGCCTTCTCCAAGCTAAGCTATCGCTAGCATTAACTCAACTTGCTCCCAGGTGAGGTTTAGGGTTGCATATGACCGGTGCGTTTGATGCTACCTGCTGGTCGACCTCAGGCAGCAGTCTGAGCAGCCTCTGCTGGCAGTCCGGCGGCAGGACGGAGAAGGTGTGCTTGTTGATAATCGCCCGCAGGTTGGTATTAACCAAGATGGAGTCTGGCGTTTCCACATCTATTTCACACTTGGTGCGTTTCAGCTGCCCTGGAACAAAAGAAGAAAGATAGCATCCAGAACCGTCTCTCTATGGAAAGGTCCAGTTAAAATAGCATAAATGCTACTTGTAGCATCACTACTGGGAATATGCCACACAAGGCTTTAGCAACACGACTGGTGTCGGTGCGCTGGTGGGCCTTGTAGACCAGGAACTTTTCCTTTAAACCGCTGACGCCCGACTTACCCGCACTGAGACGACCTGACCTCTGGGAAGCCTTCCTCGTGACAACTGGCAGGCACAGGTCTGCTGGGAAGGAAGGGCAGGAGCCTCAGTGATGTCACCACTTCCACAGAGATGCTGCTAATTGTATTAATAAATGATGTGTGGCTGAATTCTTGCGTAGCACCATCAGTTCAGTTAAATCTAACGTCAAGTCTGTGCGATCGGCCTCCCACCCGTCTTGGTAGCGACGTCCGCCATGATGGTTTTCAGGAGCCGTCGGGGGCTGGACGAGGTTGGCATTCCTCCCTGCCTCCGCTGGTTTCTCTGCTGCTGCTGCTTCAAGGCCTGAAAACAGAAAAGTGTGACCTCGCTGTAAATATTAAGGGTGCAGCAGAGCAGTGGGTGGAGCTCAGGTAGCGTGCAGACGGCGTCCGTACCTGTTTCAACGCCTTCTTGCTGTGTTTCTGGGAGGGGGAGATGAGTTTACCGGGAGTGACGGACGGCGAGGAACATCGAGGCTGAGGAGACGACGGCTGAGACGGCAGCTTGGAGGGAACTGACAGGAACAGACGCACAAAACGTGTCAGAAAAAGACACTTCCTGTAAGGCCGGTGCGCTTTGGTTTCAATGAAAGCAAAACCGACACGGCGCACAAAGAAGCAGGTAGTGTTACATCGCTGAAATATGACGTTACGTGTCGGCCTCGCCAGTAAAACCAGCTTCCTCCTACTTAGACGGTTTGAGTGCGATGAGGAAGTGGGCACACGCTGAGAAAATACACTTCCTGTTTAATGGTGACTTCAAATATTACACTGGCAGCCGGTAGTAATGAGAATGAGACACCAGAACACAGCCTGACGAAGGTTAATAAGTTCTACAGCTATAATGATGTTTACGAGCCGCCTCCTCCTCCTCCGCCTCCTCCTCCTCCTCCTCCTCCTCCTCCTCCTCCGTTAGCAGCCAACACGGAGACCAAGCCCACCTGCTGCAACCCTCATGTCTGACGGGATGATTTCATGAGAAGATGTTCTTCATATTTGTGACGGTTTCGATGAACTCTCCCCGGCTGCTGGGGGTTCAACTGGTTTCCTGTGTTTCCGCATCGACTTCTAATGGCGGCTGAAAAGGGGGCGGGAACTCTCAGGTTTCCAGCCCAGCGCGGCACAGTTGGCTCCATCCGGTGCAGCTGTCACTTTCTCCTCCTCCTCCTCCAGTCAGATGGAGGTGTTGATGGGGGGGAGAGGACTGGGGGACGCAGAGCATCCACCAGGGAACACATTCCTGTCCCTCGGGTAGACCAGTGATGCCGTTTAAACAGCAGCTCCAAGTGAGACGCTTTAAACGGCGATGATCTCTGATTGGCTGAATCGGTGTTTGGCCCGAAACACACCTTAAAGTAATTACCTCACTAAATTCAGAGCATTTTTCTGACTCCACATCAGATTATAAAGTGTTTAACCACCGAAGGGATCTGGACCTGCCTCAAGTGAACTAACCAGATGGTTTTATTTAAAATAGTCTGCGTCTCCTTCAGGTGTTTAGGAGAGCATGTTTACGGCCACGCTCCAGAATTGAAAAGACCTGCTCTACGCATCGCACCTCTTCGCATCCACCTTCCTCTCCGCCCCTCTGGAGTGATGGCGCCACTGTTTTCTGTGCTTTGGGAGTCTGAGCCTTCGTCGCTGCTCTCCTCAGAGTCATCGTCAGAAAGCTCCTTCGCCACATCTGAGACGCCTTCCTGCGAAGACAATATAGAAATACTCGTATTACAGAGAAGAAACCCATGTTAGCTAACGTGACGCTAACCAGGAATGTTGATTTCTTGTCCTCAAAGTGGACAAATTACAATTTGGAAGAATTTTTCCACAGTATCTGACAAACCTTCAGCGTGTAGACCCCCATCCTGCCTGGAACTTTGTAGAAGATCCCCTCCTCACCGCGAGAGTTTGTGTGCAGCATTGCATTGAGACACGCCAGCGGCGAGGTTCCGCTAAACCGCGAGAGAAACATGCAGGTTAGTCGTCTGTCCCTGGATGGATCACCGCTCGGAGGACGGAGGGCGAGTCCTGGACGGATGTCTGGGGAGTTTCTGCCATGCACCAGGAAGACGTGAGCGAGTTCAGGACAGACTGGCATCAAAAACAGTCCGGAGGGTCGTTTGAATCAGTGCATTAAAGGAACAGTTCACCCAAACGTAGACATAAATTCTCTGGATGATGTCATGTTGCACTTTTAAATCTATAAAAAATACTGTCAGCTGTGTCTTTAATTTATCAGAACTTTATAAATCTGACATGAAATAAAACAGGGAGGTTTTTATTCAACAGGTGGGTTTAGCGAACTATGCGTGAGCCTCAAGCTGCGTTTCTAAGCGGATCAAATAAGGAATAAAGTTACTACCATGCAAAAGGCAAAACCAAACAGAACGACATTACAATAAGGTTGTTAAAATAAAAGGTGAGGGTTGGGGGTGGGGTCTAGCTTTTTCTTACCTTCTGGATGACAACAGTGACATTGAAACGAAAAGAGATGAAAGAATTATTAATAAGTAAAATAATCCTGAACATGAAAGGCGAAGCACGTGGTAATGGCATCGGTGACGGACGCAAGAAGCTGCTCTGTCCCTCGCTCTCATGAAAACGCATCCGAGCCATCATCGCCGTCGCCGAGGAGATAACAGGAGGACATTTACCTAATCTCCTTCAGTCGTTCTCTCTGGATCACCTGCAGGATCTCCTTGTGGCTCATGGGTGTGTTGGGGTATTTCTCCAGAACCTAGAATAAGAAAGAAAAAAAAAATCTGTATTAAAAACAGTCATGAAAACCTCTAGAACAGGGGTGTCAAACTCATTTTCTCCGAGGGCCACATCAGCATTATGGTTGCCCTCAAAGGGCCAGTTGTAAATGTAACATTGTGTAAATGTAACTAAATGTAATGTAATGTAAATAAATGTAACTACTCCTTAACATGCTGCTAAATAACTGTATTTACTACTACACATTAATTAAATTATAAATATTACATATGCAATTGCATAGTTCTAAAAATATATCAATACCTTACTGCTGTAATAATATCCGCCGAGGTTATGTAATCGCCGGCGTCTGTCTGTAATTTGTTCTTCAATATCTCCATTGATTATTGACCGATATTTAGGGAATTTAACACAGTCATGTAGGGTGGGGGGGGCTCTATCTCACCACTGAATATCATCTGGGTCGGATCCAGAATGGAGTCAGCAACAAATATTCAATTTTAACATTAAAACCCCATTAACAGATTAAAAATCAGTTACAAATACACATAAACTCTGATTCACTTTTACTTTTCAGCATTTTACAAAAATAAATGTCTGTACAAAGCTCTTGCGGGCCACAAAAAATGATGTGGCGTGCCACATTGGCCCCCCGGGCCTTGAGTTTGACACATATGCTCTAGAAACTCTAAACCTTTATAAATCCATTGATTAATTATCCACATACAGACTTAATCCACATCTGCATTCGAATCTGGCTCTGGATCAAATAGCTTGAGCTTCTCCTGGTATAGTTTATACAAAATTCCTGCTGCTATGATTTATATTTTTATGTTTTAAGGGTGTAATATGACAAAAACAAAACTATAACTCTATAATAATAATAATTCCACAACACTATATATACTTGCAGTCCATCCCAAGCAAGACACGGCGTTGCTATTGGTGTTATTGACTACTTACGTAGTCATTTATGTGTGAAAAGCGCTCACGTGTTTACCTATACAGTACAGCTGTTTGGCGTTTTCATTAGCTTGCTATGCTACACAGCTAGCTGCCATGCTAGCAGCTAATATCACTGTGTGACATCTCACCCGACGCTAGCACGCTAGGTAGAACCGCAGCGACTTGTAGCTAACTTAACGTGACGTTCTGGATGCAAGTTTGATTTTCACGCTTAATATTCGGCTGAGTTTTATTTGAAAACGACATCAGTCAAAACTTGTTGACGTGCTGACGTTAGCGTTAGCCAGCGGGGCTAATCCAGCTAGCGCGCGACACTTGACGCGTTTTAGTTTGTCAGCTCGCGACCGACGTGTCACCCGCGCCGCACGGACCACGGACACGCACATTTATTCACGGTGTGCGCGGCTGCGGTTTGTTTCCCCGTGCTAAGCTAGGAGGCTAATGGCAGCGGAAACACGGGCCTCGCGCGGTGTAACGCAACATTCCCGTCTCCGCCAGCGGGTCGCGAACTCACAAACACCAAGTTGTGCAAGTGGGGAGACAAGCGCGACAAACACACGCTGCAGTCTACCGTCTTGGCGGCTTCGGCCCACGTCCTCCCCTTCTTCCTCTTCTGCCTGTCCCTCATCGTGGACGTCCTGAAGCGGAGTCGTAGTGTTTCAAATGTTGCGTTTAGTTACCGCCATGTTGGGCTTACTGTAAAGGGTCACGTGACTCCACTGTATATGGCTGTCATTTCAGCTTCAGGATAAACTCAGCAGCCGGTTCGAGTCTCTTTATTTTGCATGTGCGAGGAAACAGTCCGTCTCGATTTCGCCTTACATTGATTTGGCAAAGACCGGATGCATTTTTTACAAGCTTTCAAAAAAATATAAGATTCTAAAAAATGAATTAAGGTGGATGTATTTCTCTAATTCGCAGTGCAAACACTCCTCCATAACAAAAATAATTATCTCGGGTCAAGCTCCTGTTACCTCAAAATAAATGTTACATAAACCCCTCGCTCTCATTTTAATTAATTATGTGATTAATTACCCTCCACCCAGCACTTAAAACAAAAGGTCAGGATTCGTACTAAAGTTTAATTCATTCTTCACATCATTTATCCAAACCAAGACTTTAGTATTTTACAGAAAAACATGCGAGTTGTTAAACATTCACCAACAATCAAGAATTTATTCTCCAGTTTAAAACTGTTTTAATCTTTCTGGCCCTCCGGTACCGTTACATCCGCTGTGTGAGAATCGTTCCCCTCATCCTCATTAGAAATAAAATAAAACAAATAAAAAAACATACATTTCCTGATGACATTACTCTCGGCTGCACGGAGTGCATGAATGCTAACACAACTGAAATGCAATAAACGTATCAATCTTTCATGTTTGGAAATTGTTGATCAAATCACACCTCTAGACACAGAACCTGCCAAAAGTTAAGAGACACCTTCCCATTCAGGTGGGGGAGGTGGTGTCTTGAACTATCTATTGCATTTAGCTGTAGCCCCTCTTGAACTGCTAACCGAATGGATCCCTCAACATGTTTGCTGCCACTGGTAGAAACTTCTAGCGACAAGCTGGAGTTCTGGTCGCATCACGCCAGGCGGGTCGCTCAGTTAAAGAACTTCTTGCTTGGGTCCTGTGCGTGATCCAGCAGGAGCTGGCATGGCGTGAAGTGGTTTCCGTACACGGCTTCAAACTGCCTCATCTTCCCCACCAGCTTGTCTGCGCCAAAGGTGTCCACAAACCGGAACGGTCCTAGAAGGAAGACACGACCACGGGGATATGAGGGAGCTTTCTACAAAGAGACCCCGAGAACCAACACGTCCTGTTCAAACCCGGTATCAAAATCCATCCAATCACAGTGCGGCAGCTCACACCTGGACTCTGAGCTGATTGGATTACCGAATGTTGAGAGTGAACTAGTTTAGCAATTACCTAAATCGAAATTCCAATTAATAAACCGACTGAACCAGGACCGTCATCATCCCCTTAATCTGAACTCTGACCTCCGAGGCACGGGGGGAACCCCAGACCGAACACGGCCCCGACGTCCCCTTCCAGCGGCCCATTCAGAATCCCCTCCTGCAAACACAGCACGGCCTCGTTGACGAACCGAGAGACGAGTCTGTACTGGATGTCGGAGTCCGAAGAGCTGGAAGGAGAGTCAGAGACGGAGGACTCAAATAGTTCGACTTCGTCAGTAAAATGTGACGTCGTATCAATGAGCTCCGAGCCGATGACACTCACACGGCAGGATTCGGGGTCAGCTTGTACTTCTGTAGGATGTTGTGTATATCTGGGTTGATGTCTTTGGTCTTCAGTCCTGGCGTGTAGACGTAGCAACCCTTTCCAGATTTACGTCCTTGTTGATGAAAAAAAAAAAGGGAGGGTAAATAGATTTTAAATTAATCCCGTCAACTAATTCTGCATCTGGGTTCAGTTTGAACACGCCTTACCCTTGAAGCCCAGCTCCACCATGTTCTTCAGGACATCCACATTCCCGCCGCCGAAGCGGGAACCGAAAGCTTTGCCGAGGTCCTCCGCCACGTGGGCGGCGACATCAATGCCGACTTCGTCCGCCAGCGTGGCCGCGCCCACCGGGAAGCCGAAGCTAGTGGTGAGAGAGTCTAGCTTCTTGGGGTCGACGCCTTCCTGCAGGGTGAACAGCGGTAACCATGGAAATATGCTTTGACCCAAGTTGCATCACCTTCCTTTCCCTGACAGCAGGGCCGTGGTGATGTCATCAAGGCTGCCGTGAACATTCAGACTTCTCCAAAGGGATCTGTATGTATGTATCAATACCAGTACTACTACTAACCTGAAGTACTCTTACTGCTTCAGCCAGCATGGGAGCCAGACACCTTGTCGTATAGAATCCAGGTCCATCCTGGGGACAAAACGTCATCTCCTGTCATTTCCGTCGCTGGGCATCATTTCCATAAGGAGACACCGAAACACGGCGCTGCAGCTCACCCCGACGACGATGATGACTTTGCCCTGCTTCAGGCCGACGGCCACGGCGGCGGCCGTCGTGTCCTTCGACGTCTGATCGGTGGTTATGATCTCTAGGAGCTGCATCTTATCCACCGGAGAGAAGTAGTGCATCCCGATCACCTGGGCGAAGCAGAGAAACATTCACCAGTAACCATGTCAGACAGTGCCGCCATATTTGTGCGCCGGCAGGCTGGAGGGTCCAGCTCGTGTACGAACCTTGTCTGGTCTCCTGCTGGCAGCGGCGATTTCCTTGATGGGCAGAGCCGACGTGTTGCTGGCAAATATGCAGTGAGGCGGAACCACCTGCAGAATAAATGTCTGTCGGTCACAGTCGAGCTGACGGTTGGATCGATCCGTCCGACGCGAGCTCACTTACAGCCTCCACCTCCTTCAGGACGGCGTGCTTGATCTTCACGTCCTCAAACACGGCCTCGATCACCATGTCGGCTTTCTGGAAGCCGCCGTAGTCGAGCTGGCCCGTGAGGCCGGACAGGATGGAGTCCCTCTGAAAGGACGTGATGCGCTTCTTTTTGGTCTTATCATTCAGTCTGGAGTCAAATGATTTGTCAGCGGACTCATTTTCGGATCAAACGGTTATTCTATCATCACTACATGAGTATCAGGTGGTAGCCAACCTACCCTTTATAAACCTGCTGCTCGCCTCTGGCCAGCCCCTCCACCGCTGTGTCCTTCAGGATTGTGTGAATCCCTTTGTCCACAGTCACCTGGGCGATACCGGCTCCCATCAGACCTGCCCCCAGGACGGCCAGAGTCCTGGCAGGACGTAAACCAACAAACACGGTCGCTGCTACCGTCGCCAAGGAGGTTATGTTTGTGCTGCCATTTGTCTAATTGTTTATCTGTTAGCAACATAACTCGAAAAGTTAGACCTCGACGACATTTTCAGGAAATGTTACCAGGAAAAGGCGATGATCCAGAAGAAATCCTGGATTCTGGATCACTTTGAAATGTTCAATATCTCGGTTGATCATTGACCGATGTTTATGGGATTTGACTACGTTGGACTCACTTGACTTCTCTCTGAGCAGCGCCAAAGCGGTTCTTCTTGCATGCAACTTGGCCGTGATATAGGCCAATCAGAGCGGCCGACTCAGGCGTCTGCGCCAGCTGACCGAAGTTCTGCGACGGAACAGGAACGCCGATGGTCACTGGTGATGAACTACCAACTATAAACAACATTTACGAACCGACCTCACCTGAGACTCGGCTAAATATCCAGCGATGGGTCCTTGTTCCACGCCGGCCTTCACACACTGACGAGAGGAAATGATTCACGTTGAACGAGCCGGAAGAATTATTCAATCATGAACTCACTCATTCATGCAATGGGACTTTCTTTCCGGACCTCGATGATTTTCAGGGGCGCTGGGTACAGGCCTTTGCTCTGCTTCATGACTTTTCCGTGGACGGTTTTGTAGATCTGCTTCCGGACGATGGGATAGCTCATGACGTGGTCTTGAATTTCTGCCAACGACGACACGGTTTTAAATCCCGCTGGAACCAACTGAACTCAGACTGAAGTTCCATGAAGGGAACTTACTCTGCATCATGCCTTTGTTTTTGCTTAGAGAGATCGTCTTGTTGGAGATCCCTCTGGCACATTCGATGGCAACTTCCTCCAGGTACTCGATTGTTCTTTCCTCTGGACTCTTCAGACCAGGTCCTGGGACGGGAGCAGAAATTACAGGATGTAATACTTTAAACTTAACCCGCGGGGGGGGGGGGTCCGTGTCTAGACAGCTCACCTAGGGGGTCTACCAGCTGGTCGACGAGACGCATCTTCTTGGCTTTATCTGCTCGGATGTTTCTTCCTGTCAGCATCATGTCGAAGGCACCGGGTATTCCAACCATCTTCGGGAGCCTCTGGGTGCCTCCGGCTCCCGGCAGGAGGCCCAGCAGGACCTCAGGAGTGCTCAGAACTGTTTTGTTGCTCTTGGTTGCCACTCTGTACTGGCAGGCGATGGCAAACTGAAAAGCAAACCGTTTGCAAATCAGACTGCCATCGCTTTCATTTCCAGCAGAGACAGACATTTATTTTTTACCTCCAAGCCTCCTCCTAAACACGAGCCGTTGATGGCGGCGACAATGGGCTTGGGGGAGTTTTCAATCTTGTCGAACAACCTTTGCCCCTCCTGGGCGAGTTTGGTTGCCTCCTCGGCGTTCTTACAGCCCTGGATCATGCTGACAAACATCGATTTAGATTCCTACGCTTTTAAAGTAAAAACAAATCTCACCAGTAACTCAAATCCAACACGTCAAAGAACTCACTTTATATCAGCTCCTGCGATGAAGCATCCCGGCTTTGAGGAGATAAGGACGGCACTTTTGATGACATCGTTCTTCCAGACCTCACTCAGGACTTCGATCATCTCATTTTGGAACTGGACCGACAGCGTGTTGACCTGGGGGTGGGGTGAAACGACCAAGGGGGAACTTGTTACATCCACATTAGCCTCTCTACGTCACATCCCCTGAGGCATCATGGACACACGAGTTACCATGGAAGCAGAAGAGACCCCTCCCCCTCCGCATAAATATCAACGAATTAAATATATTCAGCCATCAGAGATGTGCAAACGTCAACAGACACTGATGCCAAAACTGCTACAAGAACATCACACACATCATGTTGACACGATGTGAGACTTTCTCCAAGGCATTAGATGAGATGTCTGTTCTATTTGTTTCCTTTTACATGTCTAAACATCAGTGACCTCGTACCTTAGAGTTCGGGTCGTTCATACGAACCACAGCAACGTCGCCCTTGACTTCGTAGCTGACATGGGTTCGCGCTGAAAGCCGGGGAGAAGTTGTAAAAGTGAGGATGCAAAAACACACTGAAGTATAATTCTCATAGACAATGGGAGTTTGTGTGAGGAATTACCTAGCATTGCAGGAGCTACCGAGAACGTGCGACTAGTACCACCTAAAGAGAAGTTACAATGAGTAATCCATCACATGAGCTACATAATCAAGTCATCAAACCTGCCTCACCACTCAAATTAACAAAAAACATGTTACATCGATCCATGGCGTTCGGTTTCTCTCTCATCTTATATTATATATAAATTGTTGACGTCACGCACCCATGACTTCAAAGCTACTGTGGATTCCGCTAGGAAGCGACCTTTCACCTACATTCCCTGCCTCTCGTTCAGACAGCCCACGGGGTAAATCCATGGTCCACGTCTCTAAATATCCGTACAAACCGTCTATCGGGGACATTTCACAATCACAACAAAGTGTGTTAGAACTTCAAAGCGAACCAAAGTCACCTTGTTTGTTGGCGATAAACCACAACAATCACATTATATGAAGCATTACCACGTCGTTGCTCAATTATGCCGGAGCTAACAAGCTAATTAGCTGCGTGGAAGACACGTCACCATTCACCGCATTAGTGCTCTGTCATCTGTAAATAGAGATGAATCGTTTACTTACTTGTGCAGAGAGCGTATCTCCTTGAAGTGGACCTGCAGAGAACACCAAGGGCTCGAACACCGGCCATGTTGGGAGCGGAGGTCAGTCGGCTGTGGCGTGAAGTGAGCTAGCTAGCTCGCAAGAGTGGCCATATTTGCAGCTTCCTGAAAATCTCTGATTGGCCTTTGCTGAAACAAATCTGCCTATGATTGGTTAACTATGAAAAACTCGTCCCTCATTGGATCTTGGAGGTCGAAGAATCGCCCGCCCCCCGTCGCGTCACGGTGGCGCCTCGAAATATATTTTAAATTCATTGTCATTCAAATAAAGACACACATTTAGATACTGTTGCTTAACGAACGCCCCAATGTGTCCATGCAGCTTACCTGCGACGTAAAATAGAATAAAATAAAAGTAATGGCAGTAAACCAACACAAGAGGGAAGCAGAAACCAATTTGTCAGAATTAAAACCGGAAACGCAGTCAAAGCTGTGAGAAATTAAGTGCTTGGTTAATCACGATGATGTGCGAGCACAATTGGCGATACAACCCATTTAAAAACCATACGAGAAATATGTTATATTTATCATATTTACAATTTTGTTCTCTAAATTACGCACAAATTACGGACACCGGAAGCCAGCGACCAGGCGGCATCGTGTGTGTCACTGAAACAATGTCGACCAATCAGAGGAGAGATTCTCCTATAGCAACCCCAATCAGCGAAGAGGAACGTCAGGCTGCGAGTTCAGCGACAGCGCGCCGCTGGTGGAGGAAGCGAGGGTTCACCGCTACGAAGAGTAGCACCGTGCTGTCGATGTAATTGATAAGTTTGGCCCCTAACTATTAGGCGTTCGATCCTTTTGACGAGCTAATATTGCAAAAATTTACTCGCGGGCTGAACAAGCTTGGGCTGAACATGCATCTTTGAACTCGAGTGGGAATTACGCTGCCATCCATCCCCGATGGAGGGATCCTCCAAAGAAGCTGACCTCTTCACTGTGAAACACGAGCTGAAACATGGTGAGGGGACTGTTTTAACTTCAGACACAGTACGTCTAAGCCATGTGGTTCTGTGGGGATGTTAGCGGCTAGCGTGAAGCTACCACTGTCTGTGCTAAACGACGCAAACTAATGCTACCTAGCTGTTTCAGTAACGTTAGCTTGTTGGTGTTCATTAACCCGTCTGGTAACATTAGCTAAAGCTAGCTGTTGACATGGAACGAGGCTAAATCAAGCCTCTGTTATTGTGTTATTACGCTGCTTCTGCTACAGATGGTTTGTAATGACACAGTAATGGTGTTCAGGCTGCAACATGACTGTAAATATGCAGCAGGTCTAGTCGTCACAGGCGCCCCTTTCTGTTGTGAATGCATTTCTCACAGGATGTGGACGTATAGCATTCAAGCCAGGAGAGGCAATGGGGTAAAATAAACCACTGCTGTGTGTCCTGTGATATTTATCACAAAGCAGGGGCTGCAAAACGTTTGAGGTCTGAAGGTAACTTCCTCTACGTGTATTTCTACAGCGGAATAATCTTACACCATCATTAAGTTGTAATGCCGTGTTTTTATGGTTGCAGTCAGGAAACCAATCATTTTTACACGGTTTTAAAGAATGCTTTTGACTTTGGAAAGACTGATTTGGTTCATCTCATCCAACAGTGCAACATAATCTGATCACCTGCGCCCGTCTATTAACCCAGAAATCAAACGTGGTGCTGGCGATGGATTTGCCGGGGGGGGTTGTAACACACTGAACCTCTGACCTCTGACCTCTGACGTCACAGAGGCAGATGCTGTTTCATAAGGCCTACTAATTGCCCTGATTGTGCTTGGCGGGAGCCTATTTTCCTCGTGGGACACAGAAGCAACGCGTTCACTACAGTGGGCCTGATGTCTGCCATCGTGATCCGCTCAGATGGGGACGCCGGTTAGGGCGTGCACGGCAAGTCACTGACGGCGAGTTCGTGATCTGAAACAGAAGCGTTTGTTGACCCGTTTGAATACAGGAGTAATGATGTTACATTCGGTGTCTTCACATGAATGACGCGCCGCGTGAGCCAGTTTTCTGTCTTTGTTTCTTCACATCAGGGCTTTTATGCCGCTTTAAAAAGAGATGCCCAGTGTTCCCAGTACAAAATGGCGCTCTCCTTCAAACTCATCAACTTCTTGACAGCTTATTCAGAATTTTCATAAAAGGTAGCACAGCAACAGATGTGGAAATGTTAGCTGCAGATGTGCTAACTTTTATTTCCGCTCTGACGCCAGCCAACCTGACGGGCCACGTGGAGAAGGTGGGCATTGAAAACTTCGAGCTACTGAAGGTACTGGGCACAGGAGGTGAGCAAAGCCACGCGCCTCTCTCCTTTTTCATGTTGTCGGGCTTCAGATGAAGAAAAGTCACCTCGCAGTCTATTTAATCGCCAGCGTACGGCAAAGTGTTCCTGGTGCGGAAGGTGAGCGGCCACGACGCCGGGACGCTGTACGCCATGAAGGTCCTGAAGAAGGCCACCATCGTACAAAAGGCGAAGACCACCGAACACACGCGCACAGAGCGGCAAGTCCTGGAGCACATCCGCCAGTCGCCGTTCCTGGTCACGCTTCACTACGCCTTCCAGACGGACACCAAGCTTCACCTCATCCTCGGTCAGGAGCCTCCATGTGGAACCGGACTGAAAGAACACCGATGAATGTAGAAGCAGCTTCCGGTGAATGTGAATGACAGCCAACATGCACTCCTTCCATTCTAGATTACGTAAACGGCGGCGAGCTCTTCACCCACTTGGTGCAACGGGTGCGGTTTAAGGAGCAGGAAGTCGCCTTGTACAGCGGAGAGATTGTGTTGGCGCTGGAGCATCTGCACAAGGTGACCCCCGGATTCCATCGTTCTGGTCTGAAGAGGATTTTCAGGCCGCTGCTTCATCGTCTGTGTTTGTCGTGTAGCTCGGGATCGTCTACCGGGACCTGAAGCTGGAGAACATTCTGCTGGATTCCAGCGGACACATCGTCCTCACAGACTTCGGCCTCAGTAAAGAGTTTGATCAGGTAGTTTGCGCCAACAAACGTGACGTGCGCTTCAAACACATTTATGTTGTTTCATTTTTGCTGTTAGTCAAATCTGATCAGATTCCTCCCACGCAGCCTTGATAATGCAGATTAGCCAAATTGCTGAGAATTAGGCACCTAGTAAATAATGCCATGAGAACTTCCTGTTTGTGCTTTGAGACTTAGATTTGACTTCTATGTGTTTATTTCGATGTATTCTCTCTATTTTATCCTTTATTTATTTTTGTGATTGATAAAACAGGTGGAACGGGCGTTTTCTGTCTGTGGCACCATTGAATATATGGCCC
Source organism: Brachionichthys hirsutus (assembly GCF_040956055.1). NCBI lineage: Eukaryota > Metazoa > Chordata > Actinopteri > Lophiiformes > Brachionichthyidae > Brachionichthys > Brachionichthys hirsutus. The sequence continues at coordinate 10,328,588 of NC_090914.1, read as the reverse complement.
CAGAAATTGTGGAAGGTGGAGAATCTGGACACGACAAGGTACTTCAGAATTCTTTCCCTTTTCCTGATTATAATTTGGGAGTTTCTGCTCCGCTATAGGAACCAGGAAGTGTCAGGGATTCTTAAAAAGCTTCTCAATTGTTGTGGGAAAGAAAAGCTCAGTGCGTCACACTTGCCCCAAAGGATTATGGGACCACTGCCCTCCCATTCATGGGCTCCATGGGTCCAGCTGATGAGTAAATCGTGACACCCCTTGTGTTTGACGCTTGCCCTCCTTCTATTCCAGACGGTGTTTGTTCGGCCTTTCTTTCCGTCTGTTAATTCCTGGATGTCTTCCTGCTTTGCAGGGGGTGGACTGGTGGAGCCTTGGCGTGTTGATGTACGAGCTCCTGACCGGCGGATCCCCGTTCACCGTGGACGGAGACGAGAACTCGCACACTGACATTGCCAAGTACGGATTGCCAGCCAATCACCAGCCTTGGTTAACCGCTCACTGCTGAACTTTCTCCGATGCTAATCTGTTTTGTCTCTCCCATCCCAGGAGGATTTTGAAAAAAGATCCTCCTTTCCCCAAAGATATGGGACCAGTGGCCAAAGACGTCATCCAGCGACTCCTCATCAAAGAGCCAGAGAAGAGACTGGGCTCCGGTCCGAATGGAGTGGAGAACATCAAGGAGCACCCCTTCTACCAGGTGGATCCCGTCGCCTGTCTCCTCTTCCTCACAGTGTTTAGAGAAACCAGGCATCGGGGTTGGGCTGGTCCCGCACCACAAAGAGGCCACTGCGTTTAGAGCAGAGCGTTTTTGCACGCTGTGCTGATGGCGATGTCTTGTCTGTTTTTTTAAACTTCACTTTAGAGAATCAGCTGGGACGACCTGGCGGCTAAGAGGATGCCTGCCCCCTTCAAGCCGGTGATCCGGGACGAGCTGGACGTCAGCAACTTCGCCGAAGAGTTCACGGAGATGGACCCCACATACTCCCCCGCGGCTCTGCCTCAGAACTGCGACCGCATCTTCCAGGTGGGAGGCTGGTAGGGGGGACGTCCCCCCCCCCCCCCTTAGCTGCCTGCTGTTCTTCCTGCTTTGTGCTGATGTTTGCTTGTGAAATGTTGACACGGGTAGAAAATGCCACAGTTTTGTCTGCAGCTATATTTGAAATACTCCAGAGCAATCAGAGGAGTGAAGTTCTGAATGTCCTCAAAAGGTTGCTGTAAGTCAACATGCGTCTGTCTGTACGCGCCGCCATTCACGCCCGCTAAAGGCTTCTTCGCTGCAGTAATTGCTGCTCGTATTGAAGTAACAGATGGGAATGACTATTTTTGATGTAGCTTTGAACTGCGACGCGGCCCACAACTCGGCGCCAGCTGATGGCTGTCTGATGTATCGCACGAGATTTCAACTCTGATTGCCTCCTGGATCCTTGAGCTCGCTAGATCAATAGATCCATTAACGGGCTTCTCTCGCGGAATAAAAGGTTACACTTGGAGCGCATCGCCACGTCTCTCTCGGTTACGCCTCCAGTCTTTGATTGCCAACTTCATCCCCCCCACTCCCAGCTGCCATTCACAGTCTGAAGTCTTGTGGTCTTTATAATTTGCAAGCCTAGCAATCTCTGAGATAACGACGGCAGTCTCAATTTGAAGCGCCGTGCTTTGCCCCCCCCATGGCGCCTCACAAAACAGAATTAAAATTGCATTAAAGGATGCCAAGATGTCATTTCACGGCAGAGCAATCAAATATTCAAGCCCGCCAATTTGGGGCATCTCATTCATTCAGCATCCATCCTTCCGTCCATCTATACCACACAGCTGTGTGTGTGTGTGTCGGTGGCTCAAAGCGCCGGACTCCCCCACAGCTGGAATCCACCGGGCGTACAATGGGGACAGCTGGACAGGCGCTGTCACTCAGAGACCGGCTGCATTGTGACGCTGACGGCAAGAATGACAACAATTTAGACTTTCATAGAAGATCTGAAATAAATGGAGGATTCTGTCGGAGCCTAATGTGGATGCAGCGCGTTTATAAGCACGTTTTACGTGTCCTCTTCATTTCTGCAGCCTGATGTTGTTGTGCGTCTTTGTGCAATAGCAGTAAAGGCTTTATAAATGTATTTATTACTATTTAAACGGCACCTCCTGTCACCGGTCCAAATGACCAGTGATGCAACCAATCCCAATCTGCAATCTGCAGATCAAGCAGCAAATGGATTGACGCCCCCCCGATGTGTTTCTGAATGCAGGGTTACTCCTTCATGGCCCCATCCATCCTGTTCAAGAGGAACGTGGTGATGGACGACCCCGTCCAGTTGTGTGGGGGCTCCGACAGGCCGGGCTCGGCCGCCGTGGCCCGCAGCGCCATGATGAAGGTAAGATGAATGGGGGGGGAGGGGCGCCAGCCTCCAGTACAAACACACTTAAGCTAATGGCTGCCGCCAAAGACGCACAAGGCCGTTCTCTTTCCCCTCCTCCCCTGCCTTTCTTTCCTTCCTGCACTCAGATTCCCTAACCCCCCCCCGATGTCCTCTGGTGTACCTAAACCAAGCGTAGAGATTCTCTGTCCTGTCACATTCATTTCAGATTTTAGCAGTGTTCCTTTTTGTTTGGAACAGCTTCTGTTTTTTTTTAATGCCAATGTCAACATTGGAGACGTTTATCTACTCGGTTCCTGAACAGCAACGCCGGAACGTTGAAGCGGCTCAGTTGAGGGAGTGTTTGACGGCCTGCCTCTGCCCCCCCCTGCAGGACTCTCCTTTCTACATGAGCTATGAGATGGACCTGAGGGACAGCGCTTTGGGGGAGGGCAGCTTCTCCATCTGCAGGCGCTGCACCCACAAGAAGACTGGACAGAAGTACGCCGTAAAGATAGTCAGCAAACGGTAAAGGCCCCTGCCGGCTAACCCGCTAGCCTCAGTTTGTGTAAATGTGCGTAATATAATGATGCACCTGTGTCTGCTGCAGGATGGAGGCACAAACTCAGCGGGAAATGGCTGCCCTGAAGCTCTGCGACGGCCACCCCAACATCGTCAAGCTGCATGAGATTTACCACGACCAGGTGAGCTCAGGGAACCCGTCGGGACTGCAGCCTTGTTCAGTCCAGGAACTGGACCGGGGCCGATTCACGGGGGACCCTATCAAAGTTTCTCAAAGTAAGCTGCCGCTGTTCAGACGGCCATCTTGTCTTATTGAATAAGAAACGAGCGAGGCCTTGACCCGCCCCGGCGTTACTTCCCGTCCTGACTGGTCCGATCAGGACATGGTCTTAGCTTTGACGTGAACTAACGGGTGCTGATGCCAGATCTGAACGGGGGGCGCTGGATTGTGTTGTGTGGCGCACCCTGTGTGGGCGACCTCAAACAGGTTGATTAGCTGCGACGTTCCCAAGACGGGGAACCACTTCAGTATGATGAACTCAGCGGGGGGGCATCTGACCCAGATCCAAGACTCCATTTACAGAAGTGTAAATGCTGTCATGTGATCTGCAGCTTCACACCTACCTGGTCCTGGAGCTGCTCGGCGGGGGGGAGCTGCTGGAGAGGATCCGCAGGAAGCAGCATTTCAGCGAAACTGAGGCCAGCCGCATCATGAGGAAGCTGGTGTCGGCCGTCAGCCACATGCATGACGTAGGCGTGGTGCACAGGGACCTGAAACCGGAGGTACCAGACACGCTCGACGCCGCGTAAACGGGCGCTTCACGGCAGAATCGCTGCCCGCCATCGTTTTCTGTCTCGGCTGGCGTCTCTAGAGACAAATGACTGCTGCCATGTCTCCCCAGAACCTCCTCTTCACAGACGAGAGCGAGAACTCCGAGATAAAAATCATAGACTTCGGCTTTGCTCGCCTCAAACCTCCAGACAATCAGCTGCTGAAGACGCCGTGCTTCACGCTGCAGTACGCGGCGCCAGAGATCCTCAAATACGACGGCTACGATGAGTCCTGCGACCTCTGGAGCCTGGGGGTCATTCTGGTGAGTGGGGTCCGAGACGCCGCGGCATGCAACCAAAATGTCAATATTTGTGTTTGTGTACACGCTGGTACACGCTGGTCGATGCTGGTATACTCTGGTATACTCTGGTACACTCTGGTACACGCTGGTACACGCTGGTACACGCTGGTACACGCTGGTACACGCTGGTACACGCTACACCGTTCAGCATCCTGCAGCAAACTGACACAGTTTAAGGCTCAGAGACGCCGGATCTGTCATCCTAATTCAGCTCGGAGGAGAAAGACTAAAGGAGAGGCAGCGAGGAGGAGGCAGGGTTGACAGACTTCTATATTTGGTCATCCATTCAGAACTTCCTCATTCCAGTGCCGTTTTTCACCGTCACCCCCTTGGGGCAGAAGGGAGTAGTGTGCCGCCCCCCCGGAGGTTTGATGACAAGCCGTGCGCTCGATGGCATGGGAGCAAAGAGAGGCAAGACAGAGGGAGGACTGGACAGAGATCGGGACAGCCACTGCCTAAAGGGCTGTTCCCAACATTTTAATGAGAGATGGGAGGCCAGAAGGGGGGGGGGGGAGGGAGAGAACAGCTGTGATTCGTGTAAAGCGGATGAATGGCCTTGATTTGGGCCGAGATGACGTGTCATGTGACCTGCAGGAGGGAGTCGGACCGACCCGTTTGTCTCCTGTGTCTCTGCAGTACACCATGCTCTCCGGCCAGGTCCCCTTCCAGTGTCAGGAGAAGAGCCTGACTCACACCAGCGCCGAGGAAATCATGAAGAAGATCAAACAGGGAGACTTCTCCTTTGAGGGGGAGGCCTGGAGAAATGTGTCCCAGGAGGCCAAGGACCTGATCCAAGGTGACCAAACCGTTACTGAAATAAAAGAGCAGCGACCTGTAGCGGCGGCCTCGCCGGTTGTCCGTTATTATTATTGATTATTGACGTCTGGTCCACAGAGCTGCTGACGGTCGACCCAAACAAGAGGATTAAGATGTGCGGCCTGCGCTACAACACGTGGCTTCAGGACGACAGCCAGCTGTCGTCCAACCCGCTGATGACCCCCGACATCCTGGGGTCCTCCACCGCCTCCGTCCACACCTACGTCAAAGCCACCTTCCATGTCAGCTGACTGCATTATAATTCTTAAAATGTGTTTAAAAAGTGTTTTGAATGTTACGAATACATTTTTGAACACAATAAAAAGATAAGACAGATCAATAACCCCCTCGCTGGTTCTCATCTTTTGTTCCCCAGGCATTTAACAAATGTAAGCGCGAAGGTTTCCGCCTGCAGACGGTGGACAAGGCGCCGCTCGCCAAGAGGAGGAAGATGAAGAAGACGAGTACCAGCACCGACACCCGCAGCAGCTCCAGCGAGAGCACCCACTCGTCGTCGTCCTCCTCCCAGTCGCATCCCGGGGGCAGCGCCGACCCGCAGCCCTCCAGCACCACGCCCACCGACACGCCCGTGGCGCCGGGGACGGATTCCGAGCACCAGCCAGCTCCTCCAGCGTTCGACTTCTCAGGACCGTGATGCAGCCGGAGGAGCTGCAGGACGTCCCCCGTTCAGAGATGCTCTCTTTTTTTGTCCGTCCCTCAGATTGCATGGCTCGTCTCAAAAACCAAGCATGCAGCAGGAGCAACAATCATGACTAGCAGTAGCCTCCCAATTCTACCACTGTCAACATGTCAATCAGGGACTGGACCAGGACACATAAGGGCTGCCCCACCGCCCCCCGGTCCAGACAGACACCGGAGACAAGTCCCAGAACCAAAGCTGTCCCGTCTTCATCCACCAGCTCCCGAGTGTGAAGGGTAAGCGTCGTCAAGCATCACGGAGGCTTTGTGATTTTATCGTCATGGGGGGGAGGAGAGTCGTGCAGGCGTTGACCCCGCCTCTTTTCGCTGGGAGCGTCTGGAAGATGGAGCAGGGTAATTTATATGTGAATTTTAAAGACTGAAGTGTATTTATGATAAGCTATATTATTAACTTATTTCAAGTTCAGATAGATCTAAAGATAAATTATGGATGGATGGCGTTTGTGTGTGTTTTCCCCTCGCAGCGGTTTCCATGTCGTTCATCTGCGATTTTATGCCAGAAAGAAATGTATGTTTATTTATGGATGAACTTTGGAATCGAGCTGCATCTGTGTCAAAAGGAAAAAATATAAGAACAGCAGCAAAAGTTTTTTTTGTAGGAGCATCCAAATATGGACATTTGGGGGCGTGGCCCTGAAGAAGAGCTCTCTTAGACGTTTTTCTGATGGAGTCGGACTACTTTGAGGCTCAGCTTTATCTCATTTACTGATCCTCAATCAGTATAATTAGCCCAGTAGCGGTTGTGTGCAGTATGGACCTTAATGTAAGCTAACTCTGACTACGACCAATCGGATGGAGCAGAATGGAACTCAGATCAGATTAGTGCAAATGCATAAAAATGTTTGACAGTTTGGCAGCTTCACTTAAGCTTCTTTAGTTCATGTTATTTATTTTTTTTAAATGTGCCAGAAAAAAAAGTCATTAAATCAGGTTTGAGTTTGATAGAAGTGCTGATCTTTTCCAAGCTTTAAAGGAGCAGTTCACGCCATCACCTCCGTGCTGCTAAGAGGCTTCACAGTAAAACAGCTGCAGCGCTCTGCTAAACCCTGAAGAAGAAGAACGAGTCCTTGCAGCTCGCCGTTGGGTCAGCGCTAACGTTTTTAGCTTAGCGGCTGCAGTGACGGTTTCAGATCTTCTCGGTTTTGCTTCACGGAGTCGTTCGCTGACTTCTTCAGGTGTTTTAGCAGAACGCTGACAGACTTCCTCAGCTCAGAGGCGAGTATGTGATGATGTTTGGGTGAAGTTCACCTTTAATGGTCCTCTACCTTTTACGTAGGAGGTTCTCCCCCTTCAGACGCGTTGCTGCTGTACTTACTGCTTGACTGAAGCGGTGATCTTTTCACTGTGACAGCTCAGAAACAGAAACATCAACCTCTTCTTCTTCTTCTTCTCTGTTTTCTTATCTGATTTATGTCAGTTTGTTTACCTGGTTTGACTGAAGCCTTTTTGCAGTAGTCTGAATATTGTCGTGTTCCAGTGTTTCGTTACTGGTGTCAGACCAGTAGATGCTACGCTCTGAGTTCTTTCTATGATTGAAGATATTGTAATATCAGGGTTTTCTGATATCTTTCCACCCTTTAGTGATAATATTTCCTGCTTTATATAACCTTTTAGGAGCTAAAATGTTGAGACGGACTCTCATTGGTCCATTTGGAGGTTTTGCATCACTGTCTTTTTCATTAAGTTAGCGGCTACTAGATGCTAACTGCTACTAGCAGCTCGAAATGTCCCGCAACAGTCTCGGTTCCCCGTCTTCTCACTGCTAACGTTCATGCTAGCAGCCATTAGCATTTTGTGATTGTCTTAAAATGACCTTGCAATCGGGGAGTGAAAGAAGTGATGCGATCTAGATTACATCCGAGATGTGATGCGGTACGCCAGTACTTGGCGGAACACGTGCCCGTTTCCATGCCAACAGTAGAAACACTGTTCCGTTCAGCGTGTGTGTAGCTGCATTTTAACACACACCCTCATCTTCCTTTTTAATGCACTCTGAATCTGAACCAAAGCATTTACTTCAAGGTAGCTGCTCTCATCCGCATGGAATTTATCCTTTCATGCAAATATGCAAAGAAACGCTCTGTGTCGCCGTGTTGTTTTCCCGTTTACGTTCGCGTCCAGCTCCTCTCCATGCTTTAATCTATGCAGCTTAAAAGGCCTGCGCAGGCGCAGCACGTTTACTCTCAACGGCTGAAATCCCCGGCGCTGAGCACCACAAAGCTCTGCTCCGAGTCGGTTTGGATGAGCTCTCTGTCGCTGGCTCATTAAGGCCTCCTCTTTTGTTTGGGTGTATTAATAGCTCAAGTGGAGGAAGAGGAGAAGTATCCTATATTGAGCGTTCCCCCTGGGAGCCGGCTCCATTAGCTGATGTACTGCAGAACCATTTGTTCCAAAGAGAACACTTCCCCGGTGTGAAGCGTCGCTTCAGCGCCGACTTCACCCAGGGCAGATTCCCCAAAACCAGGTTCCCTCCCTTTTGAGTGACGTGCTGTAGCTTTCTCCCTGCAGGACTTCCTCCTCTTCCTTTTCCTCTTCCTCTTCTTCTTCGTCTGAAGGGACACACCCGGGTCCACCAAGCTATTTTATTTATTCTTTTGTCTAGTTTATTTTTTTGACCGAAATGTCCATTTAATGCATATTGCGACAGTGTAAGTGGTGTGATTGATTCCATAAGCCTGTGTTCTTTGTGTTTATGCTAGGGCTACTTGCTAACTTCAGGCTACGCTCACACTGCAGGCTAAGGTGACCCAGATTTACTTTGTCCCAAAGAAACCTGTATCCGATCTTTTCATGACGGTCTGTATGACACAGATACGATTTTTTTTCCCAAATGCACCCCAGGTCGTGATTCTTCATCCTCATCATCGCCATGGCGTGCGTGCTTCTGATTCTTATTTCTATGGATTCTGGTCACGCCATCGCCGAAGCGTGTTTAAACGGTACTGTAGCAGCGAATCCCTTTGAGATTGGTCGATATTGAACCATTTCCAATCGAGCTTTAAAGTGGCAGTGCTTTGCACTTGAATGTTTATTTTAAGCACTGAATTCATTTTTGTGAAGGAACTGTCTCGGAGCCCGTTTATCTGTTTGTACTGAAACGATCACAGCTGCTTCGTGAGGCCACTGTGAAGCGTCATCATCCGGGGATTTAGGTATTGATTGATCAGTTAATAAATGCATTTCTCACTGGCTGATTTAATTTCCTGGTGCCAGTCAGAAAGTGTTTTTTCATAATTTAAACGCATGTCCGGAGGTGGCCTGTAGGTGGCAGTGTTTGATAATGCACCTCTTGGAATGCACTGCATGAACTCCTGATTTAGAGTCAAATGGGAAACAGACAGAATCTTCATCTTGTCTCGCGGGACTAGAAGCTCACGTCTTTCTACCTTTTATCCACTAAATGTACATTTATAAGCAAACTGCCAGTAAACGTTCTGCTTGATTAAAGTATTTGTATCCAGCCTGTGTTAAAGATGCAGCCATGTTTGTTACTGTGGGAATAATATTAACCTGTTTGGTGTCACACCTGTTGAGAAATGTTCATTTTACATGTGAAGGGCTTTAAGAAAAAAAAAACATGAAATGTTTGTCACTTGTTTGAATAAAATAATATTGTAATAACATTAAATATGGTGTCCATCGGGGCTGAAATGAATTATTGAAGGCGGGGGGATGGAGGTAAAATTTTCTGCAAACATCAATCAATTCGTGACGTTTATTGTTTGGGCGTTTTCCTGTTTCCATGGTTACAATTCGAGCTTCATTCTATTCTATTCTACCAGGTTTTACCTGTTGAATTCTGATGGCGTTTAAGCAATTTATTTTAGTTTTTGAAGGGTTTTCCAGAGTAACAGTCCGAATCTCTACTTCCGTTGCTCGGGGATGGGGGTCAGTTCCACGCGAAGGCAGACGCTGATCAATGTCGCCCCTAATAGATTTGATTTTGTTCATGAAATCATCACGATGGGGACCTGTGGGAACTGAAGGGCTTTGTGTTAGCCTAGCTACGGGATCCCTCTGAACTCTGAGCCCCCAGAAGCATCCCAAACCTTTTCTGGGTCCATCCCACAACATACATGAAAACACAGCAGATGATGATCTATTACGGCTATATGCAGAAACACAGCCGGTGCACTTAGAGGGCACTCTGTGTGTGTGTGTGTGTGTGTGTGTGTGTGTGTGTGTGTGTGTGTGTGTGAGATCTCTTTGAAATCTCTCAGTAGGTGCATTCTAACAATCCTCTGTGAACCACTGTTAAGTGTTCAGATGGAGGCTCTGCTCGGCGGATACAATAAGACGAGAATAAACCGCATCCTTGAAGGGTCCGGGTTCGATCGGACATTCTTCCCCCGTTCGCTGCTGAGACTCCAGATTTCAACTCTCCACCGAAGAGAAGACGACACGACTTGAGGTTTCATTTATTGTTGGCCTTTTTTTCTTTTTGCTGTCGTAACGGATCAGGATGTATTTGGTTCTTACGCATCAAACTTTCTCGTTCTGGTTTTATGATTTGGGTTTCAATGAAATGTGACTTAAAGGTATAATAAGCAAAACATTCAGTCGATAAAAATGAAATCTAAATTCAATTTGTTCCTCAAAATCCAAAATGAAGCGCCATGATAACAAATTAACAACAAGGATCCAGTGTGTGAATAAATAAAGACAGATTCACTTTGTTTTCTGTCTGTTCATTATTTTTTATTTATTAATGACGGTTATTGATCACTTCCATCTGTCTGTTTATCAGCAGATCTTTTCAGGAAACTTTCCAAACATCAATCGTGACATGAAATCATGCTTTTTAGGAACTTCCGTCATTCAAATTTTTTTTGCGTTTGTTTCCATGGTTACAAGTTTGTCAGATGATTTCTCAGCTTTACCTACTGAACAGGCGTCTTTTGATATTCCAGGTTCGGGTTCTCTCACTTCCTTCTTCATTAAGATGCCACAGTGGAGGAGCATCCTCTTCGTCACATCATCGGACCCGCCGGAGGAGAAAGGCCTTCGAGAGTCCACAAGGTATTAAAATGTCATCTAAGCTAACGATGCTAGCGAACAGGAAACAGCCAGACTTAATTCCTGTCCATCATTCCTTCTCTGGAGCGTGTATTCAGGATGGAGGACTCTGGGTCTGGTGCTGGTCCAGTCTAGAAACACAGCTTCGGTCTTTCAGTGTCTCCTAACTGAAACTCTTCTGAGCCGGTTTGGGTCTAGATCTGGACCAGTGACTGATCCGGCCTCAGAGGGTTCCGGGGTCTGGCTGAAGTGCCTCCGATCCTTGGGAGTGCCCTGGCGCAGGATCATGATTGGGCTGTTCCTATTATCCAGTACCCCCGAGTCCAATCCAGTCTGTGTGTGGGGGTGTGATCGGCATTCCTGGGGGGCCACCAGAGAAGCGGCTCTCCTGGGTGGCCTCTTGTGCTCGGGCTCTGAGGGGAGGAGACAATGTCTTATTAATTGACTGGCCGTCTTGGGGAGAGTTCTGGAATTTGCAGAATGGGTAAAGGGAGGGGGTGGGCAAGATTCCCAATCGTCCAATGAAGATTCATGAACCTCAGATTCATGTCTGTTTGATCAGCAGGACAGAAAGATTTAAACATTTAACAGGATTGTCAGATTTTTTTTCTCCAAATGATCAAAGATTTACTGAAGAGAATTCCATGAATCATCGGATGAGGATCGGGAAAGGACCATGCAATGCATTTATTTTATTGCAGATCTGAGGACTTTCCCCTCAGAGACGATCCGGGATAAGATTGGATTTCTATTCCTGATTTCCAAGAAAGAATTGATTCATTTCTGCATGGATTTGGATTCAGGGGCGGATGGAAGAATTTACATCAGATTTTAGTTGGAATTCCAGACAAACTTTGCTCTAATTTTGAAAATGTTTCCACCTTAAATGCTAAAAAATGTAATATTTTCAAGATCACCTTCTTAATCCTGGACAGCTGGCTTTGTGTAGGTTTGATGGAGTGAAACGGGACAGGGACGGTTTCGGGGAGACGGGCGTAACATCTCCCCATGTGGTCCCCCCCCCTAGGTGTCCCCACCCTAATCCCGTTACATGTGTCCCACATTAGCGCTAATGGAGCGGCCATTGTCTCCCGTTGTTGCCCCGGCCCAGACACCTTGAGTCAGTAAAGTCAGCCTCGTCATGTTTGGACTGCTTCCCACACAGAGGCGTCTCCATGACGACAAGACATCCCTCCATTAGCAGACCTTGTCCCGCCCACTGAACCGCAGGAGGAGGCGTCATCGGCAGGTTGATAAAGGAGACTTAGCAAAGAAAAATCATTCAAACAGCAAACAGGAAAACAGCAATGAACTGGGATTTATTTTGAATATTGTAATTGGTTGTACGTTATTGATTGGCGATGCTTGATGCGTGTGTAAAATATTTCTCTAGGTGGCGCTGTGTTTGATGTTAAGAACCCACGCCCAGCCGTGCTGATGCTGGGCGGCGGCTTCGTCTTTGCAGAGGCTGAAAAAATCCTGCAGCTGAAACGGATGGAGGCGTGTCCACATGAAATGTACGTGGGCTTGGGGTTACCCGTAGGGGCGAGGTGTTTGGCGTGTTCCAGGTGACCCGGGCCCCCGGTGCTGCATCCATCATACGGACACTGATTGAGCTGACCTTCGGACCGGCCCCCGCTGACCCCCAGGCTTCCTGGTCTTTGTCGGCTTCTCACAATACTTCTGCATCACAGAAGGGGGGAGGTCTGAGAACCAAGCCAGGGTGTCCACACAGGCCCGGGGTGGGCTGGGGAGGGTCTTTGGGGAGGGAGCTGAGGACCCCCTTTTGGAGAGAAAAGGTTGAGTGGTATCTTCTGTCCGCCGACGACGGAAGGAGGAGCGACTGGAGTGAGGTCTCCCCTCTGGAGACCACAAAGAGGGGCAGAACGGTGCTCCTCATCCCAGTGTCCTGATCCTGATCCTCATCTTGATCCTGATCCTGATCCTGATCCTGACCCTGTTTGGCCCAGACTGTAGGTCTCTGGTTTGGCAAACATGCTCTTCATCGGTTCTCTGCTGTGGAGAGTTTCACTGAAACTAAAAACACGTCGGCGAGCAGAAATCGACCAAAGATCGCTTGATTACATTTTGGTGACGATACTTTAACTTAATTAGCTTTAGCAGCTACATTTCAGCAGCCTGTGATTTATAAAGCTCACGATGGAGGCCGGTCAAACAGGAGAAGCAATTCCTCTCCCTCCACTGCTTCACGTGTTTGTTTAAGATACACTGAAGCAAATGAGGTGGAAAATGTGTGTGTGTGTGTGTGTGCATGTGTGTTTGGGAGGAGTGTGGATAATTTTCAGGGTGAAGGATTGAATCCTGTTGTTAAGGAGCAGTGGCGATGTTTCATGTTAAGATGTCCCCGCCCCCCCCCCCCCTTGCCCCCCCGGCCTGTTGATGTCAGAGGCGGTGCTAATCCCTGAGCTCAGCCTCCCAGATCTTTATAGACTCTGATCCGCAGCCCCAGAAAGAGTAAATTAGCTGGGAACACAATCCCAGCGACCCCCGTGACACCGGGACAAAGCCTCAGCTGCTGGGGGTCCACGTCCCGTAAACCAGCCCATATGGCGGCGACAAAACGGATACAATGGCCGCCACAAAGGGAACACGGTGGGAGGGTCTGCCGTCCTGCAGGATCCGACTGTGTGTGTGTTTGGTTGCTAATGTGTCGATGTTAGCTTGTTGACTCTCAACAGTTATGTCACATGCTGCTGTTCCCTTCATCTGTTCCCTCTGACGGCTCCTACGACTGTTCCCTTCATCTGTTCCCTCTGACGGCTCCTACGACTGTTCCCTTCATCTGTTCCCTCTGAAGGATCCTACGACTGTTCCCTTCATCTGTTCCCTATGACGGATCCTACGACTGTTCCCTTCATCTGTTCCCTCTGACGGCTCCTACGACTGTTCCCTTCATCTGTTCCCTATGACGGATCCTACGACTGTTCCCTATGACGGCTCCTACGACTGTTCCCTATGACAGATCCTACGACTGTTCCCTATGACGGATCCTACGACTGTTCCCTATGACAGATCCTATGACTGATCCTACGGCTGTTCCCTGTGACGGATCCTACGACTGTTCCCCATGACAGATCCTACGACTGTTCCCTATGACTGATCATACGGCTGTTCCCTATGACGTCTCCTACGACTGTTCCCTATGACAGATCCTACGACTGTTCCCTATGACTGATCCTACGGCTGTCCGCTTCATCTGTTCCCTGCAATTGTTGTGTACAACTGTATTCTCTTTGTCAGTTCCCTATAGCCTGTTTCCGTTCCCTGAGCTTCCCTGGTTTGATTAGTGATGCTTGTTTTTAGAAACCGTGATGGCAGTGAAATGGGTTTCCGTGCTGTACTTTTAGAATCGCATCCATGAAGCTCGATCTGTTTTTGGATCAGTTTGAATGCATCTGATATTTATTGATCTATTGGACCAATAAGCCAGTCCTCAGCGCTAAATGGGATTTTTCAGGCCCAGTTATGAGTCTGATGGTTTTGAATCGTGACGTGTGGGCTGCTCGCTGGTTCGGCATGATCCTCGTTGAATCAATAGCATCGCCGCCGCCGTGCATTTCCTCCGGGCCGTATTCCCTCTCTCTCTTCTTTCACTCCACTCTTCACCCTCTCCAATTAGGAGAACTCCAGCTGTGCTCCAGTCAGGATCAGAGGGCCATCTATTAGCCAAATCCATTTGTGTGTTGCACACACACATACACACACGCACACACACACACGCACACACGCACCATCTTCTGAGCTCTTCCGAGATCAAATAATTTGCTTCATTGGGGCATTTCTTTGTTCCTATTTGCTAATAACATCCAAACAATCTGCTGGTTGTCCCGATTTTATGATCTCAGGAAGTTCTTCACTTTGATTTTCCAGAGTGGCGATCTGTGGAATGAGGAAGATGCAGCTCCTGGAATATTTATTAAGGTTCAGTCAGAACCTGCTGTCAACATGACTGATTAGCGATCAGCAGCCTGTAAATCATTTAGTAATTAATATTTCTTTGTCAGCATTAGATCAATAAAACCAGGGTAATATTACCATTAAATATTTATGTGCTATATCCCTGCCAAAAGTATATATATATATATATATATATTTACAATGTATAGTTGATCTTATATTTACATTTAGTATTTTTATGTTATTTGTTTCATTTAGAACTATGTATTTATCAATGATAAATAATAAGGGATTCTTTTATATTAATATAAAATATTACATGATTATTTCATTATTATTATTACTAAGTAATAATTTATGCAGTCTTTCTTGGGCTCAATGTCAATTACAACATTTTGTAAACATTTAAACTGCTCCACGTGGCTTCATGACTTCTGTTGTACCAAACATTTTATTTACATATAACTCTTAGAATAAATCTTCTCAAGAAGTTTAAAATAAAGATTTAACACCGAGAAAACGTGACTTCGATTTGATTAGTTTTATCAGATACTTTATTATCAACCTCAGACTTGATCCGTGAATCGTGTTTTACCCTCTTGCTCCAGGAGGTGGCAGTGTTGTGTAGGAGCTGCTCTCAGACCAGCCACCATGACCTCAGTGACATAGAAATTGAAGAAATTGTGTGTGTGTGTGTGTATATATATATATATATATATATATGGATCTGTTATTATTCAAAGTTTCAAAATAAAAATGATGCGGAATGGAAAATAAATATAAAATCAGAACCCGCCTCCTTCAGTGGAGATACGAGAGTTGTTTTAATCCAGTGCCTTCTTCTTCTTCAGGTGTTTTATTGTGCCACTCCAGAGATGTGTGGACTCAATAACTTCCTGTGACCGTGGTGAGTAGGAAGTGTTCCTTTAAGTATTAACGAAGGCCTCTGCGTGTGTTCTGAGATGATTTTGCTCTCCCCGCTCCCAGCAGTGACAGCTACGTACCTGTACACGTACCTGTACACGTACCTGAACACACACTGCAGGGTTAGCCTGCAGCGTTTCAGCTTTGTTTCAGAGCTCAAAGGATCTGAAGAGCTCTTTTCTGTGTGACTGGTTTCCAGCTCTGTGCTGCCTTATAAACGTCGGCAGAAAGCTTTTGTCCCTCTTTTAAAACACCTCGATGAAAACATTTGGAGGCTGAGGCGTTCTTCTCGGGGGGGAGCACACCTGATCTGTCTCACACTGATGTATTTTCCTGCCAGGTCACCGGCCCACTTCAAACACCCACAGGTTCAAGGCTGAGAGATGCCTCTGGTGCTCTTCATGACACGAGCTTAAGAAAAATGTCTGTCTAAAAAGGCTTGGCAAGGTTCTGCATGGGCATTGGGGTGTGTTTGCTGAGGGGGTGCACTTGACCTCCCTCTTGAGGAGCCACGGAGGAGACAGTGGGAGGCCGCTCAAGGCTGTCAGTCTGATGTTTTCCTCTCCTGCTGCTGCGACTGCCGGTAAAAACCTGGAATGAATCGACTGTTCAGCTTCGTCTGGCTGCACAGCTGCTCAACCAACAAGTATCGTCAGAAGGTCACATGTTCGGATTAAAAAGCATCTCGTTTAGAGTCCAGTTTGAGCTTAGGTCAAAGGTTATGGGTCACAACCCGACCTAGGACTGAGCTGCTTGGTGTAGGTCTGCGCTCTCCGAGTGATTTTATCATCTACTTTTTCTTTCTGTTTACTTGTTGTCATGTTTTGTTTCACGGCTCCCCTCTGATTGGCTATGTGATGTTCTTGACCTTTGACCTTTCCATGGCCTGCCTCGGTGAAGTTTGACCTACATAAATCAGACAAACATAAATCCAGGGTCTGAGAAACCGCCTTCTTCATCTGGAACTTTCATTTCCGCCTCTAACTTGTTCCCGACTCATCGCTCCGCTCTGATGGAGATGATTGCGCCGGCGCATTCGGTGGGGGGGGGGGGGGGTGTAGGTGTTTGGAATGGAGAAAAGACAATACAATTAAATGATTAATGCACAGCGGGGGGGGGGGCGACAATTAAAACCATTATAGGAATTAAAATGGCACCATGTCACAGTGGAGCGCTGATGACACCCGCACCGCCTTTTTTAAAAGCAATTTTCATAATTCCAATAATTGAAATTACGGCATATTCATTCATTTACCGGGTGAGGAGGGCTAAGAGTGGCTACTAATGAAATGCAATCATTAGCATCCAAACAAAGTAATTGTGCGTCTTTTATCCTTGGGGATAGGTGATAAGGCACAATCACCACCCCCCCCCCCCTCCATCAAAGTGCAGACTCAAGTAATTAAAGCACAAAGATGGGGCCAGCGTCGCCGTGGCACCGCACACCTCTGACAACAGCGCTGATTGCCCTGATTAGAAACCTTACTGTATCTGATTTTGTTTGTGGATGCTAACGCTCTCAGGGAGTCGGGGGGGGGGGGGTATGATCGGAGTACGCAGGGACAAATTAGGAAGGATGGGAATTTCTCACGGCTTTCCGTATTGCATTCTGCAGTTAAGTTCACTTCCTTACAGGTGAGCTGAAGTGGGCGGGACATCCTGGATGCGTTAGCAGCCTTAATGGTGACGCAACGACAGGGTGTGTTTTTGGAGACTTTGCGTGTGAGGATTCCTTCACAAATCTGAAACTGTCAAAAAAGGATCTTCATCAACAGCCCTCGAAGCTGAGGGCCGAGCTCGTCTTCATCGTTGGCCGTGGACGTCGGCGTCTGCCTGACACGGCGCTCGAAACCACACCGAATCTCCACATTTAACTCCGTCCGGATTCAGCTCCTTCTACGTACTTAAGCTAATGGAAAATAATGCTCCTGTGTGTGACAACCTGCTCCAGAGGACGAGATGAAAAGAGGAGAGGATGGTGGAGGTGGAGAGGTGAGGGAGATTGAAGTGAGGAAGATGGGAGCGTGGAGAGTCTTGAGAAAAGGAGCTCCTTCTTGTCTCTAGTGGGGACACCATTCTGGCTCCCCTTTTCTTGGCTGCCTCCTCCCGGTATTCCAGCCCATGCCCCGCCTCTTCCTCCGCCACCTTACAAAGCATCATTAGGCCCCCCTGGAGGGGAGTCAAGAATATAATGCAAGAGGGGACACCTTCTTAAAAGGAGCCCAGTCGCGCCTTTTCTCCTCGAGCGGTCCCCTCATTAGCGCTCTCCTCCGCCACAGACCCCAATCTCACCTCCGTCTTCATCTCCAGTCCAGGGTACCTGCATCCCCCCCCCCCCCCCCGAGGGCTGGGGAGGGAGGCCATTTCTTCCAGTTGTCATAGCTGCCACCTCCCATGCCCTGGACTGATGGGATGATAACAAAAGAGCCTGGAGGTCAAGACCCTCATCTGCTTCAAGCCTTGGCTTCAGGGCCGGCCTGCCTTTCCATTTTGCAGCTGGTGAGAACGGTCCTTTTCATCTCTGGAGATCAACACATTTGTCTCTGGAAGGCACCTACACCTTTTCTCCATCCCATTTTCTCCCGGCTTTTTCCTTCCCCTTTCTTACTCTTGACCAATGGGGAAGCCGTCCTTGGTTGGATTCTGTCTTTCAAAGGATTACACACTTTATCTGACCCTGTGGCCGGCAGTAAGTGTATCTCCTGCACTGATATTTCTGTTCTATGTACTGATGGCCCATTATCGCACGCACGCAATCATATGCACAGGAAAATGCACGCACGTGTGTGTGTAACCGATGTGTCAATCATTCACGTTATTGCACATATGGGATTTGTGCTGGAGAACTAAACAGGAGAAAGAGATCTGACTGCAGAGCCGTATCGCTGTGGCGTGATGAAATTTAATTTCTGTTGGAACGCAGATCGACGAGATGCTTCAAGGAAAATGTGTGTTTTTCTGAGGAAGACGATTAACAATGGCCGACGTAGCACCCGTAGAGATCTGTAGGTCGCTTGAACTCTTAATTGTCTTTTTTTTTCTCTTCGCTGCATCTCATGCTGAGAACTTTATCGCACTTTGAAAAGGCAAAGAAACACAACGACCTACAAACGGTAGAAGAATGCGTTTGATTAGTGTAAGTTTGCTGTTCGCGTTCTGTCTGAGAGCTACTGTGCTTCTGAGGGGCTAAAAAGGAAAGTGAGAGGCATGGGAAACATGAACGCTGACATTTCTTAATCAAATATGGCAATCGGGGGGGGGAGGGGGGGGCAGCCGACAGCATACCATTTGCAATCCCTTCTAATTCATAATCAAAAACGGAGAAAATGAGGGAGAAACTGCACAAGACCAGGAGGTGGGGGGGGGGACGCAGGTCATTACGTCTCTTTTTACTGGCCAAATGAGAGCGATGTGGAATTAATCAGAGGCCATTAGGCTGTATTTATTCACCGCTGTGGGGGCTCTGTTCCCCCCCGCCGCCGCCCTGGATGGAGAAATGTGATAGGGCTCCATCTCGACCGCTCCGCCGAAAGTCGAGAAGCGGCGCTCCACACTGGTGTTAGCAGGAACGCTAGCCGTGCTCCTGCATCAGGTGAGAATGCTGCAGATGGAGCGATGCTTTTAAATCAGAGCGCCCCCCCCCGCCCCCCCCCCAGTTGCCTCACATCTCTTTCCTAATGTACCACTGCCATTACTCACCTGGTGCTATAATGGGCCCCGGGTCGCTGAAAGCATCTTGACACAAAGTGAGTGTCATTCTAAGAAAATCAGAGCATAGCCTTCCTGAAGGGGGGTTTGGGGGGGGGGGGGGGAGCTTTCAGATGAAACTGTGCTTTTTATGCCTTTAGGTCAGAGACGAGTTTGTGTTTGCAGATTTTCTTTCAATTTTTCAACACAACATGGAAACCAGCACTCTCGTCAAGTGCTGCTTGATGACATAATGTGCATCTGATGCGTTGGGGGGGGGGGGGTTCTGAACACTAAAGGATGATGACCTTTAACCACCTGACCACCATTAAAAGCTCTTTAATGACTCACGCGTGGCGTGTAAAACATTTATAGATGATTTATTCCTAAAGCGCTATGATAAGTCAGTAACAGAACTTGGCCCCGGTTCTTTCTGCCACGCTGCAGCCTTGTTGGGGGGCATTCAGGGCGGGGGGGGGTTCTGGACATTTTGTTGAGCGGCCTCCACGGTGTCGGATCACCACGACCACAGAGGCTCTCGCTGGGCCACGCCGTCCCAGCGAGAGCCTCTTTAAACAACCGATAACGAGACAAAGGAGGCCGTGGCGTCGTTTCTGTGGCCGATATGAGCAAACAGTTAATGGCGTTTACTTGAGATTACCCCAGCTTCAGAGAGAGCGGGGGAGAGAGGGAGGAACAAACGGAAAGCAATTCAACACGTCAGTCTTTCACGCCACGTTGTTGTTTGTCTGTGGGGCCGGGCGGGGCCGGAGCGGAGGAATGCTGTCTTTACAGGTGAATCATTCGCTCGGGGGGGGGGGGGGGCGGAAGGCCTGAGGCAAACCCCGCCTGCATCAGGAAGCGTCACCTGACTCCAACGTGATTGGATGAGACGGCGCTCCTCATCCGGGACTCGATAAGAGATTCTACGAGACTACAAGCTTTTAGATAATAATCGTCATGTTTTGTGATTTGTTTGTTACCCTGATTTTGTGGATTAGCATGTGGGTGGGGGCGGTGAAGGTGAACTGGAGTTTACCCTCCACCTTCCTTCACACAGAGCCCAGGTCTACGTCTGTCTTTGCCGTCGATGCGGCTGCAGCTGCTCTTTTAAAAGCAGATGATTCCTCCCGGAACGTGCAATTTTCTCATTTAGCTCACGAGCGCTCGGCCCGACACCAATTAGCGCTCGGCCCTGACCTCGGATAACGAACGCCGCGCCACGCAGCGTGCCTCAATCGGGCGTTTTCTGTTTTACAGCCGTCAAATCATTGCCATATACATAATTCATACACCTCAGAAGTTTATTATAAGCCCCTCTAACTCTGAGAGTATGATTATATATTCAGGATGGGCTGCCTGTGCTCCATCCATCTGTTAGATGTTTTACAGCCACTGTCATATTATTATGATGAATAAATGAATCCTCCCACTCCTCTCTTTGAGCGCCAAACTCACTGCCTATTTACTAAAACCGGAACAATCAGTTTAAATTCCTGCTGCTTCGCAAAGTATGACCAAAAACGTCTTGAGATGTGCTGCAGACAGAAACAGAAAATCAACTATCGATCACATGACCCTTTAAATCTCAGGTATGCTCCGTGTATATGTTGAGCAGCACAGAAACACATGCCCTCCTTTGTCATGTTATGCAATACCACCTCTCACCATAGGAGGGTGGGGTCATACCAGAGACACTCCTGTCCCCTCAGAATGGAACAGTTTGCAAAATGACCTCACAGTTCCTCCCTAAGCTTGTCCTCTCGTTGCTTCCTTTGACGTGCGCGGTGCACGTCTGCAGGCATCAACGCTTGTTTTGCCATTAACCCCTTGTGCTCGTCCCGTTCTCATGCAGTGGACCCACATTATGTCTGATTAGTTTCCTGATGCAATTACTTTAAAGTGGACGTGTCAACAGGCTGGCGACGTATGCGCGCGTTTACATCGTGTGCATGCATGCATGCATTCGTGCATGTAGTAGCACGTGCATGCGTGCACATGCGTCTCTCCTCCTTGACGTTGTCTGCCCCCCCCCCCCCCCCACCAGGCAGCTCCTGGCCTCCTCCTTCATTGCTAAGGAACCATCCATTCTGTGTGAGTAATCAGAGCTGTGCCTCCAGGAGCCCGGCCAAGCCTCTCATCCTGAGGCTGCTGAAGAGCTGCTTTAATTAACCAGCGTACCACAGATGGGATCAATTCCCCCCCCCCCATCATCTCTGCTGCTTCTTTTCCTGCATCCTTCTCTCCCATACACAAGACCCATAATTGCACTGGAACGGCGCCAGCCGTCGTCGGGGCCCCAGACTGCAGGTTTCCCCCCCACCCCCCGCCCATGGCCTCACCTGCTCAATACCTTATTAGTGTCAGGATCTGGAGAGAGCCATCGTGGATTAACTAGAGAGATGTGAGATTGATTTCTGCCCCAGCACACGGAATTGTTTTCTGCTTGTGTGTCTCTGCAGAGAAGATCAGAAAAGGCTTTTCACTCGACAACCTCTCAGGAACGCACGCGCGTACACGCATCTGACACACATGTTGTGTGTGTGTTGATCC
Organism: Brachionichthys hirsutus; assembly: GCF_040956055.1. Classification (NCBI taxonomy): domain Eukaryota; kingdom Metazoa; phylum Chordata; class Actinopteri; order Lophiiformes; family Brachionichthyidae; genus Brachionichthys; species Brachionichthys hirsutus. The sequence continues at coordinate 10,306,954 of NC_090914.1, read as the reverse complement.
CTCCTATTAATCAGGGTTTGATCATTTGCATCTGGAAGGTGCTCTTCAGCCCCCACCGCTTCCCTTAAAACATGCTCCATGCTACCCAGCGCGCCTCCGTCCACCCTGATCCAATTTGAAAGTCCAATCTCTGCTCCTAATCTGCTGCGGTAACGGTGACAGGAAATGACCCGTTCAGGTACGTGTGTTCACAGGAAGAGGCCTTATTGATTATTTATGGCCGGGGCGTCGCTATGTGTGTCAACGAGGTCTCGCCGATAGTCCGTTGGTCGAGATATTAACATCTGTTTCAGAGAGAGGTGAATTTCTCATCTGGATTGGACGGTGTGTGTGTGTGTGGGGGGGGGGGGGGGCGTCTCCTCAGGATTGTGCAGTAATCACAGGCCTCCGTCTGCATGGCACATCTCAAGAGTGGTGTCAGCTGGGCTCTCTTCTGTTTGCTAATAGCAGGGGGTCAGGCCTCTCCACAAAGAGGTGCGTTTGATCCTCAGGTACGGGACACGGAGGGGGGGGGGGAGAGGTGACACGGTTGAATACTAACAGGGTGAGCTACATGGCCGCTGGTTTTCCATCGAGTGGGTGTGTGTGTGTGTGTGTGTGTGTGTGTGCTGTGGATTTGACAGGATAAAAATCATAGAAATACTGACACGTATTTAAACCCTCCCATGAACCTGTGTAACAGTTCAGACAGTAGTCAACATGGGGGGGGCATGCAAGGCTGCAGTCATTTACTGTGTCCACTATGAGGCGCTAGAGAACACCCACTAGGCTCAACCCCTATTATTAACTGTAGGGAAATGGGCTGCGCATTGTCAGCTGACTATGGGTGAGAGGGCGGGTACACCCCGGACGTGTCACCAGGGCATCGTGGGGCCACACAAAGACAGACACACACCTCAGGACAATTTGGAGCTGCATGTTTTTGGAGGAACTCGGAGTAAACCCAGGCAGACACGGGGAGAACATGCGAACTTCCTGGGAATCGAACCCGGAACCTTCTTGCTTCTTTCTTCAAATACTCCCGACACCCACAGTGGAGATGACGATTATCACAACTTCTGACTCCCGGTTTGGTTAGGGTCATTACTCTTAATGACGTGACATATTCTATTACTTTATTAACACTTTAATGGAAGCATTTTCCATCAACCAATCATGAAACCCATTTAATTTTCCCAAATTCTGACAAAAAAAGACCAATTCTTGACTTATCCATCGATTGGGATGCATCAAAAACGACAATCTTCCAGAAACCAGGATGCCCGGTTGAGACGTCTGACCCCTCGGGTCGGGCCCTGCCAATCGGCAGCAGATAAAACGGGCTATTCTACCCAACCGGGGAACTTCGCCATCAAACGTTCCTCGTGGTCGCGGGACGGCAGGTGCATCGCCTTTGTGTGTTACAGCTGCTGGTTTGTCGGCCGGTGTTTGTGCGTCTGTATAACAGCCATTGTGGCGGCGGTTGCGTTGCAGTTCGCGGGCCCCGGGGCCCAGCTGCCAGAGTGAGGCACAAGAGTCAGACATCATTGTGGTGTGATTTCCTCCTCTCGTTGCAGATGGAGTGTTTTTTGTGAGAGCGAGGGCCGCTGTGATTGCCTCTTCGCCAACGGTGTCAGCCCGGGATAATACTGCCCCCCCCCCCCCCAAGGAACAAAACAGGATCAGCGCAATCCATTTTCTTTTTCTCTACCAAAATGAAATAATTTCAAAAGAGACCATCCTCGGTTGCCTCCCGAAGCCCCAGGAAGAATCTAAAGGCCACCATTACGGCAGAAACGGTGTCCCGCCATTACCTTTGCTCTGCCAAACGCTCGCCGGGCTCTGAATAGCAATGACGCTGGATTGAGAAGCGAAGCTAGCAATCGCACAAAACGCCGTTTCACGCACGCAGACTACAGATGAGACACTCGGATCCTTAAATGTAAAACACGGTGCTTCTACAGTCCATACATTTACAGATCTATGGCAGCCCTGCCCTTTTACCATCCCGATGATACTTCAGCGAAGTGTGACGGCTGAGAGAGGGCGGTAGCCGGGGGGGTTGAGAGCATCTTATGGGGGGGGGGGGAGGGGCTGAGAGTGTTGTTGTGATGCCGCCTGACTCCATAGTCTTCTCTTACCGTTCCTGTCGCACCGCCGGTCGGGTCGCGTCGTCAGCCACCTGCTGATGAATACCGACGCAGCGGCGTGAAGGGGCTCGCCGTTTAATAAACGGGGACAGAGGCGGAGAGACTTCTCTGAGGTTGTCTCGGTGTGAAGAAGGTGACAACACTTATGCCTGCAGCCCCCCCACAGAGAAATAACCCCAGAAGCCGGAATGCCACGTGTCGGGAGCGGCGCTATGCACAGGTGCTCGACGCTCTGTTAGCGTACGGTGTGAATGAATGAAGGGTGATTGAGTGCAGGACTCCACGCCACCTCTATACCGCCGGCGTGATGGGGGGGGAGGGGGCTCTGGAGGACTAAAGGACATGAAGGGAAGTGTCCAGTAGGGGGTCCGCGGGAGGGTGAGGGAGGGCCAAAGCGTGAGGGCTAAGTGTCTCATCAGCATCCAGCTCAGGTGCTGCCAGAGCCCACGCGCTGACGATGCACTGACTTGATTGTAATTGCCTGAATTCAGCTCCCGTTGCTCCCTCCCTCCGGTATCACCGGTGCAGCGGGGGCCACAGAGCAGCTGACTGCCTTCCCTGCAAGCCTCCATGCTGCAGGGGGGGGGGGGGGGGGACGTCTATGAAGCTGCCTGCTTTCTGGAGGCGGGTGTCACAGGTGTGCGCACCCCACCCCTACCCCTCCATCCATCCGCTGGGTGATTTTTGAGCATGAAACAAGCGTGTCCTGACAGTGATGGCATGAGAGGCCTTTTCTGTTTTAAAAGGAAAGCAGAAATGAGGAGCCAGTTTTCTCCTCAGCCCCCCCCCCCCCCCCCCCCCCACGCTGCTGGAAAGTCAGTTGAGTTTCTGAGTCTACCAGGGTTCTGCTGAAGGCCCAGAGAGGACTGGGTTTAGAGAAACCGAGGAGGTGCTCTTTTAGTGCCGCCGTTTGTCTTCCATCTGTCCTGAGGCCACTTCACAAAGCTCTACAACACATGCTGTGATTATCATGCAAAGGTTATTCATGAAACTTTACGTTTAAATGTGTCCCAGAGTTTACAGAACCCTGCAAAAATAAGCCCAACAACCAATAACCGGCGGGCCCTGTGTTTACCGTGTCCACTTCCGAGCCGGACAACTTGATTGCTTCGTATCTACAGTCGTTTTATTTGATCCGCAGCGGTGACAATCATCAACATGGTGCAATTATGTTCATATCCCGCCCAAAAAACCCTCAATGCCAGGAATAAGTGAAAAACAACTTTACAGCAAGAGCATTTGAGCTCTCTGAACAAATGCACATGATTTTCACTATAGTGCATTAAAGCTCGCTTCTCTGCTGAAAATTATGACCCCCCCCCCAAAAAAAAACCAACAACATTTTCTCACTGGGTGATTTAGGTTTCGCAATCATCTAGCGGGGTTAACTTAAAGAAGTTAGCCTCCTCATTCTCTGATAACAGGCCTGTCTGTAATGAAGAACAGGCTTGTTGCCAACAGGTGGTCTCTTTAAAAGCGCCACAGCACTCAGGATGAGGATAAAAACCGCCCTGGCAAAATGTGTCAGAATCTAATGTTCTGCACAGTGAAAAGCCTGTTTTCTGTCTTTTGTTCCCGGCTGGAGATTTAGCCTTGTTCCTCATTGTTCGGGGGCACAAACGAGCAACAGCCTTTTTTGACACGGAGCCACAGATGAATAAAGACTGGAGCTGACTAGTCACAGGAATAGAGCTTTCTTTTCTGGCCCGGCTTGGGAGCCCATTAAGAGTTTTTGAGATATGAATGGATATGAATCCTCTCCTTCGACCTCACCGAAAAATACAAGCGGACCCAACAGAAGAGGAGGAACACCTCTGTGTCCTTTTAGCGAGGTTCCCAAGAACATAACAAGGAATCAGTCAGAGGCAGGAGTGATTGGCAGGCAGGAATTACACCGAGTCAATGAGGAAGTGGCTCTTTGTTCGTTTGAAAGGGGGTACACTATGCCCACCCAACCTCAGAGCGCTAAGCGCTAACACTAGCGTTGACATATTGACTTTAAATTCTTGACATGAGCTGCAGCAAATGAGCGAGGTAATTATAAGTAACATTATTCTGTGGGTCTGGCGTGTAAGACATTCGAGAACGCTGATTATTATTCTATTGCATGCTTTTCCCCCAGTCCTGCTAATCCAAATGGGAAATGCATCAAACGGCGTGGATTGATCAGTGGCGGTGGTTTCATTTTGGTAGCGAAACTATTTTCACAAAAAGCAAACAAAAACATGAAAAATTGCTCCTGTCAGAGAAAACATGAAGCCGAAGAGGTTAACCCCGCCCCTCTCTGAGGTCACGGCTGAGTGGACTTTTTGATACGTAGACTGGGTTTCATGAAGTTTGGGGTCATTTTGGCTGGTTTCATGTTTATATAGTGGGTGTGTTTCAGAGGAATGTTGACAGAGTGGTGACATCATTGTTAGACTGATGACATCATTGTTAGCGGAGGGGGAGGTGGAAAATATTCTAAAAATGCTCATCTGAAAGCTAATGGGCTATTTTTCATGCCTGAAACTACTACATAGTAGTAGCCGTAGCGGTAGCACTACTGTAATGTGTTTTACACAATATTCCGGTTTTCCGGCGCTGGATAAGTCTCCTGCAATAAAACGGACGTGATAAAGATAATGAGATATTTAGTGCGGCCGCTTCATGCGAGCCAGCGTGCCGGGGCTCAACGGGCAGATGATGGGCGCATCCCGGCAAACGCAGCCCCCCAGAACCTCACCTTTTGTGCAGCTCTGTAATCCGTTTGTTACACTCAGACCAATTTATCCTCATTAACCCTCATAAGTGGTCTGTGTCTGAGACAAAAGCTCCTGGGGAACAATGACAACCCCCCACATCCGTCCACAGCTCAAGTGCCCCCCCCCCAACCCCTCTCTTCCCGGCTCATTGTGGCCCCTCGTTGGCCAGAAGGTTCCAGTCTATAAGCAGGAGACGGACAGAGCGAGGTACAGCTGAAAGAAGGGGTGATGAAAAAGAACCCCCCCCGCCCCCTTTTCCAGGTGAACAATAAAATATCTTCGTCGTGTCACTCCATCAATCAACTGTGAGACGAACCTGGACGTGACAGAAAGAGGAAGTTACAGTCGTTTCTAAAGGCCTGCCAAGGTTTCCGTCCGTCACTCCTGTTGAGGCATTAATGGAAAGAGTCTGTCATTGAGGAGAAAAAGTTTGAAGGTTTTTGTTCAGCCAGCTGTGAGCGGCGAGGGCTGGGCTGTAAAGCAGCTTTTAAATAGAACCGATAATCCCTAATAATAATCGTGTAGCTCTCAAACAGACACTCCAGGCAAACAAGGTCATTTTAATATTCCTCTCAGAGGAAGTGAAGCGTTTACACTCGAGAAGTTGGTGTTTTTACCTCCACCAAGGCTTTCCTTTATTATTTCATGTGCCTTTGTTTTTTTTTTTTGATGGATTTTCATGGAACTTGGTAGAAGGATTAAAAATATTTAACCCTACTTCGTCTAACTCTTTCCACACACCTTCAACTAATTTGTACAAAGACATGAAAGTTTTTCGACTTTGTAAACGTTCTTTGAGTTGGGGTTTTAATCCCACACAGATGATTTGCCTGACAGACTGATATGAAATTGAACTTGCCTCCTTCTTCTTCAAATGTTTTTCTGAATGGAATCTTTTCCTGTGATGCTCCACTTACAACCGGTAAGTATTTTTTTTAAACATATTTCAGCCTGTATTTGTTAAGGTCACTGTCATTGTGTTACAGTCACACTCTCACCTAAGTGTGAGTTAACAGGAACTAAACGAAACCCCTCCGGCGCCGGTTTGTTGGATGTTTTCCAAACAGAGTTCAGTAATCAGGTCATTTGTTCCATTAGAGGTGATCATCATCTCGCAGCAGTCAGCCAATCAGGTGTTCGCTCTAGCGTGCATGCACACACGCACACACACCCCTCAGCATTAGGCGTTCAGATTCTAAATATACAATCATTAATTCATTGATTTAATAATGCGTTATCTATTCCAGATCATTCTCAGATAACTTACTTCTTCAAAAAAGTCATCTTTGACAATTTGATGCAAGCAAAAATGACCATTTTCTACCAGCACGAGTTTGGTTGTCCAGCAGTTTAAATAACGAGTCAGAGTAGATGGAAAAAACAACTACTTTATTTACAGAGGAAATAAACAGTCTTTGTTAACTGGGAGCACTGGCTTGTAGGGGTTTCTTTCTTCTTATTTTTTACAGCGGGCAGTCAGCTCCATATCCAGGACCGAACTCATGAACCCTCTTCAGAAGCGCTGCCTTCACTGCGCTGATCTTCTGGTCCAGGTCCGTCAGGCTGCAGGCCTGCAGGACAAACCGGAGAAAACCACGCATCAGGCCAGGACGACAGGAAAACTACTAACTAGGACTAACTAACCAGCAGCTACCGACCTGAGAGACGGACGTCTTGGGTCGCTTGTGCAGGTGACTCTACAGAAAACACACAGGAACACAATGAGAAACATTACCGGTAGTTTAACCCTCGTGTCTGATTATAGACACCAGATTAGCAGGTTAGCATTACAGTAGCACAGGAGGCATGATGGGAAATAACGCGGGAGAGCATTTTAGCAGCCAATTAGCCACTGGTAGCTTCTTAAACCCGTTCTTTTACTTGTGCTTTGTCTTTATTTGGACGAGTTTAAAAGCTCGTTCATATTTAACTGTAAAAAAATAGAGGAATTGTTTATTTCTGCATAATTTGTTAAAGAGCCTCTCTTGCTGTTCAGGGTTAAATGTTCGTGAAAAGCCAACTGTGTGTGCAGCTCTTCAGAAAACCCCAAAATACAGTATTTGGTGAAAAAAGTGGTACTCCGAGTATAAAAGGCTCCGTTGGTTTATTCAGACACTCGACATCTCTGCTAGCGCAGCATGCAGAGTCAAAGGCAGATGGAGAGCAGCATGCGGTGGAGAGACATGCAGCATCTGAAGCACTCACTCAGACGAGTGAACAAACGCCGGACAGAATGCTTCAGGACGGGAGATCAGAGTCTGTGCGGCGCCGCCGGGTGAAGCTTCCCTTTAGAGAGCAGCTCGCCAAAAACTAGTCATTGCCGTTGAATTTAAAGCTGCATGTTAAGACTCAAAATGAAAGTGAATCGTGTTGAGGGACAAAATTCCATCAAAATCCAGCAAGTAAATTTCAATTTGAGATTTGCAGGCAGAAAAATAATATTATAAACTCTTATTTTTTTTAAGGCTGTGAAAACAAATCTTAGTAAAACATTTTAGATGCGAGTCTCTTTCATGTATGGTCCTGGACCGGATCCATATCGGATTCATGTGGCCTGAATGAAGACGGGTCAGGTTTAATTTGTCCCTGCAGATAAACCTGTGCTGCGCGCAGTCACCCCCCACCCAGGAGGTCGTTCATCTGATCACAAAAAGCTGCCGGACTCACCGTGGACTGAAAGTACTCCGGCGAGAGTCCCTCCAACTCTAGGATCCGATCCTCCAGCTTCTTCAGTCTCTGGTAGACGCCCAACGGAACTGGACCAACTGACGTGTAAGACATTTATTGTACAGCGATTATTTTTGAGTGGAAAATTCAGCAGATGTAATGAAAGCATGAATCGCAGATTTACACAGATCAATCAACCCGATTTTTATAAAATAAAGCATCTCAGACAAGGGACAGAGAGAGAGGAATCTATTCACAGATCTGGGATCAGCTGGAGAAACTATTTAACTAACGAGGAGAATCTAAAGTCTTCATGCAGGTTCAGCTCTCCAGCGTCCAGTAGCTATGAACGTCCACAGTGACCTGTCTCTGTCTCGGTCTCGGCCTCTGTCTCGGCCTCTGACCTGCTGGGACTCTCAGATGCGTCTCGATGTTCTGAAGTCGTTCTTCCACGGCTGCATTTCCGCAGTCTCTGGCCGTCGGGACCTTCTGCTGCTCCCCCGCGGCTCCCTGGCCTCCACCGCGGGTCTGGGGTCCGTAGGTGTTGACCGCCCGCGTAACTGTCAGCCAAAACACACCAGCGATAAAGCCCTGTTAACCAGAGACTAGTCAGCAGTAGTTTAACAGAGGCCATGAATAAACTGAAGGAGCGTAGATTATTCTTTTTACCACTTCTATGTTTATGATTTCTGTCATTACAGCCGTAACGACTGATTTAATTACACTAATGATAGAAAAACAACATTTCTTATCAAGCCTCATTTTTCAAAATGGTGTGTAATTTTGGAAAATACCTGAAATGTCACATTGACATTTGAGGAAGATTTATTTTCTTACCTTTCACGTGGCTCTTGAAGCCTGGATACGGGGTGAAGACGGCGTCTGTCCGGGCGCAGCTGTCTTCTGCAGGAGAGATCTTGAACTGTATTTAGAATGCCATTTTAAAGTGACATACATACAGTTTACACATCATTAGCGTGTCTGGTTTCTATAATTGGAGTCTCGCACCGGCTCTGAATTTGAACAAGGCCCTCCTCCGTCTTGTTTCTCTGGCCTGAGCTGCTGGTGTTTCTGCTGGGGGGGGGGGTGTTAGCTACTTCAGCCCCACTCCTGGAGCAGTTCAGCCTGACCTCTCGCCTCTGGAAATCAGCTCTCTCCCAAACATTGGCAATCTGTGCAGAATCCCTCTCCACCCTGCTCCCACCGGTTTCCCCCCATCCTCACCCTGATTGCAGTCAATCACGTTGCAAAACTCGCGCACATTGTTTTCATTGATCTCCATCTGCTTGCGTTCCATAAATGCAGATATTCGTCGCTCAATCTGTGGTCAAAAGAAAGACACAGATAATAATGTACCATGCAGTGTTTTTTTTTTATTACATTCAGGAAAGTCTCATGCAGCAATTTACATCCCATAGAATATCAAATGTAGAAGGAAATTAGCCAAAACAGTAGGAGCGCTCGCCATCATGGCGTGATGGAATACGAACACCGTTTGCTTGTCAACCAAAATAAATGCACAACAGAATGAAGCCTCTTGCCCTTCATCCACATGCAATCTCAGCGTAATGAGCTTCCACTTCATAATCCAACAAGGACCTGGGCCGCTCTCAAAGCCCTCCAGCAATGTGGTTTGTTCTACCCGACCACGGCGCTGAAGAACCCCTTATTCTCTGCTGAATTTATCAGATCTCCATCACGCATCGCTTCGCGGCACCACATCCTTGGAAGCAATTACTTATGATTATTCATTTATTTTGACGGAGTAAAGAGGGCTCAAGCCCGTCACCGCTGACAGGTCTGCGGGCTGAGACCAACCTCTGACTTCCTGGCACGGATCTGAACCGTGACGTCATCGTCATCCGTCTCTGCCGCCCCCGCCGAGCAGGGAGGAGGGCGCTCTGTGAGAGACGATGAGGCGACAGCGTCTTCTGTTGTGTTGTGTTGCGCAGATGATGTAGAAGCATCGGATGCCACAAGAGTGCCGAAGCTTTCTGAAACAGCCTTTGTCAAAAAGAGATGACTGAAAAGGTCAAATAATGTTTTTAAAATTAAATTACCGTACAGAGAAAATTAGATTAAACACGTTTTGACATGATTAAATGGCTATCCAGTCAAACATGTTTCTGCAAACCTTCAAATGATTGCGCCGATGTTCATCATCAGCATCACCTCACCTGTAATTTACTGATATGTGCCTGCAAACAGCTGCACAGGTGATAATCCGGAGAGGGTGAAACGTCCAAAGCATCGAGGTTGACTTCTATTCTCAGGACAGCATTGCTTAACTTGAGCTGAATAAAAAAAAAAAACACAGAAAAATTACAATCACCTTACATCACATGTATACGTAAAAAAATTACTTTCCAGTTTGCTCAGTTCAAAGGAATAAACATGTTTCTGAACAAATTTAAAACAAGCATGACACTAAATAACATAAAATGTCACAAGTATGCGATTATAGTTTATTATCCAGATTAATAGTGAAACAGGCGTTTCTTCTTTTTTGGACTGGATCAACTTTTGCAGCCAAGAAGAAAAAAATTCGGATTGGATTAAAGCATTTCAGATTTATTTAATCAATTTAAAACCTCGTATGTTTACGACTGACATTGTCCTCATTGCTGACAGAAGACTGATGTCAAACAAATTCTGATCCGACCCTTCTTCACGCTGGCATCAACATCAGCAGAAATCAGATACGATCCGGGATCATGTGTGAAAGAGCCTCAAACAGGCTGAAAGAGCCTTAACATATTAAGAATAATAATCAAACTTCAGCCACATTTTCGTGCAATATGAATATGTATTAAATATAATGTATTACAGCGACTATTAACCATATATGTAATGGAGATTAAATAAACATACTCTAAGATTGTTTTCCACAACCTCAACAAAATCACGAGGACAGGACAGAAATGCAACATTATCACGGAAATTATTCAGAGATTTGTAGAATGGACAGAGAGGAACCACAGCCCTGCTACGCCGGCATGCTAAAAACATTAGCATGCAGCTAGCTACCGACTCGAGCTCAACCAGGCGCTGTTTGGGGATAAATGGTTCGACGAGCCAACAGTTTGGACCAACCTCTTTGCCGAAGTCTGCGAGCAGCTTCAGAATCTCACTCACACGGTCCCTGTAGCCGGACACGTCGGCGGGTTCATCCGGAGGAGCGCGTCTCGCTGCAGACTTCTTTGTCTCCGCCATGACTGACTGGCTGCGCCGCCATTACTGCCCGCTGATTGGTTGAAACGAGGCAGCGCGTGCGGAGGGCGGAGATGAGCGCAAGGCTGCGCGCGCATGCGCCATCAGTTCAGGGAGCGCAACATCTTTACTGCTTTTTATTTGACTCTGTCAACTGTTTATTCTTTATTTTTCAGCTAGATATAAAAGTTCCATTGCCGTTTATATTTTTTAGAAAGTATTTCGTAATTAGTTTCTCCTCCCTCTTGTTCCGCTGAAGAACGTTGACCCTGCAGCCGGGCAGGCACCGGGATGGTGAACCTGCTACAATGGAGTATTTCTCTGAGCTGAGTGACTGTGGGAAAATCTCTCTCCTCTATTCAGACATTTTCTTCTTCTTCTTTTCATATAATGGCCAGAGAGACTGATGAAGGCAACAACAGAAAAAAATAACAATTAGAGGCAATGAGAAAGCTCCACCACTCAGAGCTCCATTATGTTCTGTAGAAGGGTTAATCATTTTAGGAAGGGTCTGAAGACAAGCCTTTTTATTTTCATTCGTCTCTGGAAGATTTTTTTTTCCCCCACCTGAAACAGGAACTGTAACACTTGACATGGTCTGACACGCTGAGCTGAATGTTCCCACCCAGCAAGAAGCACAAAAAAACCTGCTCATTTAATTTGTGTCGCTGCAAACCGAAAGAAGCAAGAGGTTTGTCAGATTCTTCAAAACGAATTTGAGTTTTACTCCATAAAATATAAAAAGAGGGATGCCTTTAAATTACTACACTCTAATACATCATCTAATTCATTTGTACTTTAAGATACACAAATTTAAAGTTAATTATGCTGAATAACGCTATCCTATCCTGTCTGTCAATATTTAATACCATGCACAAGCAGGATTACAGTCACTCTTTACTACTGGAAAAGACCGATTGCCAGAAATGGTCATTTTAAATGAAACAATACACTTTTAAATCAATTCAAACAAGTGTCTTAATAACTTTTAGTACACAATAAGTGTTTACAATTATGTATCTATTTAGCATTCATATGAAATTATGTTATTTTAAAATGTCTTTAAATGTTGGTCAATATATGAAATGATGTAATAGAATGATTGATTTTGCTTCCTTTTCTAAAGCTAATTTAAATGTAAAAATACATTGTAGCCTCAAAGCTAAAAGTGTTAGCATGCACCACATCTGCCGGAGGTGCACAATCTGAAACGCGGGTTCCAACACCAGCTCACATGGCATTTATAATCCGGATCACTCTCAGAATTTAGCAGGATCCAAATTAGACAAAGAACCATCATCGGATTCTTTTTCAAGATGCATCCAGCAGTTTTTCTGTAATCCATGAAACAAAGTCAAAAAAAGAACCTCCCTGGGGGAGGAAATAAAAATCTGGTTTCTTAGAAGGTGACATTTATTAACTACCTGTAAATGTTAAATAGGAGCCAGGATGCCTTGCGAAAGCCCAAGGTTTTCCTCTTGGGTTCATTAGGATGCAGTCTGCAGCAAGCTGGAGAGAGAGCGTGGGGAGGGATTGTTGCTGCCTCTCACTTCAGCCACCTGAGGAAACAGGAAAGGTCTGCTTTAGAGCCCGTTGAAGGCCAGACGGAGGTCAGGAGAAAGGCGGGGCACAATGTGGAGAGAGGAGGTGAGGGGATGGGGGTTTTGTCTCCTTTGCCTTTGGGATTAAAGCCTGCATTCATCTCCTGTGGACGAGTCGCTGCAGCGGAGCTTATTTGATTATAGCAAACAATTAACAGCATCACTTACTGTCAAATACACATTTACCATGAAAGCATCACCTTGGATAAAACAGGCAACTTTTTACACGAGTCACCTGATAGCCAATCGCAAACATCACATTAGTGTGAGACTCCTTGTGTTGTGCACCTGTGGGCGGGGCTGAAGGCACAACTGTGAATGGTAACTAATAAAAACCAATGGGTGCCTAAAGCTTAAGCGAAAGGTGAGATTATTTAGACTTTTATGCACAAAAATAACATTCATGTTTTAAGATCAACCAACATCCCAATGTGAAGAGATGCTAGCTAGCATGGCTAAAAACACAAGATGGAGCCAACAGGGTGAGGTAGCGTGATTAAGCATGTATTTAATATTGTTAGAATAAGAAAAGGCCAGATATTTGTTGGAATTTAAGTATTTATCATGGTCTCCTCATTAGTCCCAGTGTCCTGCAAACACTCCCTGCTTTATCCCCACCTCCTCATCTCATGACACCACCCCCGCCCCCCCACCTCCAGCCGGCTGCACCTGTCACCTGCGGCCACTCCTGCATTCAGGATCAATTTACATAACCTCATTTAGCAGTTCACAAATCAGAGCCATTAAGAGCTCCTAACAGGAACCGAGGGTTCTAATTTAGCTTTCCTTTCACAGTGGGAAAATTGTTCAGTTCAAGCCTGCAAATAAAGATTCAGGTTTTGGCTTTGATTGTTGATTGTGATGGTAAACGTACAGATGATTAGAACACATTTTACACCCTGTATTGATTTCCTGCCAAAACACAGCGGGCACTGGTCCTGCACTGGGAAACCACTGGAGGAGGTGAGCGGAGCTGGAGTTTATATTATATTATCTGGAATAAAACAGTAGCACTGTGACGTAAAGATCTAATAATTATTCATTGTTGGCATTTGTGCCTCTTTAAAAAATAAAATAAAAATCAATCTATTGAATCAAATGACTTCAGAGCTTCAGTGCAGCATTCTTTAGCCGCTGCACATTTGAAGGATGTTGCTGCAGAATTATATGCTATAATTTACATTTCTGTGGAGATGTAACAGTAGGAAAAAAAAACCCCAATTCAGGATGAATGGAAGTTGAGTTGAAACATTATTTCCAGTCTGCTGTCAACTGGGTAAAGATGGGCTCCTGGAATAAAGAGGCTGATTCAAATGTTCCACTTGTTAAACACTAAAACTCGGCGCCTCGGTATTGTGAACGAGGGCAGTTTTGGTGGAAGTGTGCCTTAATTAATCAACAAATCATCCCTCTTCTCCTGACGTGCAGACGCATATGTTTGTACTTCAGCCTGTAGGATAAGGAGGACGCTCGGCACGAGATGCAACCAGCTGCCTACAGATTTGGTCTGCTGCAAAATGCCATTGCATAACAGCAGTCAAGAGGAGGCAGATGAGAGCGGCGATAGCACAGCGCTAACAAGGTTCCCGCGCTGAATGACCCAGGCGTGTTGCATTCACTGTATATTTATATAACAGCTTTGGGGTCAAACACAGAAATGTTCCTGAGGCAGGATGAGTAAAGTGTCCCCGTCCAGCTTCAGGTCCCGGCTTGTTTTAGCTGTTTCACTTGAGAATAATTTATTACAAGTGTGCAGCACAGGTCTGTGTGGGGGTTGGGATTGAGCAGAATGGTGCTTGAAAATGCTATAGCAACCAACAAGAGGTTGTGGGCCTTTGGTGAAAGCAACTATTTAAAAAGAGAGTTGGCATACTGATCGTGATGGGAGAGCATTTTAACAAAACCCTGCTTAAGCCGCAGAGTTTCTCTGCAGGTTTATGACAAAAAGCTGTCAAATGTTGTTGTTGTTTTTTATTCTATGAATGCTTTTAGGTTGTTTGGAATGAATTTTGTTCCTGCGATCCTGAAGCTGGAAGATAAACATTAAAACCAGTTTCTGCATCGTTCACTCTGTTTAAAATTCGTGACCTCATGTTGCTTTTGGACGTCAGCCAATCAGAGGGTATTATATTATCATTGTAATATAAAACCAACATGTTATATTGATTTAATGACACGTTTTCTAAGTACACTTGTGATTGCATTCTTTTCGTTCTTTTGCTTTTTAACTGAAAAAACATGATTTGATGTGATTGATCTGGCTCTGACGTCCTGAGTGGGGAGTGGAACTCTTCTTCTGCAGATCAGGCTATTTTGCCGGCCAGTCTGAGATGCAGACCCGGGTTCAGCAGATGCTCACTGAACTCATCTTCCTCCTAAAGCCTCCCACTGACTCAGATTAAACCGCTTAAAAAAGGGGGGGAGAGTTTGGACTCCGGCCAGTTCATCACTCCTTAAAAAAGGGCCGCTGAGGAGACAACTGTTGTTGTTGTGCAGCCCAGACAAATTACTTTTAATGAACATGTAATTAATGGAAATAGACTCCACGCTTTCAAAGCAAACAATGATTCCAATTGATTTGCATTTTCCCTTTTTGGATGCTTCGATTCCGCTTTGTCCGGCATCTCTATTGATTAGACGCTCCGCGTATCGCTCCGCATGTGTTTTCCTTCATTAGCAGATAACGGGTTCCTGACTACTCCCGTCCCAGGGTTTAATGTTGCTTAATGTCTACTTTGTTCCCGTGTCATGTTGAAGGGCAGCGGGGATAATGAGAGAGTGGGTGGGCCCCGCAGGAAGGCAATGGTGTTCAGGAGGCCGGTTGCAAAGGGGATCAGTGGAGAGGTTAGAAAAGCAGATCCTTTTTGGGGCTGAGACTCAGCATGAGTTCAATTCTCACTCAATGTTTTCTGCTAAACTGCCATTTCACCAGTAACTCCTGATTTTATTGAGCTGCTGATGTCCCTGAGATCTAAACCGGGGGGGGACTCAGATGCACCTACTTGTGTCTTTGGTGGTATCTAGGAGCGTAAACGTGCCTTTGATAGGACGTAAAGACTCATTCTGAAGATTTGCTAGCCTAGCGGAATTGCACACGACATCTAACCTAAAAAGAAAGCGTCGTGAACAGAATTGCATGTTAGCTAATTGTTAATTTAAGCAACTCGCAGTGACTAATTATGTCAGCACAGCCAAGCCATTTGGATGATGGACCAGCCACCTGCCTGACGGCGCTGCCAGGGCAAACTATGTAATTACTGAACAGCAGCGGGGCAATTTTTGACTGTCGTCCCTTTTGTGTCACATGAATTCCTTATAATGACATATTTCATTAGAGGGGCAAATATCACCCCTCCTCGTGGGCGGGGAACAAAAGTCTCAACAGGTCCTAATACCAGACCGATTTACATCCACCTCCAGCCCCCGGTTGGGTGACGCTGCCGTTCATCTTCGCTGAGTTAAATGACTTTGTGTGTTTTCTCAGCTCATGCGATGCTGCTCAGGTTCAAATGGAGCTTTTCTTAAAGTGAATGAGGCCTGAACTCATTAAGCTGTCACTTGTCAGGATCCTCATCAGAGCAGCATTCATGGGCTTTAAACAGAACCAGTGGGTGAGTATTTCATTTGGTTTCCTTTGGTTTCAGCTGCTGAGTTTTTGCACCACTGTCTATTTATTATAGTGAATAACTTGAATCACAAATGACACAGTAGAATAAGCAAGTCCACTATTTGCACCTCTCATTTTGATTTCATTGCCTCTACCAGGTAGTTGTTTGGTTGAGCAGACAGTTGGTTTATTGGTTGAATGGATGGTCAAATGTTAGTTTCTTAGTTCCATTATTTTTTAAAGCCGGATCTTCAGTTCAATTTGCAAAGGATCCTGATGCCAGTATTTTTACATTGACTCTTTTCTGGCTCCAGACTTCCATTATTTTACGACCTGCACCTTTCACACATCAGAATATTCCATTTTAGTGACTTCAGAATGTTTCTCTACCCAACATCAGTGTGGCGGGCCTATTTCAGAATCCATCAGTGGGTTGAGACGAGCTGAGTTCATTTTACCGTGGCTTCAGGTCATGTCTTTTGTCAGACTACGTGAGCAGCGGGACCCGGGTTGGTCCGGAGGGTCTGCTGTTAACGGGGTTAGTGATGGCTCGCTGCTTTCCAAAGGACTCCTGCTGCTACTGTAAAAACACACAACTGCCGGTGTAATTGGCATGTGTTAACGGGCGCGTGTGCACACAGACACACAATCTTTCAAGGAGTTTATATTATTGATAACAATTTGAACTGGTAACATCGCATAAAATACCTAAGCCACACCTCCTGTTAAGTCAACCAATCACATGTTGAGAAGCTGACTTAAAGCTCTCACATAAAAGCTCATATACTCTTCTGTTCTGGTCAGAATAATAGCTGCAGATTCAGTCTTTCTGTCTGTCTTTTCACTATGACTTATACTCTATGCCGACGATACTCTACATAAAGTGTGAATCTCTTCATGCTGATGGAATCAACATCTAAATCCCATAAAGATAACACGTAAGATCAAAACTTAAACACCAGCAACATAGTTTTTGTTATCATCAGTGGCCACTGGTTTATTTGTTTGTTTGATGTCTTTTTAAAAAAAAGAAGTTTGAATATACGTTGGATATGCTTTGTTCCACTGCTGTTCCAATGCTTTTTAATTTACCTTTATTTTTTTACACTTTGCCTTCAGATCAAATGAATTTGACTTAGTTGCTCTTTCCTGTTTGTTTTTGTGATTGTAAAGACAAATTGCCATTAAATAATCAACCTCGGCTGATAAATGACCAGACGAAGGCTGCCCGAGCGTCCATGAGGAAGAAATCCATGCTGCCTTAACGTCTGCCACGTTGAACTGACAAAAACATCTTTTTACAGGTTTTCTGACCTTCCTTTGGGGGCTAAGCATCGAGTTCATTGTTAAGAGCTGAATTGATAAATCCTGTGATGTGTGCCCGTTCCCCTGCTTCATGCAGCATCCATCCATCCATCCATGGATGGATGGATTAATAGCTATTAAAATAAAGATAAAATGCAGCGAAGCCAAATGAACACCAAAGGCATATAAAATGTGTTTTGTCCACCAGACGCAGGAGAGAGAATGGACTCCACTCAATGAGCTCTGAAAGCTGCATTTCATGCCTGCAACAATTACACTGAAAGGTCAAGTATTACAGCATCTTGTTCTCCGCTTTGCATGTAAAATATTTCTGTTCACAAATGACCCCTTCTCTGCACCTTTTTGAACAATGCCTTCAAGAAGCAGATAAATGGAGCAAAATTAAAGATTTTTGCTACTAGGTGACAATAACATTTACCAAAAGGGGTAATTGCGGTTGCCTTGTTATTGTCCTATTTGTGCATAAATGCTTTGGCCTGCTGAAGCCAAATATTCAGGAACTCAGGAAGGCTTTAAAAGATGAAATATTATTTATTATGGCAACTAAACAAATTATTATGAGGATGCTTGTGTATATTCTATATTCTATACGCAGACTTATATTTATATAGTCAGCACCAAATCCTCTTTTTACAGAAAAATACAAATTATCATATTGCTTTAAAAATACAACTAAATTCACCGTTAACAGTTTTCTTTTCATAATATTTGTTGACAACAGTTTGAATGTAACTCATTTAAAGTTTATCACTTACTTCAGATTTTAATAGTCAAACGTTTTCTGAATTATTTAGTCTGATTTGTTTCAGAGAAAGAAAGCAGTTTGAGGCAGAACAGAGATATTAATTTGAAAGAGATTCAGTGTTTACTGAAATGATGTCATCAATTATTTTTTCAGCCTGAAAGAGGGAATGCAAAACTCAAATCCTAACTTCAGCTTCAACAGAACAGAAAAGAACTCTCAGGTGGGTTTATATTTTGATGATTATATAATTTTAAAATAATCATCTAATTTTTTTAATTAAAAAATACTCAAAAAATTCTAACTCCAATTTTAATGAGTTAATCTGTGAATGTTTGACTGAATTTGTGGAAACTTTATAAAAAAAAATACTTTATCAAAACGTGTTTAGTTTTACAGTAAAATAAATATGTTTCTGTATTTCACTCTGCCTTTATATTATTAGTAGTATTGTTGTTATTAGTATTTTTAGCGGTTTTATTTATTTCATATATCTTTCATTTATAATTTTAGTTATTTTTATTTCCATTTTGTTCAGTTCAAATCAATAAACATGAATATTAATGAGCGTCTAGTTCCATTTATATTTGTTAAAAAAAAAATCTTTAAAATGGCCAGAATATCGAAGGTTAATATGAAGCAATGTTGTTTTCTTTCACAGAATTATTTTACATTTGCCTGGAAAGAAACCAAAAAGTGTTTTAAAGATAATAAAGTTTAAATTGCAATTTGTAACATTTACTTATTAAAACTCTGATTTGATTCTTAAAATTCTTGCTTTTCTTTCCTACGTGTGTCTCGTGGAATTTATCAGTGGATTCCAGATGCATCATTTTCACATGTCGGATTTATAAAACAGAAAATAATCAGGGAATCGATTCAGCATCCAGCCGCTGACTGCGGCCGGATTACCTGCAGAGTGCAGATTAGGGACTAATTGGTTGGTTTGATGGAGCCCAGTCCCACATAAAACCGAGAGGCCTCCGACAAAAGGATGCGATGAGAGCACACACGCTTCCAACGAGTCGTTCTCAACAGCTACAAGATGCACACAAAGACCTCACACGGCGCCAAAGACATGTTAATGTAATCCCGAACTTCTCACTTCTGGCTCCACAAAACCGGCTCCGAAAAACACCAAATGGGAGACGGTGTGACTGGAGGAGCTCAAGGCGGAGGAGCACGGGAGAATCATGACATTTCTGCATTGTGTCAAAACCGAAATCAGGTTTCTCCTTCGACCTCACAGGCGTCAGTTCACGTGCGTAAAGACGAAAACCTGCTGCGGCAAAGCGCGCAGTTGTAGGCTCCGCCGGGCCCAAGAGTCTGATCCGAACCAGTCCGGTACAGACAGGTGTCCAGAGCCGACGTGTGAAGTTACAAGTTAGCGGGTTGTTCACTGGCGAGTTTCTGTTAAACATATTCTGCTAAAAAATCAGACAAAGCAGCGGAGAGACGCAGAGGTCCCATTTCACCGCGGAACGGAGACGGTCACGGATTCACCCGCCGGTCTCTGCACCGATTATTATTCTAACTATATTTCACTTCGATTTGGGATTAATAAAATATTCAAACAGGATGAAACGACCTGCTGCTCACCGACCACACTCCTCCGACTCAGTGAAGCCTGGTTCTGTTCTCTAACGATTAAAAAACATTTCTTTTTTTAGTTTTAGTCTCAAACTTGCAAATTGTTGTCAAAACAATGATTATTTTTGACTCAACAAAAACCTCAAAGAGCTCTTATGTTCGTTTCATTCATTCAATTTAAACAACAACTAAATATATATATATATTAATTCGCCAAAAGAAGCAGCATTTCTTTTTTTTCTTCTTTTTTTAAATCCGCAAATCTTCTTTATCCATGTCAGACTCTCAGCTGCAGGACATTTCTTCCATTAAAAAAAAAAAGAAAAATCACCTGTCGTTACCTCCGTTGCCTAGCAACCACCGTGTTTACAGTTCCCTCTATTAGGTGGCGGTAGAATAGACCCTAATGATTATTACAGCTCAGATGCAGAGCGCTGCGTCTGCGGAGAAATGAATTACTGGGTGTGTGTTTAAAGGTGAAACAGGCCGAATGTTAAAAAAATATGTTTGTGTTGGTTTGTTATTGACATCGGACACAAACATCATTTCCTTTCAGATCGATGATTGATTACTGATTAAGCGGCTGGATAGCGCCGCGCCGCCGGCGGTGATTGGAGGAGACTCCGGCGCTGTTTGGTCAGGGATTCCATCGATAAACTGTTCTGAGCGCAGCGTTTGATGTTCCGCACCTTCTGACTCACGCAGAGTAAAGAAAAGGGCTGCGTTTACTCTGCGTGTCGCTCTGAGCCGCAGCCTTCAGCGATAAGAAAGATATTATTAATAATGTCACAATAAGAGTCGAGAAAGTTTCCAGCCAAAGCGGAGAGAGGCGGCACGTTCTGTCACAATAAGACTCACTGAATAAAACGAATTATTGTTATTATTTTAAATAATATTAATGTTCTGTTTTAACCGACTTGATGGAGGAACATTTCCTCCATTTAACATCTGACATATTTGACAATAGAGCTGAACTGTCTTGTTACATAATTTATTCTGTTTGTAAGTCAAAAAATCTATATAAGTTACAAAGAAATCAACAAATACCAACGAAACGACAACAAACCGGCAAAAAACTGCACAACAAATCGCTAAAGTTCAAAGCTTTTACAGAAAAGCACGAGCTACAGATCTACAACGTCAGAAACCAGAGGCAAGTCCGGTTCGGGGCCTGTTCGGCTTCTTTATAGTCCCGACACAATTTACATAAATAAATCCAAGACTGTCCGCAGTTTCTGCTCAAAGTGTTTTTCCTCCTCCTCCGGCTCCGGTTCCGGTGGGGATTCAGGCCGCGGCCGCCTGATTTACGGTGAAAAGGAGAAATAAATTGTCTTCTAAATGTGACTCTGTCGTCACCACGTCCTGCCGTACAAAAGCGCTGAGCACTGCAGGGCCGAGCCGTACTCCGCGCCGGGGGAGTTGAGGTGCGACAGGCCGGCCACCTGGCTCTGCAGCGACGGCGGAGTGGACGAGTGCGGTGCCAGATCTGGAGAGTGGCCCGTGCTGCCGACCTGCTGGTTCTGGTGCTGCATGAGACCGGACGTGTTGTTGGGCATGAGCATGCCTCCCTGCTGGTGGTGGCTCTGGGACGCGGGCGTGTGCGTGTGCGTGTGCGTGTGGCCGCTGCCCTGACACGGCTTCCCGTCCTTCACCAGCACCGGAACGGCCACCCTCCGCGGGGACTGCTGCTGCTGGCAGGAGCCGCCCTCCTGCTGCATCTGCTGCTGGGACACCTTGTCCTTGGCCTGCCTCTTCATCTTGTAGCGGTGGTTCTGGAACCAGATCTTCACCTGGGTCGGGGTGAGGTGGATCATGCTGGCCAGGTGCTCCCTCTCCGGCGCAGACAGGTACTTCTGCTGCTTGAAGCGCCGCTCCAGCTCGTAGACCTGCGCCTGGGAGAAGAGCACCCGCCGCTTCCTCCTCGGGGTGCTGCTCAGGGAGCCCATGCCTTTCCCCACGTCGGCCAGGGAGCCGAGGCTGCCCATGCTGCCCATATTCATGCCGGAGGAGGAACCCATGAAGCGAGAGACTGAAGAAGAAATGTCAAAAAATGGATAAAAACGTCACCGAAAAATTGTCCTTGAGCAGAAATATGTGTGAATTATGATGCCACGAAATATGATCATATTATATATTATAATCATTATAATAAAATGACCTGCAGCCGATAAAGTCTTAACATGCTTCCCTAAGAAAAAGAAACTTAGCACATATTTTAAAACTGAAGCTGTTCCTCTAAGCAAATATTAATATTATTAATATTATTAATATTATTGGATTAGTGCGTTAGAATGCTCAACATTAAAATAACTAAAAACGCTAAGCTTCATTAATAAACAAAAAAAAAAAGAGTACATCCTGGGAAAGGAAACCGAACCCGGAGGGTCTGAAGAGCGCGCACTTTGGCGCGCCAGGTGACAGGAACAGAAAGGGCGCATCGATGGCGCATAAAGCTGCACATGCAGGTGCGGGCTACTTACTGGTGGAGAAGCGCGGGTCCGGGTTGGCGCCGTACCAGCCGGCGGCCGTGGTGCTGCCCCTCATGCCGTCCTGGTAGGACGACAGATCGCCCATGTTGCCGTTACAGTAACCCCCCATGGCCGTGTGCGACAGCTGAGAAACACCTGCCGCCGTCATGTGGTAAGCCGCGGACACGGTCCCGTTGTGACCCATGTGGTGCTGCTGCATCGCCGCCTGGGAGACCTGCGGCTGCCGGTAGGAGGTGAGAGGCGCCCCCATGTTGTTGTTCTCCATACTTACTTTCTTATAGCTCTCCTCAAGGGGACTCAAGATATCGGAAACAGAAAAAGGAGTCGTATGTTTGGGGCTCATCGACATTGTTCTGTGGCTGGATGGAGAGAGAGAAATTAGAAGGCAAGGCAGTCTCTCTCTTTTTTGGCCGAAGCTCCTCTGGATTCTGTTGTCCCGATCCTGCTGGATGAACGCGTAGCCTGACCTTAATTGGATCGAGTGGGAGCTCGGCGCTGGCTTTGGTTTGTTTTAGCTGGGTGCCAGGTTTAAGGCTAGCACCAGAGGCGGGGCATCCGCAACAATACAAAATAGCTCGAGCCTCCTTTCTTCGTGCGTAATTTCACTTCCCGACATGCGCTCCCCTCCCTCCGACAATGGCATGATGAGAAATGTTCGTGCCTGCAGCTGCGCGGAGTTTTGACTTGTTGCTGAGCCTGCTGACCACAACACACTTTATTAACTGCAGCGATGTTTACGAGGGCCTCTTGATGAAAGGAGGCCTGCGTGGACTTGAGAGATGGAGAACCACTCGTCGGTTGAACTGGTGACTTTTAATGGCCGTGAGGGCCTGCAGTCTGATTGCACGGTTGTTTGTGTTATGCCTTATCGTACTCAGACACACAAAAGTGCACTTGCGTGGAGGGGAATTGACTGATACTGATAAATAAATAAATACACATCCGCGTGCTAAGTGGCTGCGTAAATGATTAACCCCCTTTCGTTCTGTTTTTTCCCCTTTTGATATCATTGGACGGAAGCAGCGTGTTACCTAAATTCAGACGCACTCGTCTAAAACCAGAGTCTGGATTGAGAGAGGCTCTCGTGTGGCGTTAACGGCGTTCAAGGACTCTCCTGCAGCACAACGCCAGGTAGCCATCAGTAAAGTCGTGCCTTAACGCTCAAGGAGCGGCGGCAGTTTAACCCAATCATGTCTCTTTTCTGAATTTCACACAGGAGCATGCAGTTGGTTTCATTCAACCCGCTTTGAAGTATGAAATGGTTTTCTGAGCCTCCTTTAGGAGTAAAATCACCTTTTACGCGCGAGTTTCAGCGGAATTTTGACATAAAATCACCTTTTACGCGCGAGTTTCAGTGGAATTTGGACGTAAAATCACCTTTTACGCGCGAGTTTTAGTGGGATTTTGACGTAAAATCACCTTTTACGCGCGAGTTTCAGTGGAATTTTGACGTAAAATCACCTTGTACGCGCGAGTTTCAGCGGAATTTTGACGTAAAATCACCTTTTACGCGCGAGTTTCAGTGGAATTAACTTTTTAAACGCTAAGACTGAAAATTTTGTCGCGTTTTTAGGATGGAAATTATCTATTATTCTCTATAATATATAACAATAATTTTATTTGAAAAACAAGGAATGCTGTTTTATTTTACTTCTAATTTGTCAATATTTAAAAAATAAAAAAGCAACAATAAATTTAATTAATTATCGGGCTGCTGCTTTTTATACTCAAATGATTGCCCACAGTTGAGCGCCAATAATAATAATAATAATATAATGATCGCTCAGTTTATTTTAAAGCAGTTCTTTTATTCTTGTGGTTTTAGTATTTGCAATAATGACGCTTCATCTGCGGCAACACGCTTGAGGGCACATCCTGACGCAGAGCGGAGGACCGTCATCGCAGCCCCGCAGGTCACCGACGGTTCCTCGCGGGGGTTATCAGCCTCACATCTCCGGTTGCTGCACGTCAGAGAAGGATAATCTGCACAGGAGCTGCAGGTCTGCGCCACAATTATCTTTAATGACGCGACATATAGTTCCATCCTAAATATTACAGCACAAACAAATTGCTGGAATGGAGACATATAATGGAAGCAATTAAAATGACATAATGATTCTGCACACAAGGTATAAGTCTGTCTTCCTTAATTAAGGAAATCCAGAAGACATTCTTAATGATCTAAATCTGCATATTTTTACTGTTGTGGCGCTAATTTGCGGTAATTAGTTGAATGTTCCGACTAATTTCGCACAATAACGAGGACACTTTGAAGTCGATGAGACAACCGGAACTTCAGGTGGCTGCTTCTGAACTGATTAGTGAGAAGATGTAGAAGCGGAAACAGAATGATTATTATTTCAATGACCTCATAGAAGAATGGTTTCATAAAGAAGCTCAACGTCACGTCTAACAAAGAATAATAATAATGAAAAAAAGAGAGCAACTCTCTTTTAAATAAACGTCATGGACCCGAAGGTCATCCCCGAATAAATGGTGTCAATTTAGAACATTTTATTTTTAGATGAAACTTTAGAAATAATTCGCTTTTTGAAGTTTTCCTCCTGCATCCTGAGGTCGGACCCGTTTCACACTGCAAAACCTTTTACTGTAAATGTAGGTAATTAACCTGCAGCAGCTTCACCGGCACTGAGTTTTATAAATAACATGTGTTCTTGTACATTTCAAATATACTGTCAAAGTTCACCTACAGAATGTTTACTGTGCTTAAATATATGGAGAATTGTGCTAAAGCAGGGGTCCCCAAACCTTTTCCTGTGAGGGCCACATAACCTTTCCCTTCTCCGATGGAGGGCTGGGGTCAGTTTGTGCAGGAAAAGTGTGATGATGGCAGAGGTGCCTGAACATTTAGGGGCCGAATGCGGAGGCGGGCCCTAGTTTAGGCTTCATCACTACTTTTTAGCATAAACTACACACAGTGACATGAATCGAGTGAACTAGAAACACACACACAAACTGGCAGCCACATTAACCCATGAACTAAGATCCAGTGTCACACGCAATACCGCTCACACCCAAAAATCAGTCTCTCTCCAGCATTATCACAAAGTGCAGAGGCGAAGAACGACTGGAGAGCTCATCTTAAACCGGCTGGCTCAATCAGCTGATCCAATACAGCTGCAGAGGACCAAACAACAAACCTCAAGTTCTTGTAAAACATCTGTATGCTCCACGCCTTGGTTTCAAACCCTGGACCTTCTTGCTGGGAGTCAAGTGCATGTGCCTACACCACCGAGACCTGTATGTTACCCTGTCAAACATTAGGATAAATAGACAGTAGCATTGTTGACTTTAGGAAAATCACTTTTTGGGTCTCTGGTATTGTTCAGGGGGCCAGGCCAAATGTGGAGGTGGGCCGGATCCGTAGTTTGGGGACCCTTGCTGTTGAGTGTCAGATATTCAAGGATCAGAAAAATCCTTCATCACTCTTTCCAGCAGGAGAAGGAAGAGAAAAATTCACACAATATTTCTTCCTTTCCTTTGAAATGAGGAGAAAGGACTCAGTCCAGCAAATGCGCGCCAAGTACATACACGTGACACCCGCCTGCAGCCAATCAGAAGCATGGTCAAGAGTAGAGGGCGGGTCTGTGGAAGGGGGGGGGGGGGGTGTTTCTCCAGTGAAGAGCTACCCCTAGTGGCCCTGCGGCTGCCCCGCACCTTTGGGCACCAGGTGAGCGGTGACGCTGTCTCAGTGCGCCCACTGGTGGACACTTTAATAACAGCGTGCGAAACAAGTACTCAAATTACTGCTGCACACATACTTTTACTTTTTATTTATGATGAAACATACAGGATCAACACCAAGCAACCGAGTACGGTATTACACAAACTATATTTATAAAGTTATTTAAAGTGTTTTACTCTTGTGCTGCAATCAGACTACTAAAGGGGATATTGTTAAAAGAACAAAGAGCACGAAAGTATCAGTCAAAGGAGTAAACCTGTGCAAGAGCAGCAGTACTCAGTAGTAGTAACAATAGTATTTAGTCATAACAGCAGTAGTATTCAATAATCTGCAGTAGTATTCAGTATAGTAGTAGTATAATTATTACTCGATTCCTGTGCTAAGGAAGGAAGGAAGGAAGTAATCAGAGATCAGGGTTCCAGTCTTGAATATTTTCCTCCACATGCAGTCGTAACGATAGCGCCACCTGGTGGCGTTAACGGAGCCATACTTCTGGTTCGAGTCTCTTTATTTCTGCATGTTTAGTTTCCACACTTCTCCTTGCGTTATTTAAACGTCCCACTGATGTTTAAATACAACTGCACAACCTTTACACAAGATCCTTTAACCAACCAATGTTTAAACAATAAACTATATCTTATCTGAAAGCTGACAGATAATCATATTGATGACATGATTGATTAATTATTAATTCTTATTGTTTCCAGGCAGACTGAGTCTGATATTCTAATAAGACTTGGCCCGCAGGTTTTTAGGATCCGGAGAAATATTGTTCTCCGGTATTCCTGAAGTTCACCACCTGATCAGAAAGGAACAAGTTTAGGATGAGTTTTAACATTAAAGCTTGAAGCAGAAAAAAACTTGTTTGACTCAAAACCTGAAAGTCAGAATTTAAAAATTCTTCAAACATCCTGTAAAAAAACAGTTTTAACAGGCTTAAAGTTTTAGGTTATTTTTATATAAGCAAGAATAATAAAAAATAAATCCACGTTGATTAAATGCTACACATGAAACTGAGGTCTGTCAGATAAAATCCAAATTAAAACCCACAGGAGGAGGAGGAGGAGGATGAGGTGGAAGATGCATGATAAGCTTTTAACATTTGAGCACATTGAGCACAAAAATAAAAACTGAACATTAGCCTTAAACTCTGACGGCTTTAATACATATTAAAGGTTATTTATAAAGGTTCTACTGTGGCCTGGTTTTTGTGGCTCCGGCCGGGCCCCCAGGGGCCGACCAGTCACTAAATCTATAAGATACAGGCCCATCCTTTCAGACAATTCCTCTGACCAACTTAAAAAACCAATGGCAACCTCTAAAAGCCTGTCTTTGTCACCCGTAAGGCCAGAGATGCTCTGAAACGCCATTGTGCAGTTAAAGCTCATAAATGTGTTGCTGGGACTGATTAAACATCGCTGGAATTGAAACACTAAAGATTTTGTCTCGGTCTCTTTGGGTCGCGGGACAATGGTGCATTCACGGGAGACGTGGAGACAAAAAGGGTCTTTAGGGGGTGATGCTGCAAGGCTGAGGGGTCCGGCCGGTCCCCTCCATATGTGAGGCAAGGTGGCCCCAGCGGGGAGGACAAAGGGCCAGGTGACAGGAACGATGGGCTGCGGGGTCACAGGACGAGCAAACAACATTACAGGGGGCGTGAAAGCAGAAGACCCCCCCCATTACGGATGAAATACTGACAGGATTTTAAACACTGGGGGGCTGATTTTTAACGATATTTAAATTAGAAATTAATTATTCCACATTTGAGAGCGTGATAAAAGGAAAAAGTCAGTAAATGCACAGAACACGTTGCCTTTTCTTGCTTCTTTCTGGCTTTAAAAGGTTTTTGTTGATGGTAAAAACTATTCTGGAATCCAAGAGCGGCGTGTCGTGAAACATATCTCTTTTATTTCTTCTTCTTTAAGGTTGGACGTCTTCAGTGACAGCAGGGAGCTGCCGCCTCCTGTTCTCATGCTGAACAGGCCCGGCCTGTTTGCGCAGCTCCTGTGTGCATAATTAGCTTTTAAATAAGAAAACCTCCAGGTCCTTTGACATGTTAAATATACTTTACTTTACGTATTATAATTTTAACTGAGCAAAACTTGGGAAAACGTTTCATTTCGTTGAGAAACTAAAATATTTGATCTCACCTGCGGCAAAGAAATCACAAAACAGCGTTTATAATTTATCATACAAAACATGAGACACTTTTTATTAATCATTTTGTTCAACAAATCAAACAGTTTAAATGAAGTCTCTTGAAAGACAACAAATTGCTTCCTTCACATATTCCGGAAGTCTATCTATTTACAAATATAAAGTTTAAAGAGCTTCACACGCAGGAGTATTTAAAAAAGTCACAAACAAAACACCCAAATGTGCAAAAAAAAGTCTAAATGTTTAAGTTGCTGAGAGAATTATGTGCGCGGGGGCTTCGCGTCACTTGAAGGGGATGAAGTCGCTCCAAAAGTCTCTCCAGGACGGACCGGAGGACGGAAAGTGCTGCTGGAACCGCGGAGGGAGCGGACCGGGGAACGGGTGCTGGAGAGGCGGGTAGGCCAGCGGGAGCCTGACCGGGGACGGGGCGAAGCAGCCGGGTTTCTCCTTGGCGAGTAAGCAGGTGTGAAAAGGTTTCCCGTCCCGCACCAGGATCGGAACAACGACCCGGCGCAGGACCGGAGGAGGCGGTATCTCCAAGTCGTGCAAGACCCCGTCCACGCGGCCTCGCTTCATCTTGTACCGGTGGTTCTGGAACCAGATCTTCACCTGGGTCGGCGTCAGGCTGAGGAGCCGGGCGAGCTGCTCCCTCTCCGGCCCGGACAGGTAGCGCTGCTGGCGGAAGCGCCTCTCCAGCTCCAGCGTCTGCGCCTTGGAGAACAACACCCGGCGCTTCTTGATCTTCTTCGGTTCCAAGTCCAGAGACGCGTCGTCCGGCTTGGTGGAGTCCGGGGAGGCCTCGAGGCTGGCTTCATCCGAGGCTGCAAAATAAGGGACAACATTCATGTTCAATAATATCTATCTATCTATCTATCTATATATATATATATATATATAAAAGAAATTACAAATTTAATGTTTTAAAAGCTCAAACCAAATTCTGTCAAAAGAGCAAACATAAATTCTGGAGTTAAAAATATTACGATATTAAAATTCGTCTTCCATAGTTTTGATCTGTTTTTTTTATCCAACACGTTGTGACAAAATAAAATCTGATGATTGCTCTAAAATCTTGAATTTGCCGATGTTACATTCATTTTTAAATAATGCTGTTCAGCCCCTCCATCTTTTTCTCACATGTGCCGGGGCTCCTCTCGCAGTCCATCCAGGAGGTGTAAGCCGGGGAGATGGAGTCCGCGTCCCGGTCCGGCAGGTCCAGGATGCTCCGGACGGAGAAGCTGAACTTCGTCGGTGTCGCCATCGTGAAAACAAAATCCCTCCAAGTATCCTGCGGAGCAGAACGTCCTCTGCCGTCTGGCTCCGCTCCGTGTTTACGCAGACAGCACTTATAAAGGCTCCTCCCTTCTCCGCACCTGAATGTCGGGATGATGGAGGTGTGGAGGAGCTCGTCATCGTTACACTCGGCCAGCATCCTCAGACCGCGGCAGATAATAGTGATTGTTGGGGCTGAATCACATCTTGGGTGGCCATCCCATCACCCCCCCCCCCCCCACGACACTCTCCCCTCCTCCCCCATTGGCCCAAACAACGTGGCCGACATTTACATACAAAGTGAGCAATTAGTCGGCATGGTTTAAAACGCGGCCGTTACATGCAGGCGCGTTACTGAGGCCGTGAGAAGTCCGGACGTTAATGACGGAGCTATAAAGCGGTCATATGTCTGTTATAGCAGCAAAAACACATTAACTGTAAACACGTATTCAATGTTTATATAAGTAAATTAAACACATTACTTGTTCATAATAATAATATTAACGCATTGGTTTTATATAGCGACTCACATATCAGGAAATGTGGGTGGAGCGCGCACATGCGTGGGAGCCGGGATTCGAACCTCTCGACTCGGTAGGACGACCCGTTCAACCACCTGCGCCACCGTCGCCCCAAGGACTGTTTTTCATCTTCGTGACAAACAGGAGATTAAAAATCAATCAATCAATGAATTGTATGAGATTATAATAAAATAGAAACCGTGACAATAATACTTCCGTATGACGTTTATAAACTAATAATAACATGTTGGACAGCTGCTGAAGTAAATGAGCAAATAATCGTTTATGAATATCATATTAAGTCATATAATATCATATATCATATCATAAATAATAATGTATTTAAGTGATTCTAACCGCGTATTAAAAGCCAATTAATTGTATTTGAATACTTTGTAAACAGTCAAACTGGTTCAGTGACTTCTGATTCGTTAAACCAGATAAATCATTGATCACTGATAGGCTTCGGGGGGGGGGCTGTATTCTCTGTTCGTCTCTCCTCTCATATAAAACGCATTAAATTCATGACTCCCGCTTCGTGCGGACGTTTATTTGATATTGATATCATCCACTTGAGGGGCGCTCAGGCCGGGGAGGAGCGCGGCGCGGCGCGGCGGAGCCCCCCCTCGTCCTGGGTGGTCGGACGAGAGGGAACACAAATACATGCCAACCAGAGGAGGGGAACAAAAGGGCAAAATGTCGCCCCGCGTCCGAGACCCGTTGGACGCATTTGTTCCAGTCAAGATTTTGCATTTGTTCAGTTCCGCAATAATGGCTGAGTGACGCGCCGGGACAATGTCCTTTAGCCCTGCGGATAAACCCGAGCTTGTTCCGTGTTGTCATGGTTCTGAATGGTTCTGAATGGAGCTGAATGGGACCGGGGACGCAATCTACTGCTCTGCGTCTGATGCCGACAGCTCCGCAGACCGCAGCCAGACGAGACGACCCGCATCAAACTGCTTCTCCGCCTCCAGAGCGCAGAGGAGTCGCT
Organism: Brachionichthys hirsutus; assembly: GCF_040956055.1. Taxonomy (NCBI): domain Eukaryota; kingdom Metazoa; phylum Chordata; class Actinopteri; order Lophiiformes; family Brachionichthyidae; genus Brachionichthys; species Brachionichthys hirsutus. The sequence continues at coordinate 10,276,202 of NC_090914.1, read as the reverse complement.
GGCCCGTGACGGAACCGCGCCGCAGTTTTACGCACATTACGCACGAGACAACGCTAACTGCTTTATGCGTTTTTAAGATGAAATGTTAAAGACTGACCTTTTGACGCCTTCGCGCATGGACCTGAACCCCGCCGGCGGATGACAAACTGCGTGTTACAGTGGCGCGCCCGCGCGGGTCGGCTGGAGGGTCTGGTTTACAGAGGACACTCCACTGGAGAGGAAAACACGCAAAAGCAAAGACAAGTCATTTCCAAAGAGCGGCAATTTCGGAGTCCACAAAGAGCCAACAGACACTTAATCTATTTAAGACTCGCCGGCTTCAGCCTGGGAGCCCCCCCCCCCCCCCCCCCCCCCAGGCTCCCAAGAGCCCTCCACTGCCAAATATTTACTCTGTTGTTCAGCTCTCCATCCTCAGTGCTGCAGGCAAACGAGGCTAAATCCCACGGATTCAGATGCAGAACACTTTGAACGGCGTGAACGGGTTGAACAGCCTCGTGACGTCACGCGGAGAATAAGAGATAAAACGAGCATCAAAGTGAAAACACCTGGCTCCTGATCAAATGTGTATGGATCCTTCATCAGGTGTTGGAGCCTTTCGACGCCGCATGAATGGGAAGAGTTTAATTTAACATGAATTAAAATGACACATTTATTACAGGAAAATAAAATCTGCTTGGACGAGAGGCTGATAATGTTTATGATGACTTTATTGTTAATTATCTCCGCGACACAACGACTCCTCCGCTGCTCCTCACTGTGAAGCTCCCTCCAGCTGCTCCTGCTGCTCCTGTATAAACACTATTAGCATTTCGCAGAGCGGTGACGGAGGCCGGAGGAGGAGGAGGAGGAGCAGCTGAGTGAAAGTGTGTCGGGTTTGTTGTGTGTTTGTGTTCCAACGGGATTTACCCCCCCCCCCCCCTATAGAGGAGTCAATCAGCTGGAAGAGGGTTCGGAAATTAAAATGATATAAGTTTAATTCATTCATTCAAAATAATTCAAAACTGGTTTTAATTTTAATTTCTGATCATCTGATCAGCCATTTGTAACAACCTATATAATAATAATAATAATAAAGGTATAAAATAATTTCAGAGATTGTCCTGATTTGCTGGACGGCAGTGGCTCAGAGGGTTGGGCCCTGGGCTGGGGAGAAGTCCACCGGTTCGAGTCCCGGCTCGAACGAAATATGGAGTCTGTTCTGGGCTGGAGAGGGGTCAGTCCACCGCCAGAGCTCTTCCGAGGTGCCCTTGCGCAAGGCACCCCCCCCCCCCCCCCCAATTTCCGCAGGTGCGCAGATCACGGCGGCGCATTCACTCTAATGATAATGTATCTTTAATGAATACATCTAACGAAACCAATCAAGCAGCATTGATAATCGATTAAGACATGTGAATCGGAGGACTGTTCTGCTCAGGTCTGCAGACCTTCTGGACAGGATCCTGACCCGGACTGGATGTGCGATCCTCTGTCGCCCCCTGCTGGCCGAACGGACCGAGAGGAGGTCCAGGAGTTGCACCCGAAAAGAGGAGAAACGCTGTTCAATTAGGGGAGACCATCTGACACCTGGACCAGAGACAAGGCGGTGACCCGCTCACATGCACGCGGAGAGTATCTCCGGGTTTGAAACGCAAAAGAGGCAACAATTAAAATTAAAATGTAGAATTCAGAATTACATTGTCGTGGCAAAAGCATTTTTAAATAAAGATATGAGTCAATAGAAGGGTCTATTTTATTATTAAAAACTATAATTTATCAAAGCAGCTTCGGGAAACTCATGCAACCACTATGTGTCGTGCACATAGTGGTTGCATGAGTGTGCAAAGATCCAGTGTCTGCATAGAATATTTAAATGAAAGTCTGGAGCAAACAGTTAAATCGTAAGACAAATAAATCTATTGATCATAAAAACTTATTTCAGCTCCTCCATCAAATCACTTAATGGTGTGAGACGTTCCAAAAGTCCACTAGATGGCGCCACTGTATTTAGGATTAAATATGGTCTGAGGACCAGGAGGAACATCATTTTATTTTATTCTTTACCCACGGCATAATTTCCTCTCAGTTCAGCACTTCATTTTGTGATGGTGAACAAAGTTCTTTTTGATGTTCTAACTTAGAGCGCTCTGATTGATGGGTCTTTGTTATCTTATGTTATCTGAAGCAGAGGAAAAGCAACACGTTCAGTGTTCAATACTTTATATGGACCTGATGCTTTATTATATTTTAAATGTTGCAGGCAGCACTTTTTCAGTGAGATTTAATAAGATTAGTTTAATTGCAGATCATGATTAATTAATCACTCAAAAATTTTAATAGCTTGACAGTAAATAATAAATACAAACATTTTGCTTACAGTACCGGCGAGGAGCCCAGACCAGGTTCTGCTTCAGGCCCTAGTGAGGTTTGGACCTGCCCACATTAGTTATTTTACTCTTTTAAATAATATTTTTTAAATAATTCAGACATAAACTCATGCTATGTGATATATTGTTCATAACGTGAGTTTATCCGTGCCCCAGTGACGTCACTGTCGTCTTTTCTGCGTCACACTTCACCTGCATGCGGGTGCACGTAAATCTTTGTCTTCATTCTCTGACGTGTTCCACCTGACCGGACCTGTTCAGTGACGTCATACTGCGTAAAGTCCTGAGCTCGTGTTCACAAAAAATAATTGCTGAATTATTTTTTTCTCTGCGCAGACTAGGAAATTTAAAATAAATCCATTGCAGGCATGACTCACCGACCCTGCGCTTCTGGCGCAGAGGGCAGCGGTGTGGTCCGCATCAACACTCCATTTACACTTTTTTGCGCAACAAAAACGCAGCGCAGAGGCGCACTAAAGGTGCGCTACCCCCTCGGCCTTGGTTCGTGACACTCCAAATCATGGCGGTATATGAAATATTTATTACTAATGGAGTCCAGGTGCCAGACGAACAGATGTCAAAGTGATGAATGCGTAAAAGTGTCGTAAATATTGTTGCTTTTGTCCCTCCGCTCCAACCGAGCCCGGCCTCTCCGGCACACGTCGTTAACCCGCGTTCGTCCTCATTAAGGCCGAGCTAAAGTTACCCGGTGAAGCGGGAACCCGCCCCGAGACTTTACTGGTGTCACCCCCGGTTGGGCCGCAGAGGTCAGAGGCGGCGGGGCGGCTCCCCCCAAAACCAGCAGAATCTCGCGATAAACCTTCATCAAGTCATATCGACAGCATCAGAACCGCCACCAGAACCCGGTGACAAACTGTTCACAAACTCTCTCTCTCTCTCTCTCTCTCTCTCGCTCTCTCTGACACACATACACTCACAGAGTTCCACAGATATTCATTTTTGGCCCACAAAGAAATCCTAGTTAACGGATTACAGTGAACGCGTCTCAGTTCATCTCCCTCCATGGAGATGCGTTCATTTGTTTCCAAAAGTCACGTTTGATGGGTAAATGTGAGGAAACCGGATTATGACGTCAAATCAGTGATTGGAAAATAGACCCTGGTAACAACAACAATAAGAATAACAATAATCATGAATTCCAAGCTGTGTGTTAAATAATATATTATTGATTATATTAATAATTTAATATACAAAAATGTATCTGATTAAATATTTAAGGCATTCTATACAGAAACGTATTTATCAATATATATACGTTTTGGTACCGAATCATACGTTTAGAGTGAGTTAATCTGTTTAATTTAATATTCAATGTAAAAAACATTCCAAATTATATTTCTACTAATTATTCAGGACGTCTGATTTATTGCATTCAAGTTGCAAGAAGTTAAATCTGTGAGATCAGAAATAAATCTGATCTATTTCTGATGTCATTAAACATAAAAAAGGAGAATAATCGTATTTTACAGACAAATAATTTTATTTTTCAGATCAACCGGAAACGTTAGAATAAACTCGCGAAACTATTTTATTTTCAGGACGCAGGTAAAGTTACTCTGCTCCACCAGAGGACACAGCTGATCGATCATTATTATTATTATTATTATAGATGAAAGAAACTGAAACAGAAACTGTAGATCAAGCCGCGGAGTTTCGGTTCTTCATGTTATACGTTTAATTAAGTGCAGCTGAAAATATTTAAACTTTAAATCATTAGAGACTAAAAGCATAAAACACAAAACTCTAAACCAACGTCAGGATTTTTCTTCCGCCATGTTAAACTAATAAAAATAAAATAATCTATAAATCTGCTTCAGATCGGAACTTTCAAACCAAACCGGACCGCGATCGGTCCCGGAGAGGATGAACAAACAAAGAGAAACAAACAAACAAACAAACAAACAAGGCTTTTCACGAAGCGCACATCAAACCAGTGTACAACTATCTTAAAACATACATATTCATATACATTTAAATAAAATAAAACTATAATATTACTGACTCACGTGAAACGCATCAAGACTGAGACACCCGGCACAGATATGTGCGTTTATTTACGCACGTGTGTTTGTAGTGTGGAATGTTGATGCTCCAAATTTGACGTTAAAAACCGGAAATTCAGCGCAGTTTGTTTGTTGACATGAAAATACAGAAGACGAAAATCGGGTGTTTGTTTGTTTGTTTGTTTGCTTTGGCGCGGATATAATCAATATTGCGCAAACAGCAGGCGGTGCCCAGAAGCGCAAACCTCCTGACAGGTGAGGAAGACGTCGGTCTATCAGTCGGACAGATGAATATGTTGCCTTCAGGGCCGGTTTGAATATGACAGATTCCGGAATCATTCCTGACACCCGCGCGTCATTACGCACAAAAATAACAACAGTAAAAATCAAAATGTGTGTCTGCTCACAGTTTCAAACAATAATTCTAAAAATCTCTGTTTGTGTTTCAACCAGTTTTGATCGTTTCCAGTGAAACGGGTGTGAAATCGAGACGAGTGTGCAGCGGATCTTCATCTCCTCGCCACTGGAAGAACCGGGGGAAGCTGCAGATGCAGACCCGACACCGCTGACCCGGAGTTATTTCAGCCACCGGAGGAGCCTCAGTGGAAACACGTTCCCCACGGTAAACATTATCGTTGACGCATTAGCGGCCTGAGCCGAGCCAGGTGGGCGCAGAAAAAAGGAGTCCGTGCAGATTGAGAAAAATAAACCTGTAAACAAAGATCCGTTCATTTACGCCTCCTCCCGACAAACTCCGTCTGTGTTCGCATCAAAGTCACAAACCTGAGAATCCACGAAAAAAGTTAAATCTAGATCAAACAAACAGCCGCGTTCACGTCAGAGGACATCCATAATCACGCTGCACAGGTCTGAGCCCTCGGGTCACCGGAGATGGAGGTCAGTCACGCTCCGCGGCCTTCTTTCAATATGACAGCACGTGTCAGAGCGGAGAGAAGGCGCGCAGTCACGGCCCGTGTTTGCTTCTGGGCGTCGGGAGCGACAGAACCGCCTGACGGCTGTCCGGAGGTCAGAGATGATCCGGTAAAGACGAGGGTTGGAGTCTGACCGTCCGGTTTTAAACGTGACAGCTAGAGAGTAAAAAACAAACAAGTTAAAGTCTAAATCAATCCCAACTCGTTTCATGTAAACGAGGGATAAATGGGCTTGTTTATTTTGGCAGATTGTTGACAAACAATAAAATGTTTCATTTGTTTTAAGCGCGATGCTTGACGCGTATAAAGAGAGAAAAATAAACAAAAGACACACGAGATTCTCTGTAGTGCGTGATAAAATTCATTTCCCTCTTGATGTCATTGAAACGCTTGACGCGAAAGCTCTTGCGGTGGCGCGTAAAACCCCGAAGAATCCGGGTTTTGTTCTAGAACACAACTTTATTTAATATGTTAAATATTTGTTGTAAACAAAAAAGGTTAAAAGCAGAATTTGTGAACAGCAGAAGTTTGAGGAATCTGTTTTCATAAGATGGATGCTTTTTACTCTTCTTTTTATTTATTTAACCCACATCCGATCCAAACATGTTGATACTCACATCTGTCTGGATAACAGCCGTGGCGGTTTTATCCCAGTTCTCTGATGGGAGACGGGGAGTGGGAGGACTGCGATGTGGTGGAGGGGTGTGTGTGTGTGTGTGCGTGTGCGTGTGTGTTGAGAAGTTGAGAACTTGTCGTGTCAAACTTTTGGGCCAATAGGAAGGCAGCTATGAGCAATCCTGAACGCGTCTCTGCGAGCGGAGCCAATGGGCGCCGCGGCAGCGTCGGAGGTCCAGCCTCCTGATTGCTGCAGATTGAAATGTAAGCCTGTCTCCGCGGCGTCAGGAAACACACCGACTGTTTTGTCCCCCTCGTTCCTTGCAGATTTTGGACAAGTGGACACGCTGGACGCGGAGCAGGATCCACGCAGGAGGCACAACGCGGACACCGTAGTCTTCATTTGCGGCTTTAACACGATGGGTGAGCGAGTCTCCTCGGGGAGCAGCGAAGTGTCCGGAGACGGGAGGGAGCGTGGATCCAGTCTGCGTGGGATGTTTGAGCGGAACTATAGTCCACAGCGCGCGAGGCTGAAGCTTCGCGTGACTTTTGGCACCGCGCGCTGACTCGGAGTCTCCACTGGGACCAGCCCGATGTTCCCCAGTGATGGATTTTTGTAGGATAAACTTACAGAGATGAATTAACTATATATATATATGAAAAGTTTTCTGTTACTCTAAATGATAAATTCATGACTCGCCTCTCATTTTGGGAGTATGTGATGCTATAATGAAGTGTGGGTCACAGCTATGCCTCCTGTGTGTGTGCGTGTGTGTGTGTGTGTGTGTGTGTGTGTGTGCGTGCGCGTGTGCGTTAGGCCTCGTTTCGGTGACTTCTCACCGTTGCGCCGCTTGTTTTTAACACCAGAGCCAGCCTTCGGGGAGGTGAACCAACTCGGCGGGGTCTTCGTCAACGGCAGGCCGCTCCCCAACGCCATCCGGCTCAGGATCGTGGAGCTGGCCCAGCTCGGGATTCGACCCTGTGACATCAGCAGGCAGCTCCGCGTCTCCCACGGCTGCGTCAGCAAAATCCTGGCCCGCTACAACGAGACCGGCTCCATCCTCCCGGGGGCCATCGGAGGCAGCAAGCCGCGCGTCACCACACCCACCGTGGTCAAGCACATACGGACATACAAGCAGAGGGACCCGGGGATTTTTGCTTGGGAGATACGGGACAGGCTTCTCGCCGACGGGGTTTGCGACAAGTTCAATCTGCCCTCCGTCAGCTCCATCAGCCGGATCCTCCGCAATAAGATCGGGAGTCTGTCCCAGCAGAGCCTCTACGAGTCGGGCAAGCAGGCGCCGCTGCCGCCGCCGCAGCCGGCGCTGCCCTACAACCACTTATACTCTTACCCGACATCCAAAGTGCCGACTCCCCCCGGCATGCCCACACTCCCCGGACACATGGCTATGCACAGGATATGGCCTTCATCCCACTCGGTCACAGATATTCTGGGGATCCGGTCGATCACGGAGCAACAAAGTAAGAACGGCTGAATCTGTGCGAGTGTGTGTGTGTGTGTGTGTGTGAGAGAGAGAGAGAGAGAGAGAGAGAGCTCCAGGCCTCCACGGACAGGAGTGTGCACACATCGGTTTAACCGGTAGTCTGCCGGGCCGCCCGGAGCCGCTCGGCCGATGTGGGGAACGAGATCCGGCGTAAATCAGAGTTAATGGTCGCGGTCGTTCCGCGGCGGCAGGAGTTGGAGGATTCATGGCTTCCTCTGCGCCGCTGATAGAGGACGAATCCGTCCGAACACTTTCTGCGCTCCTAAATGATTAGCAGATGTTGGCGCAGCTCACTGGAAGCAGTCGGTTTGTTAAAAAATCAGTACGAATGTGCGGCTTCGTTCCCAAAACATGTTAGATTTACTGGAGGTGATATGCAGACAAAACATTTGTGAATTGAATAGTATTTTTAAAATGCTGCTCCAGAAAAAACAACTGCCCCAGAATGAGGGCAGTTTATTTCAGACTAAAATGACCCCTGACCTTCAGAGAGTCGTCTCATGTCCCACAACCAAAAACAGTCCAAAGTTTATATTCCTTCAGACTTTAAACGACACTTCGTACGTAAAAGTTCGAATAATAAAACGGGGGATTTTTTTTTGTTTTGATTTATGGTCGAAGAAAATATGAGAAACACGATAAACGTATTTTTAATTAAGTCTCCCTTACAGAAAAACTAAAAGAGAAATACAATTTTAATTTGCCCAATTTTAGACGTCAACTGAAATCAGATTCGAATCTTTACGCACGCCACGGACGAACTGGTGCTATTTGTGCGTCATAGCAGCGCTCATTGTTTCTGCAGCGGCCTTTCCTGAAAGCTGCTCTCTCCTTTCTCTCCTTCCTCCAGTTAGTGACTCTCCATCCTTTCCCAGCACCGAACTGGAAGAATGGAGCGCCACTAGCAGGACTCGTTTCCCCGCAGCGAGCTCTCCGCTCGTCAATGGCGTGGGGATAAACCGCGTTTAAGCTGAAGCAAAACACACACAGGTAACAAACGGACTCATCACACCTCTTCAACCGGCTCCCATCTGTCATCATTAAACGCATCTATTTACAGTCGCCTCCTCTGCGTCAGCCGCTCCCTTTAACCTTTGGCCGGGCCAGGAGCGCCTCCTGCGCGGCCGCTGCGGTCCGCGCTCCCGTGAAATCAGTCAGGATGGTCAGTCGTGATTCTGATTCCTGTTGGACTTTATAAAAAAGTATCCCCAGAACTCGAGTAAATACATTAATTTATTGATCTGTCTAAAGAGTTCAACTCGGTTTAACGTGAAGAAACAGGAACGGATTTTTATCCGTGCAGGAATTAAAGTTTAAAATAATGTAATTTAATTTAATTGAATCTTTTAAATGTAAAAAAAATATCCTTAATTTGAAATAATGTAAACTCTTCTAAGAAGGATTTGTTTAAATTATATAATTTTTATTTTTATTGATTTTCTTATTTTATTTAAAAGAACTACCGTAATATAATTTGTAAAATAGATTTTTTTAAATTAACTGGAGTGCTGGAGGACACCGTGTTCGTGCGTGTGCGCACTCTGATTTCGACGAGTGCAAACAGACTCGTGATTTATGCTAAAACGAACCACATCGTCAGAAATTTGATGCGTTCAAGGGTGTCAGTCAAACGAGGACCAAAAATATTAAATATGGAGGTGGAAGATAAAATATTTAAAATAAAACCCATTTATGTTCCGCATTTCATCTTTTTATTTTTTTACTTAAAATCAGATCTAATTCTGAAGTTTTTTAAATTTATTATTCCGGTCGGATTTAGTTTTCAGATGCGTTAATATTTTGGGCTACGATTGATGAAACAATTTTCTGAACAAAAGAAAAATGTTTCAGATATTTTTTCGCGATTTATCTGTAAATGAAACAAAAGCGCGTGACGCGCAAATATGAATGTCATCGAATGACGTCAATGATAGCATCATAAATCTCTGATTATATTCTGAAGTTATGATTAAAAAAGTAAAGTAAGTAAAATTAAGACAGTTGTTAATTTTGTATTTGATTTTGTTTTATATAGTTTAATATTAAATGTAAGTAAACCACTTCTAAATCCTAAAATACATTATATATCCAACTATCTGAAAAATAAATACAAAATAAAAGCATATCTAAATTTATATCCATATATATGAATTAATCATTTAGACAGCAGCAACATGAACACATGAAATTGTACTGAAATAAAAGTTTTTTTTTGATTCTGCAGTTAGTGGTTTTCTACATGTACTGCATGCATAATACTACACGTGTGTACACACACTGCCTGCGTGTACTGCATGTATGTGTGTGCGTGTGCGTGTACGTGTATGTGTGCGTTTGTGGTTCTTTTTCACGAGCAGAAGACGTGAGAATCTTTGTGAAAATGTTTCTCTTGGACTTAAACATAAAAATGTTACAGTCATTTTATGTTACAAGCTATAGTTTATGATTTCAACCAGCTCAAAGCCAACAAACACCCGCACCCGTCCACAGCGCGAGCACGCACAGAACCAGTTTGTCGTTTAGAAGCACCCCGGTCCCCGGTGGGAGCCCGGTAGAGAACGCGTGAAGACGGAACCCTCCGACCACCCACGGAGAAAGTCGCTGAAACGCTTTGGTGAATCCCTCCAGTCGCTGCGCCAGAGAGCCCGAACCAGCCTGACATCTGCCGCGGGGCGCCCGACGCCCCTCGTTTCATCCACATGCGGCAAAAATCACGCACAGAGTGAAAACCGGGAACAAAATGACGCTTTAAAGCTCCGAGGCCTTTAATGCGTCTTTGACGTAAAAACGTTCAGGAATGCGTTTAATGTTTACTTCTTTTCTCTGGAGGAATTAGACAACAGTTCCTATCAAACCGCAACGTTCTAATAATAATAATAATAATAATAATGCATGCTATTATAATAAACGCGTCGCGTCAACATGAAGGAGCCTCAATCTTTAGATTATTCTGTAAATCCCAGTTTTAATTATTGATTCAGGTTAAATTCAAACATTTTTAAAGGTGGATTTGGTTGAATCCGTGGAATATTCAAATAGAAGAAGAGATGTTGAAATGTTTTTTACAGACGTCAAAGCGGATTAAATTATGACGTCATGGAACTTCAAAAGAAAAAAAAAAGATAAACAATTATTCTACAATAATCTTCCCGGTCCGGGTCAGAGGTCGCCCGACTCCCTCCTCGCTGCAGTGAGTCAGGTCTGTGAGGATGAGGAAGATGAGGGTCAGGTGTCTGTGCTCAAACGTCCGGGCGCGTCTGAGGAGTCATCGACCCTTCCATCGCCAATCAATATTCAGAATGTGATGGATTAAAATCTCTCTGCGGGATCAATGACTAACGCTCTTCCTCCTCCCCCCCCAGACGCAGAGTGGATCGCCCACAGTGAGCAGCTATGTCACGGCGCCCAGCACCCCTCCCTGCCCCCCTCGCACCCCAGTGTCACCCTCCACGGGGTGCAGCGCCACCACCTCGGCCTGTGTGACCGGACCCACGTGGCAGCCGGCCAGTGGCAATGCGCGCTCTCACCACAGCTGTGACGTCACCCCCCCAGGAGGAGGACTCAGGACCCTATTTGTGTCAACCCTCAGACCACAGAAGGAATAAACAGCTTCACCAGACTTGCGGGGCAGGTGCAGCGGAGGAATCCGCAGATTCTTTACTGCGCACAAATGTCTTTGGGCCAAACCGGGGTAAAGTATAAGTTCCCGCATCAGCGTGGGAGAAACACGGAGGCTGCTTCTCCACTCGTGTTCTTTTGCGTCTCTTCTCTGCAGCGCAGCGTCTCACAGCTCCGGGGCAGTATATTTATTAGATGTAAGGGCACGTTGACGCAGAATTGGCTTTGCTGTTGGAGTATCTAACAAATGACAAATGTTGCACAATGAAATTGAATGTTTCTTATTAAACTGTTTGGCTGTTAAAGCGTCGACTCCTCCACGGTCTTTGTGTCGCGCCACACCTCCACGCCGGCGGCGGCGCGCAACCGAGGCCTGTTTTCCATGAAGGGGAAGCTGCTTCTCATGAGAGGAGAGGAGAGGAGAGGCGTGCGTTCCCCGCGACCGATCTTCACACCTCGTTTAGAAAGCTGATCGGAAGAACTCTCAGAGCAAATACGAAGCATTCGTCTCAGGGTGAAGTGATTCGGTTCAATAGTTTGGTCGTTAACGCAACCAGAGGTCGACATGGAACAATCAGCTGATGGAGACGTCCCAAGATGAAATAGATCCGAGATGAAACACGATTTTATTTCTGTCTTTCATAACCAGGCTGCGTCGATTCCTCTGCAGAAAGCGGCTCCATTCTCACGTCTCTTTTTAACCTTTGACCTATAATATATTTACGCACAACATGGACCCAAAGCGTTAAACGTACAGCGCAGCTTCCTGAACGACAAGGTTCTCGTTTGGAGGAAGGTTCCGGGCTTAGAATAAAATGGGAGATAGATGGAGAATAAATGTCTCAAATGTCTCTGTTTTCTACAGATGGAACAGATGAAGACTTCCGGGATGCGTCCCGAATAAAAAAAACGGGTCCTTTTTATCCAAACCAAATATTCTCAATAAAACGCAGGTTATAAGAGGCGCAGAGGGAGAGGCGTCCGATTGGTCGCTGTGAATCACATCCAACATGGGGAGAGTGAGGATGAGGAAGAGGAGGGTCCACAGCGACATTTAAACCACCCGTCTGTGACAAAAATTATATATATTAAAAAAATAAAATAAAATCAGGCTTAGAGGAAAATCAGATCTGATCTGTAATCAATAAGCAGCTGCAGTAGATACGTTTTTAATCTGACATTTTAGATTTTCAGTAAAGCCTGAAATTTATTTGATCTATATTTATTGTCTTATTTTAACATATCGTTTTGGCCTTATTAGCATAGATCTTATTTTATTAATAGTTGCTCTGATGGATAAATATCAGTTTGCTCAGTCATCAATATCAGCTCAGGTGAACAAATCCATTCTGATTCTTTTCTACAAAATAATTCATCAATTTAAAGAAAGTTCACTTAAAAAACCGAATCATTTAATCTGTATTGTTCAAAAAGGTAAAATATTTCCTCTGAATATTGACTTCAGGTTTAAATTTTCCTAAATCAATCTTCGTGTCAAAATAAAAAGGAACAAAATGAATTTCTGCTTAACTGGAAGAAGCTTCAGTCGTGTGTGTGTGTTCATTTGTCTTTATTTCAGCCACAGGAAAAAAAGTACTTTTCTTTTAATTGTATTTCTTTATTTAAAAAAATTCTAAAAGTGAATTTCTAATGAGAAAAATCTGAAGAGTCGTCTTGCAGCGTTTTATTTTTGGTGGGGGTGTCAAGATGTGAGCCTAGGTCTCTGAGGTCACACGTGTGACTGACTGTTGCTGGACTCTGTAGACCTTCCTCTTCCTCACTGACTCAATGGTGATGAAGAGGAGCGGTTCTAGACATTTATTCCACCTTCGTCTATTTCTGGTGATCCTTGGTCCGCAGGTGGAAGATGTGTTTTCACAGATTAAAAAAATGTAACATAAAACTCATGTTATCAGATTATACCTGGAAAGGTGAATTATATATTTATAACTATGAATCAATGGATTACGGTGACTTTCGGACGTTAGCAGGATGCTATCAGGTGACAAACGTGTGAACATCAAACCCTGATTGGTTTAATTTTCCTCACAAACGTGACATCATCATCAATGGTGTTCGTGAGAGTCAAACTAAAAACCAGCGACTGTCAACAGGTTAGCATTAGCTACTTTTAACAGGCTAATATCTAAGCAAAACCTTTTCACGCGCGCACACACACACACACACACACGCCACCAGAGTTCCGGACTCTTATTGCCTCCTATCTGACGTTCATTCATGAAGTCACGTGATCAGATGATCATTAAAAATCGGAATCAGACCCCTCAGAGGGTCCGGATCAGGGTTCGAGGCCCGGCTCAGATGTCCGGGTGAGGCTGGACCTCCTCACGCTGCTCCTTTACATGATGGTTCCCAGTACAAACAGCCGCTCTGTGCTGCCGAGTCAACAGGGCCTCATTTGACTTGGAAAGCGCTCCTCCCCGCATCCAGCGGTCACGGACCGTTGCTCAGGGATCTGTGGCCGTACGTGAACCACATCACAGGGTCGTGATGGTACGTCGGCTGCACCCACGGCATCCATCGCAGACGGCAAATGAAGACGCAGTTTCGACAAGGCTGATTCACACGTCCAGAATCAAACGCGGTGGCTTTCACCGGCACCGGTGCGTTTTGTGGACCGGAGGAGCTGCTCCTTAAGGCCCGGCATCGCGAGCGGTGCTACGGATGGTCTCCTTTGGCAATAAGAGCAGATGCGTGTTTGTAATCGTTACGTCTTCACATGCAATCAGAAACACAGCAGCCGGCTGGGGGGTAGAACAGAGCAGAAAGGATGTGGGCCGGGCCGTGCCGACATGGGCCGGGACGGCCTGATGTAAATGTCTTGCATGCAAATTAAAAAAAAAGGTCAATTTAACAATATTCAAAACTAGAGAACGACCCCCCCCCCCCCCCCCCGTGTTAAGATCATCGCGTTCAGTTCAGATTTTAAGATAGTTTTGATTTTATTTGAGTTAAAATAAATATCCCCAGTTAAGGCTTGTCAGGGTGGAATTGAGACATCACAGGAGAGGAAGAAGATTTATCTCAGCGTGGGGAATCTCGCTGAAGGGGGTCTGTGAGATGGATTGAGCCCTCCGCTAGCGAAGACGCTAACGATTCCATCAGTCTGAGCCATTCATCCGTCACCACGATGGAGAGGAACTCCCACAGCAATGATGAGTGTCAGACGGCGGCGTGGAGGAGCGGCAGCTCCCAGGTGAGACCCGCCGACCCTGAGGAGCCACAGGTGTGTGTGTGTGTGTGTGTGTGAGAACCCCAGACACCTGCGGCAGCATTTGCATTTCATGAGCATGTTGATTTAGCTTCCACTGAAGCTGCAACAACAACAACACACCCTGACAGCAGGAGGAGGAGGAGGAGGAAGAGGAGGTGAAACAACGCTCAGCTCCTAGAAACACACACATAACTCTCAGACCGAGGAAGTCAATTCTCTTTTTATTTGTTAGTATGCTTCCATAAATGCTAATGTTTAAAAGTGAGATTATACAATAGTAAATTTGGTAGAAATTAAATGAGGCTGATTTAAATGTTGGTCATGCAAAAAGTAATAATTCAATTTGATTACACACGACCTGTAGGAGATTTTATTTTTTTAAATCAAGTCTCCACTTTCATCTTTGGGTGTTCAGCAGAAAGTTGTAAAACTATTTTATTGAAAACCTCACCTCCAATTGAAAGTTGGAGGTGAGGCGAAAAAGAATGAATTCTATTTTGGGGTGAAATGTCCCTTTAACGCTCCTTCATTAAAAACACATTTACTTCTTATTCCTTCGCTCTAAAACATAAAATTCACATTTTCCTGCCCAGGACGTTGAGGGCGGGGTTTTAGTTAATCAGAAAATTACATGTTCATTCTTTTATTTAGACACGTTTCTATTCTACTTGACTAGTTTGATAAATCACGAAATAAAAGCGATTTTGTTGTTTTTGGTTTCAATCATTTCAAAGTTATTTCATAAAACAACACAGATGTTTTAGAATCAGACGCACAGACTGTTTTCAGATGTTTTTAGCTCCTGAGAAACAAAGTTTTCTTTTCGACTGATGATTTGGGTTTTTTGCCGCTCTTTGGTTTGACGTGCTGGACTCAAGCTAACGGTTCCACTATGAGGACGGTCCAGAAGGAGAACCGGTCGGTTCCCTGTTGTCGTTTTTTACCAGTTCCTCTGAAGCCACTTGGACACGTATTCATAGACCAGCAGCATCACTGCTCCACCTGCAACCAACCACAGACAGCCGCCGGTAAACGACCAGGTTTCCCGCTGACCGACCGACCAATAGGAACAAACACTGGTTCCACCTTCAACAGGATTGTCAGTTTTATCGTTTCCTAGAAACCGGCAGCCCGCTACGATTTAAAAAGCCAAACATTATGAAATGATGTGGACTTATAAATAAAATAAAATTACAAAATCCAAACATCAACAGAAGTTAAAGAAACCAGACAAAAAAATATATAATTAAATAAAAGGGGAAATAATTCAACATATTTACTCCAAATTAAAAGCCAGAAGAAAAATACATCTACAATATCTATCTAAAAATACATCATTTCGTTTAAATAAAAATATCCAGAGCGTTTTATTCTAATAGCTATGAAAATAAAGGAATAAATATTCTTAATAATAACAAATTCTGAGGACTTCAGCATCAGTCTGGAACATCAAATTACAAATAACCTAATCTGGGTCATTAAGAGCTTCAAACACACACAGAGAACTTTTCAAAGACTACATGAACATTGATGTTAAAGTCTGAAAGAGGGGAACGCACCGCTTCATTCATCTCATTCATGCAGTTCATGAAGTCGATGCTGTATGCGACAGTTTTATAAAAACTCTCGATTGATTCGAGACCTCTAATTAAAACAAAGAATTTTCCTCCTTAGTTGAGCAAAAATAGTTATTTTTTTCCTCACCTGGTCCGAGCCTCATTATCTTTGGCACCAAGCCTTTATAAAGCGCCAGGTACCTGCAGAAGAAACGGGACGTTAATGATGAACTGTCAGAGCACAGAGAAACAAAAGCTCTCACATATCTGGACCGGCCACTCGCCACAAAGGATCGCTTCAGTTGTTGCTTACCGGTAATTATAAGAAATAAATCCTGTTCTAGAATGTTAACAAACGAGGAATATTACACAAATTCTGGAGACGACCCATAATTGTTTGCAAGAGATAATTCTTTTCTGATTTGTCATAAATCATTTCTGGCATTGGCATCTATGAGTGTGTGTGTGTGTGTGTGTTGTGAGGCAGATCCAGATAACGCAGATCTGATTTATCAAAATAAAATCATTGCTGTCTCAGAAATACATCCAGATTATCATCTGATGGATTTACCTGCAAGACGATGTGTTGGGAAATATCACAAAGAAAGAAAGCAAAAAAAGAAACACTCTAGTTCTGCTTGCAGCCCTTTACGTGTGTGTGTGTGTGTGTGTGTGTGTGTGTGTGTGTGTGTCTGTCTCGTGGGTTGAGGTCTACCGTCCAGCGGAGGCGAGGGTCTGCCCCTTAATGTGTTCAAGGTGATCGGTGGCTGGCTGCCTCCGCTGAACGCTCCCCGTCCCGCCCCCTGCCCCCGCCACTGATGGCGTTAATAAGGCTCGACCCACTTCCTCTCTGGCCCTCCGTCTGATTAGATTGACCCGTGGAGCGCCGCGCGGCTCGTTAGGGTCTGCTTAACGACGTCTCCCATCGGGACCACTAATTAGCTGGGACTGTGTTGTGTTAGAGCGGGAGGGGGGGGGGGGGCTGGAAGTGGCGGAGGGGGCGCCCTCCACGCACCCCTGTGACGACGGCGCTGCAGTGGCCCCCGAGGTCCCTGTGTCCTCTAACTACAAACATGTCGCTGGCCCTGGTGTGACGGAGCTGAGCCGCCATCCTTCCCCGTAGCCGCCATCCTCCGAGGCTTCAAAATATGTTAGCATTTACTGTACGACTGTCAGACTGCAGGAATGTGTGATCGCACAGGAGGGGAATCCAGCCCACAACGTCTCTCTCTGCCCTCCACGCCGCATCGAGCTAGCTTGTAGCTGTAGCTGCAGCTGGAATAATTTGTCTTTTCTGACAGCTGGGTTTGGCAGATGACCAACTATCAACTGCTAACAAAGCAGACAAAGTGCCTCATTAATTTCTCTCACCCCTCCTCCCGGTACACCAGCGCCATGGTCTGGAAGCAGGAGCGGTACTTGATCTCGCCGGGCGCGGGCTGGGGGCCCTGGATGCGGCTCTTGGCTACGTCGAAGGGAATGTTGACACAGGAGGAGATCGTCCCGGAGACGAGGCCAATGGTAAACTTCCTCAGGAACTCCAAGGTGGGGTCCTGGAGAGGAAGAGGGTGAGCGGCAGGTCCTCGAGGAGATCAACCACAGATGGACATCGTCTCCTCGGACAATTTCTGGAGCGCCACACTAAAACAGAGCTGCCGTGAAAAGTTTAGCTTAATCTTATCAGATCATTGTGGGAGTTTAAACTTTACACTGTTTAAACAGGAGGAAGACACTTTGTTTGAAACGAGTCTTAACCTTCCTCCGGTTATGGATGTAGCGGGGGGGGGTACGACATGCAAGTTGGCGTGACGTATAAAAATGGGCGACGGATTATCTGCTGCCGTTTAGGAGAACATCCTGCAAAGCTCGAGAAGCGTTTGTGGACTCAGAAACTTCAGCCGACGTTCCATCGCAGGGGTGGGTGGGGGGGGTGAGGAGATAATTGAATTCTCCTCTTTGGACGAGGAGAAAACCTAAAACCTGACAGCGGAGGAGAGAAAGCGGTTTGATGGAGTCGACTGAATCAATGACGAGACGCTGCGTCAAACCAAAGTGAAGGAGAACACGAGGGCGGCTCGTGCATACGACTGCAAAGCTGGCATGAAAGCCCTGATCATTTTATGGTAGCGGGGGGGGGGGGGGGGGGGGGGGGGGCAGATTAGTACTTCCTGACTGCGATGCTGTCTTCTGATTGGCTGAGCAGAAGCACATGTTCTTCAGGGAGCCAAGACAAGAGGATTTATAAACAGGGTGCATGCAGGCGGACTGAGGAGGCATATGGGGACAATTTGGGTAATTGGGCTGTGACTCGGCACAGGGGCATTACTGTACCGAAGCGGGCCAGACTCAGAGCGCTCTGACAGCTAATTGGCCGGGATATTTTTACAAATGACAGCAGCCTCTCCGGTCCGGGCCTTTCTCAAGCGGCTGGACACCCCGATAGCCGAGGTAAATCAACAGCTAATCCTGCTTCAAATGAGGAGGGGGGGGGCTAAGTACACCCATCAACCCACTTCCTAACAGCCTAAAGCAAACATCTCCTCACACATTGGCTGGTGAATGATGGCGGCGTGCTACCTGAAATGCAGATATGAGTGATCGTCCAGCTGGAACGTTGGAAACGGCCCGGTCACAGTGTTTATCCCCCCCCCCCCCCCCCCGCCCGCCGTTAGCCCGTCACAAACAACACCATTCCATCACTCTCAACAATGAAAGAGCTATTTGGGTCATCCAGCCACATAATTATCCTCCACAGAGGATGGCCGCTCTTCTGCGCCATGTGTCCCTGGAAAAATACCGAATATATAAAAGAGAACGCTCCTCTTGGAAATAGCATCCTTGTCTGCTTCCAATTAGTCCACCGGGCTTAATCTAATGCTCCCAGTTTGTGCACGTGGACGCGGCGTATGGTAACGTTTCCATTAAACAAAATGAACTCTTGTTTGGGCCGTCAGGGCTGCGTAATCCGAAACGTTGAGGATGTTATGAGGAGCAAACAGATGCGGTATGGAGCGGGGCTGATCTAACCGGGTCCCGCTCTGATTGTTGTTTCCTCCTCGCCGTGGCGGGCGGGGGGGCGCTCGGCGAATCGCACTGTCAAACGACGAGGTGGCCGGTCTGAGCTATCGTGAGCCTGGAGGCAGCGCAAACTGGTTGCAGAGTTCTGAGCAGCCGAAGCAAAGCATGCTGGGAGAATGGAATGATTTCTAAATGCCAGGATGTTGCTGATAATTTGGGTGGGGGGGGGGGGGGGGGTCATTCGTGGTTGATCAATCCCATTTGAAGGAGTTTAGATGCCCCATAAGGGTCGGGAGGTTCTGCTGTTTTGGAGCAGAAAGCTAAATCATACTCTTCATACCGGAATAAAGCAGATTAAGGATTAAGGACGCTGCTCCGGCTTCTTACCGGGCTGCTGGGAATCGCATCCTTGACGTTGAAGTAGAAGCCGAAGTAGATCATGTTAAAGACTCCGTGGCGACCCAGGGTGGAGGTCAAGCCTTTATTCAGGCCCCTCCCCCCGAAGCCGTCTGACCTGATGATGCGTCTTGCTTGGGCGAATGAGGACGGTTGCTGCGTGCGAGAAGAATCAAAGTGTTAAATGCTGCGGAGGCGCGTCCCAGATGCATGGCGGCGTTTACTCGCCTCTTTGAAGGCATCCCTGTTGGCCTGCAGGCTGACTTTCACCACCTCAAACGGATTGACGACTATAGCCTCAGTCAGTCCAGCGCCGAGTCCAGCGACGGACAGTGCCTGAGGGGGGGGGGCAGACACGGTTGAAGACCACAACGTGGAGGTGACATCTCCACAGCAGCACACAAACCAACCCCGAGAGGTTTGAGCGGAGTTTCTTTAAGGAACTCGTTCTTCAAGTCTTTACCCGTGTCTGAAATGAAATTTGTTTTTCTCGTCTGCCAGTTTGACAAATGTTTGAGGACACCTGTGTTTGTTATTGTTTGACAAAGTGTTGGCTGACAGACGGAGGAAGAAGGAATGCGAGCCGCTCAGAGGTAAAGCGTGAAGACGGCGGCGAACAATGAGCGCCTCTGTGGCACACAACAAGCACGTGTATTTGTTCTGCTCCTTTTATACAAATGTGTTGGGCAAGTTGAAAATAACACACAAAAAAACATGAATCAAATGCACCATGTGACATAAAAGGATGACCATGGAGGGGCTACCTGAGGCCACCTGATCCGAGGGGAGGGGCCAGCCAGGGATGGTTTGAAGACCCCCAGATGTATCAGACTCAGAGGTGCTGCAGCATTTGGATGTGGACCAGACAGGGAAGCTCATTGGCTAGCGTCTGGTGGGCGGGCCTAAAACTGGCAGGCTCAGCTGGGATAAGAGGAGGAGCTATCGGCCTCCAGCTGCAGGAAAAAGGGAGTCCTAATGGGAACATGTCGAGATCGTGTCTCGAGCTCGTTACTCTTCCTGCCTCTTTGTCCCGCTGTCAGAGGCGGGACCGTCCCTCTCAGACTCGCCTCACGAGGTCTGCAGCCGGGACGCCGACCCGTTTGTGTTGTTCCTGTGTGTGTGTGTGTCCTCATCAATCAGACTGGAGGCATTCAGCTGAGCCCAGACACACCGACAATCTGTGATTCACTCGCACTAATGATCTGATGTTATTACAGTACTCGATCGGTCAAAGCCTGGGGAGGAGGAAGATGAAGAGATAAAGAAGTTGTTGGGGGTGGGGGGGTTGTGATGGATGGCGCAGGTAAACCTTGCTCCACCAATGGCTGTAAAAACCTGTCTGCTTTCACATTGCACTACAGGTGAACCGTCCATCATGGCTGCCACCTGAATAGGTGGTGTGTAGTGGCCACGCCCCCTCAGATTCCTCAAACTCCAGAAAGCAGAAGAGTCAGAAAGGACGAGATCATTGCACGGCGGGAGAATTAATACAGACACAGGCGAGTCGTGATAGAGATTCTCCTCTTCCTCAGCCCTTCCTCAGCCCTTCCTCACACATCCCATGTTGTGTGATGTCATCATCATCATCCCGGTTTAACGTTGGGCGAGAGCAGAGTGAGAATGTGTGTCTGAAGGTTCAGGTGAGCAGCAGCAGAGCAAAGAAACACCCTCAGCTCGACAGGAACCGATTCGGCTGCCAGAATCCTTCTTGGCACCGATTTCGGAGGCGCTTGACAGGCGAACTGTTTTTTTTTTTGCGCTGGGTGTGTGTGTGTTTGCTTTTCAGGCGAGTGTATTCAGGTGTCTCTGTGTGTCAGACTCACCACACCAGGAGACAAAGGGGTCAGGATCAACAGCTTCTTGTACTGCTCAAAGGTGAAAAACTGCAGAGGAAAGAGAGGATGAATGAGCTGTCAGCAAGCATTGAGACATGGCGTCTGTGATGGATGCCTGACACACACCGGGGAGGGGGGGCGAGGGGGGGTAAACTGGTAAACTGGTTAGTTTACCTGAGCCAAACTCTTGAATCACTGCTTCAGTTGCTTTAATTCTTAGCTCACCATCTGAACGATGAGCTAATGTGCTTCTAAAGTTCATCTACATCTCATTACAGCCCCCCCCCCCCTCACACACACACACACACACACACATTAGCATGAGATGCTAACAGCTAAATATGAAATGATGGGGCTCTGGGGAAACAAACCGCGTTTAAATGCTTACGAGTCAATATTTGTCCGGGTAACAGAACCAACGGGAGCAACTGAGGAGATGAAGGAGTTGTGTGTCTAATCAACATGCCTTAGCACAGCTGTGGTCGGCCTGCTTTCACATGCCAGCCAAGCCAGAGCCGCCACCCCCCCTTTTTTTTTTACCTTCACTGCTCTTTTAGGCGTCTCGGCCACGATCGGAGGCAGAATTCCCTTGTAGAAACCAAAGACTCTGAGGAGGAACAAAATGAAATGGTACGTAAATGTGGTTGTAGAACTTAAGAACAGATCCCAATCCCCACATTCCTACACTGCTTTGGATCTGGATCCTCAATCAATAGTCATCTTCGGTGTCAGTCATGCTGTCAGTCTGAGACGCAGACACTGTGGGAGACGTCTACGATGACATCATCAACGTCCTGCTACGTCTTTACCCCTCAGTGCATGGAGTTACCGCAGGATGCAAACCTCCGGCAGCATCGAGCGCGGGCCGCACAGCTAATGACAAGTTTGAAAAATGGAAAAGGAAAGTGTCCTGCTTCTGTTTGGCAAAAGTACTTTATAGATATCGTCTGAAACCACGAACGCTGGCAAAGAAGTCCTCCAGAAGTGGAAATGGAAATGATTCCAGAGCGTATTTCTTACTTTTGTGTCTGGATAGTTTGGGTTCGCTCAAACCTCCGGAAAAGTGAAATGAATGTTAGTTATGTGTGCAGAGATGAACTTCATCTACAGATGTTTATTGATAGAGCGAATGGAGTGTCTGGTTTGGACTGTTAGCTTTATGCTAATTCCTCCTTTAACACACTTGCTTGAACGCTCCTCTCTCCTCCTCTTCTCAGCGTGCTCCATCCCGTTCCTCCAGCCGACACGGACACGTCGCACCGCGTTCCATTCCACCCGATCACTCACACCGAAGATGTTGTATTAGTTCCAAAACGGAAAATGGCATGTTTGCCCTCGCTCCTATTTAAACATTTAGACCTGTCCTACCTGTTTCACATCGTAGGAGCAGGAGGAGCAGGAGGTTTAAGTGGGTGTGAGGACTGATCAGTTAGGGTTAGAGAATAGACAAAGCAGTTTCAGACAGCCGGACGCTTCCACTCACTGTGACAATATTGTCAGATTCCAGCATTTAGACTTTTCCTTAAATATCTTGAAAGTAATATTGCAACCACAATGAACGGCGAGGTCATCGTGCTTGATCGGGCGAAAAGGTAAATACTTGGGCTGCAGGCCCACGACGAGAACCCGAGACGGAACCCGCGTGCAGCCAGGACGTCCGGAAGCGGCCCGGTCCAAACACGTCATGGACACCTGAAGCTGTGGCCGGGGGCTGTGGGAGCCGTGGGAGCGGGATTACCAACCCAGAGATGTTCCTGTTTGAGTCCAGTATTTAATCCCTGCCATTGTCCGAGTAAACACGTTATTTCTCTCAGACGGAAGACGCTTCCCTCTGCGCTCTTTGTCCATGCAAATGCCGGCCACAGATTTCCCGGGTGTGGTCAGGCTGGCGAGCCACCAGGTGATGAAGAAGGAGTAAAATTTTGTTACACAACAAATAGGGCCTCTGGCGAGTGGCTGTCATTTGAATCCTCATTTGATTCTCAATGTAAAATACACACAAAGTCCTTTTTTGGCTTTCCTAAACAAATGGCGTCCCGACACGGAGCGGAGGAGGGGGGGCGGGGGTGTGTGATTTGGCTTTCATTTTCATAAACCTTTCCTTTTTTAACAGCCTACATCCATCTGGAGAGTAGCGCCGGCAGACACACAAGCCATTAAACAAACAGGACAGAATGTTAGCTGCTAGCCGGCTAGCGAGCCATGAACGCACGGGCCCATTGGATGTCTCTGCTTCGGTCCCGACCCGGTGTAGGGATACCACGCCGGCATGGAAGGCTGAAGAATAGCCTTCTTGTTCCCACCAGGAGGAAACACTTAACACATGCTTATGCTGCTGGACCCTCACGAGGAGGCGAGGGAGGCGAGGGAGGCCCGAGAGGAGCGCTGCCACATTTCATGCTCCGTTCTCCAGTCGAAGTTATTAATGGAAATAATCTCCGTATACATTAAAAACATAACTATGAGTGTCCAACATGGATTCTGCTTCTACATAGCGCGCCGGGATCCAGACTTTCCCTCCTCTGAGGTCACACCTGTTAAAAGTTTCTATTATTATATCAGCGATAAACATAAAAGAAATGGGGTTTAAATGTTGCTGGACTCTGCAGATACTCCTCTTCCTCTCTCTCTCCTGACACACAGCGACCAATAGGACGCGAGAAGAGAGCTCATGATTCCCCTCATGCATTGATTGGTGTGCAAAAGACCCCCCAAAGGATTAAAGATGCCGTCCTCTGTTTGTTTTCTTGTCTTTCCTGGCTTTAGTGACAGAGCAGCGAGCTCAGGCTGCCCCCCCTCCACCTCAGAGAGAGTGCTCCGTCCTGTTCATTCTTAATAATCATTCCAGCAAAAACACACGGTTAGTGATAATTGGCCGACATGGAAGTGGATCTTCGGTCTGTGGGCACGGCGGGACTTTGTTATGTGAGCCTGCCGTCAAATAGCTGTCATCGTTGACAGAGTCATTGGGCAACCATGAAAGCGTTCTGTGGAACTAGTCCCTGAGGACACACCCAAAGAGCACACAGACACAAAGGCATTGGGTTTCACCTGGTGTGTGTGTGTGTGGTGCTACAGCTACTGTAGCAGCATGGTTATTGAGGTGCAGCCAGCGGGCCGCTTCCAACTGTCGCCTGCCAGCCTCTGGCTCACACCTCGCAGCAGATCAACTTTATATCCGGTGTAAAGCTGTCGACTCGCCGTAAACGGCGCCCGCCTCCTCTGCACCTGCACCGTCTCAGTGGGGATTGGCTTCGTGGACAACCTACCCCTCGCTGCGGAAGATGGTCCGGAAGCAGTCGCCCAGGCTCTTGTAGCTGGTGGGATCACTGGTCCCCCTTTGGATCTGGAATCTGCAACGACACAGCTCTCATTAAATATCAGCAGCTCTACATCCAGACTGGTTCCTGTTGGGCTTTAATGATGTACACGGCGACACATGTGTGCAAAATACACAGAGCAAATCTGATCTTATCATAAATGAGCTCATTTTCCCCCTTACTTTTCTCCCCGCTCCCTTTCATCTGCCATTTATTCCGGCTCCGCTAACACGAGGGGCTCCTGGCACCACGTCCCCCCGGTGCAACTCAAACATTTATTTAACCTAACCGGTCCAATTAGCCACCCGACTCCCCAGGACCGGGCCCTTTGCAGCAAGCACTTTGACTACTGACATGCTAGTAAGCCCATTCCAATAGCTCTTCAGTTACGTGTAGATGTTTAATACGACGGAGCCGGTCGAAGGACTTTTAGTTGTACAGCAAAGCGCTGGCACCTCCCTATTAAAGGCCGGTGTAAAGCTTTTACCAGTCTGGGGCAAAAGAATGAATAGAAATGGTGCCTGTTGCAGATAAAGCGTTTCAGGTATTGAAATGATGAGGGGATCTCATTACGGGTCGCCATGTGGTTTGGAAACACCAACAAAAAGGTGCATTAAAGATCACATATTCTACCCGTTCGCCACAAGTTAACGCCGTTCCCAGACACTTACATGAAATATCTGAGCCAGTCTTTGGTCAAAATAGCAAACAGATGCTGCAGGACAGCGCCCGTCTTTTCTGTCTCAAACAGATGCTGCAGGACAGCGTCCGTCTTTTCTGTCTCAAACAGATGCTGCAGGACAGCGTCCGTCTTTTCTGTCTCAAACAGATGCTTGCAGGACAGCGTCCGTCTTTTCTGTCTCAAACCACTCTGCCAGAAACGCTCTAAACCCGGAAGCAAAAGTATGTTCAAAGCGAGTACGTGCGCATGCTCGCTACCATGGTAACCGTGAGGCGACATTTCTAGGACACAATAACTTGTTTTGCCAACACTACCACAAAAAATAAACTTTATCCTCTCATGCAGGAGACACAGGAAGAGCATTGACGTGGACGTTCGCTTCTCTTGTGACGTCACAAACGACAAGATTTCTGCCGGACGTGTTTCTGTACTTGATTGCAGAACCACGCAGGATTGACTGGATGGTTTATTGAGCTGTTTTTGGGTTGTTAATGACCCAAACCCGCCATAATAATAGTGTAGAAACACCAGACGTTTAAACTTAAAGGTCTGGTGGAATTACAGCGACTTTAACTTAAGCAGTTAACAAAATATAATAAATGACAGTTTGGTCAAAGCATGATGAAAAATGCGATGCAGTTCTCCTGTAAACAGCCGAGGACTTGACGATTATGAGGGTCCGAACAGAGGAGGAGGGGACAGGACAAGAGAGAGATTCCTCCTCATATGGTTTCTATTGCCAGGTCGTAAGGTCAGCAGTAAGTCGTCCATGCGGGTGCCTGATGGGGCCACGAAGGGCCCCCAGGTTCCAGGGGAGGGGAGTTTAGTGGGGTGAGCGGCCTTTCATATCGCTATAAGATTAACATCTTTGAGGGGCGTTCCTCAAACCTTATTTGGTGGATTCCCAAATAGCTTGTAACCCTTTTCTGAAAACCCGTTAAAACAGCATAATAAATGGACGTCTGACACCATATTAAAGGGAAGAAGAAGAAGACGGGCTGGCGGTATGAGGGGAGGGGGCGCCCGGGAGATTTAAGACCACTGGGGCTTGTAAACATATTCAAATCTGTCTTAATTAAAGGCACATGATGCTCGGGCCAAGGATGGAAGGGACCCCGTCCCAAGTCTCCCCCGCTTCAACGCAAGCCAGCCCTGAGAGAGTGGGGTTGGCAGGGCCGTGGTCCGGACCAGGCCCCTGACTCCACTTGTGACCCACGGGGTCACCTCATTTCCTCATGGCCCTCTCCTACCCCACAATAAAAGCCCAAGGCCCAGGCAGTGGGAGATGGAACCACCGGCCCCTGGCTAGCAAGCTGCTAATGTTGTTTTCATAGCAACCATTGGTGGAACTCAAAGCAAGGTGTCAGTGACGACACACCGAGGAAGAAGAGGTCGCGTTGACCTTGGAGTCAGCCATGTGGATCATAAACTCTGCAGACAGAAGACTCGAGGAAACCCCCCCGGGGCTTCCTAAAGACGAGCTTCTAGACACGTCTCCTTCAATCGTCAGCAAAAAACTCAAGCAGTTCCTCAGCGGCGACGAGATCTGTGAGTTCATCATCCTTTCATTTCCCTCCCCGAGCTTCGGCGTTTGTATTTTACAAGTCCAGCGCTGCCCAGGCGAGGGTGAACGTGAGGGCAGGTAGCTGCTTCTGTAAATAATCCTGAAGGCCTCGTCCACCTGACCTCCACCGCTTGTAAAAGTGAAAATCCGTCGTCTGCACAGGAGTCAAAAAGGTAAACGAAGGCGGAGCCCCATTCGGAGTATTTTTATGGACAGGAGAGCAGCGCTCAGAGGGCCGTGCCCGCTCCCAGACCCCGGTTGTAATGGCCTCGAACCAGGGATCAACAAGATGGGCTGTCACATCAGAGCGGACGGTGAGGTGAGCCTCATTAACGATGGCGCTGGGATGGAGGCAGTGGGCTTACTGGGTTGATCAAAAGACAGAAGCTTGATGGCCGTCTGTTGTGACATCACAGACTATGGTTTAATTTAGCAGGGTTTGGGTTTGGGTTGGTAATGACCCGGAACCACCAAATATTACTGTATTTTTTGCATGTCCCCTTTAAAAAAAAGACATGCAAAAATGCATTTAATGTCCTCAGACCTGCGAGGGTTAAAAATGTTGGGTGAGAATGGGAAAAAAGATGGCAAAAGAAATTGAGAGGAGGTGTGGGCGCAGGGGGAGAACAGAGGAAGAGTTACTGCATAAAACACATCTTTGGGCATCGTCATGGCGATCACATCAGACCGCAGCGCACAAGCTGCAGGAAGTTCAACACGACTCAAAGACGAGGAAGGCCTGGCCTCACTCTTTGGGCGGAAGCTGTTTTGGGATGCATGTGTACGAGGGCGGAGCTCGGTGAAACTGGATCTGAACATGAAGGGGGAACACAGCTCAGTCCAGCTCTCTAATGAGAAGGAGAACCTGATCAGAGTCAGATGGGGGCGCCCCGGGCACGAAGCCCCCCGCAGGAAGAGCCGCCCGACACCCTTTGTTACCTCCAAGTGAGCTGAGACCAGCCCATGAACCATGTAACTAGGGGGTTTCCAGGTTAATGAAAGGCTGTAACTCTGGTCCCACTGCCTTTCTCCGCCGCCCTCCTCCATCCTCACCCCCACATTCCTAACAATGGAGGGGCGGGGTTTAAAGGTTACGAGCAATTAATGCTTTGCGTCAAGAACGCTATATTTATATCTGACGTTAGGATCATGCAAAGAAAATACATCTGCACTGCTGGATTTCGATGCATTTATTGGATTGCATGAATCAAGAAAATAAAGTTTAATATGTCTTTATTTTCTCTGTATTAATGCTGAATCTCGATAGAGGTCTACTCAACAAGCTGGCGAGGCATCCGGGATGTTAACGCGTTTGGTTTTTCCTTGTTAGTAACAGTATTTTTCTCTTCTAGGGGGCAGAATGAAGGACACGGAGTGGGGGTGGAGAGGGAGACTCTGTTTTCTATTCTAAAATGTATTTATTTCTTTGACCTTTAACAATCAATCAGTCGCCCTCCAAGGCGTACACAAGTAAAGAACCGCACGAACCCATTGAAATTACCTGGATTCTTAAATACAGCATGAAAATAAACTGCAAGCTGTGCAAGCTGGAGTTTGTGTTCATGTCTGACAGACGCCTGCATCATTTAGATTATCTAAGTAAGCTAATATTGACTTAATCTGGCCCTCATGGGCATAAATATAATTAGGTCCACATGGGTATTCACTACTTTGAGCTTGACGTTTAGTGATTTATTAGTCGGCTGAGCAGTTTCTGTTTTCATCACCGTTTGGTAGCTCGTCTGAGTGCTGGAGGAATTACACAAAAGAACTACTGGATGAATTTGACTGAAATGTGAGGGGGTTGGACATTCAGATAAAGGGGCGGAGACATTGGTTTTCATATCCTGATTTTATTTTAAATAGAAAATTTTATTTCCCCCCAATCAGACATAGTTTTTTTGGGGGGGGTTGAAATTTAAGTTAAAGGTTATCACACAGAGGCTGTGCTCAGCCAGAGATGATGTGATAGGGATCAATTTATTAACTCAATCAATCAAAGGGACTGCTGTTCCTTATGGGAGGCGTGTGTGCGCAACAGAGTACCGTTCTCTCCAGTTATTACTATCAATAAAATATTCCCCTCTCCAGCTTCTAATTCAACTTGATTAGAGTTCACAGCAGTGTCAGATTAAATGAATTCAAACGATGCCATCAGGACACGCCTTTCATTCTCTTTCAGTGAAGACGACAGAGGCAGTAACTCTCTGATGGGAGGTGGGCTCTGCAGGAGCCCCTCAGATGTAAGATGGATGTACTTGTTAGCAAAGGCGAGCGAAGGAGGTCACGGCTCGACTGGTCAGCGAGCGAAGCAGCGGGGAGTCAAAACGCAACAACAAAGGAGAGGAAAGCTTTCGCTTTTACGGAGCGTAGCTAAGGCGATGCGAGTGTGCGCCAGTCAAACACTTAAATCAGTCCTCAGATGTGTTTTCCCAAATATCCTGACCTAATCATTTTGTCATAATGGGCTTTCCCTTCCTGCTCTGCTTTACAAAAATCCCATAAATATACTTTTGTGCCATCAATCATGTTGATTAAATCTCTGAAATGAGCCCATTCATTAATCTGCCATGCAGAGTCGTTTCAGAGGATGAATTCATATTTCAGAAGCGAGTACTTGGCTCCCGGCGGCTAATCCCAGTCCTCCCGCCCCCACGGAGAAAGAGCAAAGATAAGCCTCATTTGGCAAATAGGTAAACATGGCTCCGAGGCAGGTAGGCATATGCCTTGCAGGATTAAAAAAAGAGAAGGGGTTAAAGAAAGGGGGGGGGGGGGGGAATCCTTTGATTCTGAGTTGGTGGAAAAAAATTAATTTACTCCAGTTGCCGTTCAATTTGGACTGGTGAACATTAAAGCAGGAGCCGGGCCTAATAAGAGCCAGCCTGGGCGACTGGGAGACCCGGTGGAGGTGTGTCTGATTCCCGGCTCCAAGGCTCCCGCTAATAGATTTCAGCTCCCTCAGTGTCCCAATTAGCTGGTATGTATGCTATAGCTTTATTAATTCATGAGTGGCTGTAAGTGTGGGAACATGTGTGTACTGTACTATGTACTAATACACGTAGGGTTTTTGTAAGTGATTTTGGCATGGAAAAATAACCGTTCCTGTTTTTTAGACACTCGGGAGGAACTGTTCCAATTAAATAAGAGACATTTCAGTTTGTTAGAACCCAGAGTTAAACCCGAGCCGAGGCCAAGAGAAGCCCCGACTCAGCGGCGATCAATAGTAACACATGGCGACACAAACGCAACACAAACAGATAAAGCTGTCCACTTTTAGAGCCGCTTTTAGCACTTTTTAAGGAAGAGAATTACAAAGAAAATAGTGAGTGCACTTTTAACCCTGACCCTGTGTGAGGACGACCAGGCAGAGACTTACCTGTAATAAACCCCCACAGCTCCTCCACGTGACCATAAATCACGCCGCACGCCTTCAGAGTATCAGATATCGACGAATACAACACTGCCCTCCCTGGCTTTTAGCCCCGTCTTTCCTTCTCCGTGTTCTCATGGTGGCACAGCCTTCAGAGTGCAGCCACCGCACTTTTTAAATGGCACACCTCGCAATTGATTTACCAAGGAACTGCTGCCGTAAATGAGAGGAGAGGCAGTAGAATTTACTGACAGGCATTGGGCAGGGGGTCTCAGAATTAAGTCAGAGGTCTCGGCTGGGCCTGTGAAGGACTATAAAGCTTTAGGAGAAGCCCACGACCTGTTTATGGCCGGCTGAGAGGCTTCTGATCACTCAGGACTGCTGCTGCCATTGCATCACGCACAAACAGAGACACAAACGGGCGACTCACCTCGTCTTCACTACATCGAGGGGGTGCATCAAGCAGATCTCTACCAGACCTAAAAAAGTGGAAAAAGTCAGGATGAGTCACACGAACAACAATCAGAGACATCCATCTACCTCCAAAGCAAAGGCAGTAAAGAGTAACATCAGCATCAGATCCACTGGTCATCTCTGAATTACATCATCATCAAGAAAATATCTCCTACATCGTCATCTCTGAAAAGCAACAACCGACTGTACGGATTGTGTGCTTCCTTTTTACAGTGGACACATGGCAGCGCTCCTGAATGCAGGTCAAATGTACAGTTTAAACCCACGAACTTCACCAGGATCAGACAGTGGCATGAGACGTTTAGTCTGGCGCGACGGCCCCCCTTCAAATAATCTGATAAGAAACCTGCCAGACTTCTAACTGGGGCAAAAGTCATCAGCTGTTCCTTCACTGTTTTTTCTTTGAAAGGTGTTGAACAAACCGAACTCCAGTCAGCGACAGGCGTGCCAGTCCTCCACCAGAACCTGCACATCAATGCACCCGGGTCGGTTTCACACACATGCTAGCTCTGTGCGTCTGTGCTGGAGAGCCACTGCTTTGGGTGGGAGGCCTCCTGACTCAGTGTGGACTTTCACTCTCGCCGCATCCCTCCGCTTCCCTTGCAGACTGTGTACACAGCTGCTGTGCCGCATGGACTCGTTCTAATTTGCCCAATTAAACATTTTGTGAATGAAAGAATGCATCTTCAGGGGCTTTTCAAGGGTAAGTAATTATCAAGGGAAATACCACCGGGGAAAATGACTCCAGGAGCCACCTTCCAGGAGAAAGACTCAAACAGTGGAGGTGACTGCTAAGTTAATGATGCAGCGCTGAAAGTTAAATACAAGACAGCTTTGCATCGTTTTCTGGCTCAGCTATTAATGCACGTGGAATCTTTCAGCAGGTAATCAGATTACGGGATGAAACCAAACCTGCTTGATCAGCCTGTGCAAACATGAAGATGCTGGGAAGTGACCGAACATGCTCCAACAGGATGTGGAGTGGTGAGAGAGGAGCGTGAAATACGCCAACTCCTCCAAACAGGGGCCGCGGTCCAGCACGAAGAAGGACAAAACAGGATGTTCACCCATTTAAAGAGGCCGAAACCAGACAACCTGGTTTGGCGAGTAATTTCCCAATGTGTCCAAAAACTTTATTAGAACCTGAAAAGGTAAATGAATAAGCATTAGGTTGATGAAGAACCAGAAACAAAAGCAGTTGAATCAGGACAGCATGAGGAGATCCTTAACACACAGATATAATCCACCACATCTGGATTATGATCCAGATCTGGAGCCACATCAGACAATTATTAGTATTGCATTTCATAATACAGACATAATGTTACAATGTCCTATTATAGGAGGTTTTAGGTAATGCCAAATCCAGATACCAGAACCACCTGGAATTTTATCAACCTGTTTTTGCCCCAAAATCCATCTGACCACTTTGAAGATGCCAAAATCAAAATACTTGAATAATCCGCACAGGGAAATGATATCAGCAACAATGCTCCACTCAACAAAACTAGAATTACTGATCGGGTCAGTTCTCAGGCTGTCAGGTTAACATCAGTTTGCAGGGCATTATGGCATCTCCAAGATGGCAGTTGCAGAAGGATTACGTGACGACAAGTGTGAATGCAAAACCTTGTCGTGTTGGTTTAGCGCCCTGCGCACAAGAAACCAGAAGAACAGCCGCGGACAGACGAGACGAGAGGCTGTTCATGGAGGAGTGAATCCTAACCTGACCACATGAGGGCAGCTCAATCCAAACTGCAGCGCCAAAGTTTGTGCGCATGAAATGGTAACGCACTGTAGAATAAATGCTGTTTTGTTTTCACATCATTCCATCCTTTATGTGCCAGAATTCCTGTTGACAAGGTCCAGAGAGAGAGTAAATGTGTCTACTGTCAAACCCGGCCTAAAACAAGCCGCACAGGAGGGTGGAGCTGCTGGCAGACCCACAAAGGTGTTAACCCGTCACTGCAACACGCGCTGATCCACTGCAGGGTGCGCCCATCCAGTGATTCACTGGAGCTATTTTAGGACTGCGACCTCCTCAGGAAGTCCCGAAGCATCAACGCTCCTCTGCTGCAGCCGTCAGCTCCGACTACCGTTTAATCACCGTGAGGCCGTGGTGAACATTTCAAACATTGCCTGGAGATTCTTTGTCACTGAGGAACAATCGTAGTGACCGAGCTCGCCATTCAGCAGACACACACTGGCTCAGGCACAAGCGTTCATGGCGGTCTGGAGCACCGCCATCAGAAGCGCCGCCATGGTGCCTCAGCAGCACGATGCACGTCTGGACCGAGTCTTCACTGCGTCGCATCCAGTTGTCATTTCACCGCTTTGTTTTTTTTTTTACTACACACGATGTCTTGTGTGCAGGTCCACTGAGTTTGGCGTTAAAAAACTGCTGCCTCAGCCTTCAGTCAGCTGGAGGATGTGTCCGCCTCGCCGGTAGCCATGCCGCCGGCGTGCTAGTGAGACATTCCAGCTCGTCGATGAACGAGATTACACTCCCCTCAGATTATTATCTGACTTGGTTTTGGCTCGAGTTTGCACAATGTTCACTCCCACGCAAAAAAAAAAAGCACCAGGAAGCGGTTGCACAACGGTGCAGGTGTCGTCCATCACGGCGAGACTCACACGGACTGACCGTAAACTCTCAGCAGCCACAGGGAGAAGGTCGCCGCCACAGGAAGCGCAGCTAAACTGACTAATACATAAGAGCCGCGTGTTTCACACGCTTCCTTGACCTGCTAAATGATTGCTACATGCTACAGTCTTAAAGGAGCAGTTCATTCATAAATGATAATTAAACTATTTATCTACTCAAACATGATGGGAGCCAAAGATGAAATAATTTATGGACCAT
This sequence comes from Brachionichthys hirsutus, assembly GCF_040956055.1. Lineage (NCBI taxonomy): Eukaryota > Metazoa > Chordata > Actinopteri > Lophiiformes > Brachionichthyidae > Brachionichthys > Brachionichthys hirsutus. Next base: position 10,242,832 of record NC_090914.1, on the reverse strand, counting down.
CCCATCTATGGAGGGGGGGGGGGTGCACCTGCTCAAACACATGCTGCAGCACAAGTTCTCCATCCATCACTGGCTCATTGCCGGCTAGCACAGAAAGCACCGCTGAGGCCGACACACTGCTCCTCTCGGTTCATTGGGAGAATCGCGGCTCGCTCCGAGGTGTCAGACGAGACGTAACGACAGAGCGTCACCTCTGGCCTCAACGTGAGGGCCTCCGGACTGAGCCTGCTCCTCATGCCTCCACATCCTCCATTAATACTTTAGAAGCCATATCAGATCTGGAATGCTAAGCAGCCCCCGCCAGCCAGCAGCAATGTGTCATCAACGTAACGAGGGTGACATTGATATCCATCAGCAGGATGACCCAGCCGCTTCGATACTGGGAGGCAGATTCATCTCGGGATCTTTTAACACTCGGGCAAAAATCCAGGTGAAAGGGTGAAGCCAATGTCAGCCAGAGGCTGAGATCACCGAGCCGTGCAAGCAAAATATAAATAGACGTTTCTATTGGCCTGTCAAATCCTGCGTCTTTTCCATCAAAGCCTACGACACTCCTCAAACATGAGCCTGCACTGATTTAAGCCACACTCAACTTCCACGCCAGACACTCAGAGCCGGCCCGACTGCATTTCCATATGACATGTATTACTGTTAGTTTATCAAAACACAAACCTTAAAGTGACAGATGGCAGTAAATTCACATTGTACATACAAGAAAACATTTGTGTTTGGTGTAAACAAGAAGTGTCAGGTGAAATAACAAAGGAAGGCAGGTAGCATGCAGCCTGTCTGCAAAGGTGAGGCTATTACCTAGCCAGGCTAACTGTAGCGCTGAAATACTGCCCGAGCAAATAAAAAGGGCTTTTAAAGCAAACAGATGGGGCAACAATAAAACTGAAACCAAATATCATCACCTCAGAGGCTCTCATGTTACCGTTCCTCCGCCTCCCAAAAGTGTTCGGTGCAAATAAGAGAAACAAGCATGTCTAGAAAACAAATCCGGAAGAGCTGATGATGATGGAATTTACATATTGAGCATAATGCCTCTGAACATCTGGAGAGAGAGAGAGCTATTAATCACAAATATCACCAATCAGGCTTCCTGCTAACTCCCCAAACACTCCCTAACGCTGCACCAGGAAATCTCAAAGGGTCTTTAGAAAAACAAGTGGGGGTCATCTCCAATGACAGCCGGGGAGGAAGCATCCCAGGATGCATTGGTGCGGCGGTTTAGGAGACTTCATGCCTCCTAAACCCAGACGCATTTACTCTCCGGGTGGGTTTTGGAACCACCTGGTGATAGTTTTGCTTTTAGATTTTGTGTAGCATACGCAATATTAGTCACACCCGAGTACAAGTCGCAGGACCAGCCAAACTCTGGGGAAAAAACACAAGCAGAAATTGGACGTCACTGCAGCCAATAGCAACAAACAGGAAGGCCAGGTGTCTCATCATGCATCCCCAGAATAAAAAGCAGCGTAATGCTCCGTCTCATCATGCTTTATGGAGGCATCTTGTTCTGATCGTTTTAATTAGATTTATTCTCCCGCGTGGGGAACGGCATCTTTCTAAAATACGTTGTGAGCTGATCTGAACTGGTCCCTAATAATAAGGATGCACATCCTGTTCAAAGGTCAAAGGTTGAGTTGGAATGAATCAAGGAAGAAAAAGAGAGAAGGAGGAACAGAGTCATTCTTCACCCGATACTTTTACCTTTTTTTGCCTAGTCGGTGGACACCCTCCGAAATCAAACATGGGCTCTATTTATTTATCTGATCCTCTTAATAACAGAAGACAACGCTGTAGTAATCCGACCATGACTAATGGATCCCTGCTGTAAATATTTGATGTGCTGCACTTTTCCCCTGGCTCAAGTCCGTCCCCATCTGTCAAACTTCAGATGAACTCTGACATATATACTGACTGTGTGTGTGTGTGAGGTGAGCATGCATGTCACCTGTGGTCACCCCCCCCCCCCCCCCCCATCCCGATGCAAATGAAGTTGGTGACAGGATGACAGAATGGATGCAAAGCCGTGTGGAACTGATGTCGGAGGGGAAATTCTTCATCCCGGCCCCGGGAATCGGATTTTAAACAAATGGTGTCCCGCGGGGCTCCTGCCACCGTCTGAGTGGGATCCTGTAGCAGCTGACGGAGATGAACGAGCAGACAAGCAGCTACAGACCCTCCAGGACGTCTTAATAAGAGGCTACGTTGCTTACAAACCACTGGTTTCCTAACTGGGGGGGGGGGGGGGGGGCAGGAGCACATAACTCTAGGAGACCGCAAGAAGAAAATTCACCATGTAATTTTCTTTCAACTTGAAAATCTCGTTCTCCTTTATAAATGCCTTGAAGTGACCTGTGAAATGCGTGTCCTCACTTGTCAAGTAGAGCTGCCGGTCAGTGGCTCCGTGCGGCTCCTCCTTTGCATTGTGTAAAAAATAAAATAAAATCCTGCTTAAATGAGGTCATTCTATCTTTCCTCAGGCATCACAGCTTATTGGAAACGTATTATGTGGGAATAAAGTCAAAAGACCTTCAGACAGAAGTACAGAAATAAATAAGAGTTCAAGGGTTTTACTACCTGCATCAGCGTACTCGTGATACTGTCGGGTGTTTTTGTTAAAACCAACAGAAGAGCATCAATCCCGTCAGTCCACACTTCACCAGCTGAATAATACTCCACGGTTTAATTACAATAATAAATAAATACAAAGCAGCAGATAATAAAATATGATAGGCGAGTCTGCCAAGAGGGCAGGTGACGGTCACGGTCACATGAAAAAAAAAAATATTCAAAGTGCATGAAGCTCGTACAATGGCCGACACGGTGTATGATGTCATTTTAGAGTATAAATGCAGACGTTTATATTTGCTCATATGGACAGACCTGGACCAGACAGCCGGTGGTGCCAAATAAAATGCTCAAACTGGTCTTATTCGACATGATAATTACTATGGTACTACTATGGATACTTTTACCACTGCTACTTGTACTACTGCAAACAAACCTGCTTCTCCGATTCATATTCTATCGGGCGTTCAACACCTGATAACTGGGAAGTGAGTGGACGTCCAACCGCCGCCATCAGCCTCACCACCGTGTCTCCACATCACTAAACCGCCGCCGCTGACACGCCCACCTGTCTTCAGCCAAACGCACCTTGTGCAAACAAGAGATCACCCCTCGGTGTCATCCCGCCCCAGAGGGGAGCGCCGTGTCGTTACTGTCACCTAGTGGACGCGGACGGAGATTGATGAACGCACATGTTGTAACCACACAGAGGGCGAAGAAAAGCAGCTGAAAGCGCTCCATTCAGCGCAGCAGAGAAAATGCAAATCAGTGAAGCCAACCAGGGAGCGTCTGAATCGGAGCTGACCACTCCAGCCGCGGCTTCCTGCGGAAGCTCACCTGAACCCATAAAAGCTGATAATAGAGCCAATAATTGAGCGAGCGCAGCAATAATGGCGCTTTAGTGGGGCAGTAAATTCTTTCATTAGTTGTTAACACCCCGCGTCTGGGGATGAAGCGTCACCCACTGCTCAGTGCCGTCTAACGGCGGCTGGATGGACAGCCGGCCTTAGAAGAAGTGCATGTCGTAAGTCTGCAGTCCTGAGGTTAAAATGCAGGCCGGGTCGAGACCTTCTGAAAGGAAAAATCCTTTTCTGTTGGCCGACATTTGGGGATGCATCACGGTAGGCTTCGTCTCCAAACAGGCAACCTCTGCAGCGCCGCAAGGTAGATAAATACAAATGATGCACGGCCTGCAGAGCCAGCGGGCATTCCTGAGGAGTGAAATCTTCCAGTGGTGGGAATGATGCAGCAGAGGAGAGAGTGAATAATCCGACAGGGTAGTCCGGGGGGGGGGGGGGGGGGGGGCTGGATGACAGGCGTGCAGCAGCAGCAGCGAGAGGGAGAGTGCTCTCATGGTTCAGTCCGGCAGCCATGCGGGTTAAAGGCAGGAAGCCATTACCAAAGTGTAAATAGGTGATTCTCGCGAAACCAGACTAACACGGTGGCATGAAGCATTTTGATTATAAAACTTAATGCTATCAAAATAATAAGGCTACCATTAGACATATCTTAATGTACTATTTGCTCATGATTTAAATTTACCATAATAAATATACATTTTGTTGTTTTTCTTTACATTTAAGGGTAAATTTCTCATTACCGCAATGTGTCCTGGATTTGGGTTCTATGAGATGGAAATATTAGTCATTAAGAAAGATAAAAAAGAATAAACTTTAGTGTATGTTATACTATAAACAGTTACAGTGAAGAGACATGTGGTCTTTGAAGAATATTAGTAAAGTTAGTGAAAATAACAAGGAATAAAAATGTGTCCAAGACTCATTTTCTCATTCTCCGCAACAATTTTCAATCATTGTTTAAGTCCTCAAGAAACGTACATTTGCAAGGAATTTTGTTGGAGGGGACAGTATTAACTGTAACAATCAAGATGGCTACCAGGTAAGCAGTTATTTTTTTTATCTCTCCAGATATAATTTCAAAGTTTGTATGTTTAAGTAGCTACACAACTTTTTAGTTCTCATTACCGAATTGTTCTCATTTGAAGTTAAAAAAAAGAAGTTAATGATTCTATTTATTATTATTACATAACCAATTATGGTCTAAATATTAACAGCTAAGAATAGTTTAGGTAGCACATCATGTACTAGCTACGTTAGCATAAACGTTCATTGTCACTCATCCACCGCAACACCACTATCATCCACCGCAACACCTATTATCATCCACCGCAACACCTATTATCATCCACCGCAACACCGTTATCATCCACCGCAACACCACTATCATCCACCGCAACACCTATTATTATCCACCGCAACACATATTATCATCCACCGCAACACCTTTATCATCCACCGCAACACCTATTATTATCCACCGCAACACATATTATCATCCACCGCAACACCTTTATCATCCACCGCAACACCGTTATCATCCACCGCAACACCGTTATCATCCACCGCAACACCGCTATCATCCACCGCAACACCTATTATCATCCACCGCAACACCGTTATCATCCACCGCAACACCTATTATTATCCACCGCAACACATATTATCATCCACCGCAACACCGTTATCATTCACCGCAACACCGTTATCATCCACCGCAGCACCTATTATTATCCACCGCAACACATATTATCATCCACCGCAACACCTTTATCATCCACCGCAACACCGTTATCATCCACCGCAACACCGTTATCATCCACCGCAACACCGCTATCATTCACCGCAACACCTATTATCATCCACCGCAACACCGTTATCATCCACCGCAACACATATTATCATCCACCGCAACACCTTTATCATCCACCGCAACACCTATTATTATCCACCGCAACACATATTATCATCCACCGCAACACCTTTATCATCCACCGCAACACCGTTATCATCCACCGCAACACTGCTATCATCCACCGCAACACCTATTATCATCCACCGCAACACCGTTATCATCCACCGCAACACCTATTATCATCCACCGCAACACCGTTATCATCCACCGCAACACCGTTATCATTCACCGCAACACCGTTATCATCCACCGCAACACTGTTTATCATCCACCGCAACACCTATTATCATCCACCGCAACACCTTTATCATCCACCGCAACACCTTTATCATCCACCGCAACACCTATTATCATCCACCGCAACACCATTATCATCCACCGCAACACCTATTATCATCCACCGCAACACCACTATCATCCACCGCAACAGTTGAGGGCCTGCTGCGGTGGAGAGATACAATGTTTTGGTAATGAGAAACAAACAAATAAAGGAGGGAATGCGCTATAACTCTTGCTCATTCTATTCAACAATCAATTTCAATCTTTTTCATGAAATGTTATACTCAAGTATGGTATTTTGTTGCAGGCAAGCATCAAGTGAAAAGAAAAGGGCATCAGCAAAAGAGAGGTTGGCAAAGCATAGGGCAGCAGTTTACAGCGATCTAAACTTACTTGAGGAATACAGAAGAAAAGAAAGAGATACATCAAAAACGTAAAGAAACTGGAAAACTAATAATTATTTACATGTTGTACTGTGATGTTTATGATTGAGAAAATTAAACATTCTTTATGAAATAAACATTCATTTAAAAATGGTATGTGTTTAAATGTGTCAAATATGGTTGGGTATCAGACCCATTGTCCAAAGATAATATAATTCTCATTCCTGAAATATCGATCCTCATCACCGACATGGCCTTCTCATTACCGCAACCTGGTCTTGTTTTACAAATTAAGTAATAATTATATTATCATATTTTGTTTTAAAATATACAGACAAGTTATACAACACTAGTTATTTAGTGACCGATACATACAAAATATGTATGTTATATTTTACAAGAGTAATTAAATAAACAATTGTAAATCCTCACAAATGTTTCGGTAATGATAATAGGAAATTACATTAAATTAAAACATTTTAAAATGTATCTCTCCAGAGTTATATATAGGTTTTAGCATGAGTAATACGTCTACTGTAACAATGGCCAAAAATACTCATTTTTAACCATATATTTCATGTAATGATAATTTGGCGGTAATGATAATTTGTTATGGACAAAATGTCGATAAACGTAGGAAATATTTTTTTCCAATTCTTAAAATATATTCAAGGGCATGTTAAAAATTCTTATGCTTGACACGTTCTAAATCTTGATTTCATGAGAATCACCCAAATATGTTCAGCCAGCGCTGAGCCGAACGTGTTCCTGCAGTCGGGCGAGTGGCTGCAAACACAACTCTGTCGTCCCCTTTCAATAAAAGAGGGGGACATGTTAAGACGTTACACTTCTTCGTGCGTTATTAGGCTGGAGCGCCAGACGTTGCATAACAGCGCTCCACATGCACGGCGGCGGTTTGAGCCTGATGAGCAGCCATGATTACTGGTTGCACACGACGGCGGTTTGACGCAGTAATTATCCAATCAGCAGCGCAGCTTTTGTGTTATGACTATGATTTATTAGCACGATTTGACCCGGGATGAATAATCGCCGCAGACAGCTGTCTGTGTTCGCTCAACGTCTGCCAAAGTGAGCACAGATCACAATAAATCACAGAATTGTGTTAAATTAACTTTTGCTGTGCTTCTGTTCGTATTATTTATACTTTTATGCGTTACCTGTTGTTCAGATACACGTAGTTACACATTAATATAACTGTAAGGCGAGTAAATGGGCATTTATCGTCTGCGCAGGAACGGGTTCATCTAGTTTACATTATTTATTATGGGAATTATTACGGAACCAGTTATGTTCGAGAACCGGGGTTCCACTGTATTTTCCTTTGTCTCTATGCCATTGAGATTTCAGTCTGACGCTCCCTCTTTTTCTGCTCCCATCATCCCGCGATGGCCGTTCGGAGGCGGTTCAGTTCGCCTGCCCGGCAGCAGGATGAAAGCAACCGCCACATCAGCTCACGGCTCAGTTGGAGTTTGTCCAGCAAAGAGATCTTGACCCCCTCAATTACAGGATAATGGAGCCGTTTCTTTTGCGTGTTGCTGAATTTCATTACCGACCTCGAGTCCCCATGTGAAAAGGATTCAGCGCACATGTGATGTTTGCTTCCTTACGCCACAAAGCCAGAAACCAGAGAAGACAGCCAATAATCTGACGCCACCAGGACACAAAACGTGGAGCTGCTCCACTGACAGTGAATCGGACACTTCTGAACTCAGAGTGTTTGCTTGACCTTTTGTTGGAAACCGAGTCAGTCCAGAAAGTCTTTCAGCCTCAGTGGAGCATCGCCTGGGTTTGTCTCTTAAAAGGCGGCAGTGACAGAGACGTTCTTTCACTTTTGTCTGTTTCCGTGCGACTTGGAAGGCCAGGCAGATTTTACAGCCTTAGCTAATAATAAATCATTTATTATTCCATTAGACAGAACAAAACATCCCAACAGGAACAGAAACATCTTTTCTAAAATTCACGGAGGGTGTATTAGACGAGACTATGTGGACAGACCGTTTTATTTATTTGAAGTTAATTCACTTTTAAACATAAATTATTTCCTGCTCGGTTCCGTGTGCTTTGTTCTACATACTTGACACAAACAAATCCATTCGCTGCGGCCCATCTTCATGTGCAAAATTCTGCCGACTCCAGCGGATTCTTGTGAAGTGTGGAAATGTCGACTCGGAAACGCACGTTCTCTTTTCACATCAAATGGATTTGCTATGCAAAGGCTCATAAAAGCAACAGATGGCACCCTGGCTCCGAATGAGCCCAATGTGTGAGGGCTTGGGACGGGTTCTGACGGGTTCTAGAAGGATCCGTCGCTCTGCTTACGTTGGGCGTCGCCGAGGCGCGGGAGCTTTGCTATGACAGATGCAGACGGTGAACTCTTGACATCGGCCCGACCGGACTGCGTTATGTTCAACATGTGTGTGTCCGTTACCGTCTCTGGTTTCCAGGCCGGGGCCGAGCCGAGTGTGCGTGTGGGACGAGAGGAGCAGCAGGACCGGCAGCTATCTGGGAGGTTGAGGGTAACAACACACCGGGGACAGATTAGCTTCCCGTCCGTCAGGAAGACTCTGATTTACCGCCGAGCTGACCAGCTCGCCAACCTCCACCCAAAGCAAACACGTAGGAACGGCAGCTGGTGGCTCACACACACACACACACACACACACACAATCCTCTACTCAGGTGAGATCTGGATCATTTTCTCTGAGCATCTTTGATCAATCCGTTTTAAAATGATCATCCTCTCCTCTTCCTCTTCTTCGCCTGCTTTCATCAGATCATACGTGACCAACAGAAAATCATTCTACATTCATCTGGTAATTTATCCAAATATTCCACTGATGAAATATTCAAACTTCAGACTTCAGAGACCAGAACATTTCACCCACATGAGAAAAGGTGCGTTTCCACAAGAGGAATTTAAGTTTAGAGGTCAGATCTTCCTTCGGATGAAGTCCCCACGCGTTGCTCGAGGTCACACCTGGCTCATTGCTTTCCGTTGTGGGTGGGGCTGATCTGGGCTGATTATTTCCTTGAGGTTTCTCACTCATTATTATATGACACGTTAAAAACAGCGGGCTTCAGAGGGTTAAATGTAAATGCAGTTCCCAACCTAAACATAACAGCCTAAAGTGAAGTTCTTGTTTCACTTATCTCCAGACTGAACTCACTTTCATGGAACTGTGGCCCCTCTGTGGAAAGCCACCTGAATTCATTATGCTAACAAGCTAGCCCTGCTGATAGGCACGCAGGCTGATGTGAGGAAATGTGAGTTTGATTAATGTGGGCAACATTGAGCCGTGCAGATGGCTCCCCAGCCCGAGTTAAAGGAGTCGCCTGCCATCAGGCTCAAACGGCTGCAGAGAGAGTTCTGCAGCCCGCCGACACCTCGCTGCAGGCCGACCCAGAACAGCCCCCGCCTGGAACTGCATAAATATCGCTGGCACACACAAACCAGATGAGAAGCCTGTTCCTGGTAGCTCAGGCAAAGAGGGAGATGCGCTTTGTGTTTGTGCAGAAACTCCAAATAGGCCTGGTCTCCGCCTGCAGCCGGACCGGCTGGGCCTCTGGCTCGGGGGCCAGCCCCCGGGAGACGGGACATCCCACGGTTCCATCCAAAAGAAGCAAACCGGCCGAGCTCAGGGAAGCGTGGCCCACCGGCGCACATGAAGAAGGCATAGAGGTAGCGGGGGGGGGGAGCCCCCAGGTGCCTGCCTTACAGTCGTCTCTCTCCAAATGTTTACTTTGGACCAGACTGGTGGCCAACTGGTTGCAATTGACCCTCCAGCAGGACGAGTTAGAGAGCGAACATGAGACTTTTCCTTGTGGGGAAAAGATGGAGGGAAGCCACACACTCTCACACACCGACACACGCACACACACACGGAAAACAAACGCACAGACACTCAAACAAAAATAGACGCACTTATGTTTGGACCAAAGTGAAAGTTTGACCTACTCCAGACGGCAGAACCGAAACCTCCACAAGCACACCTGCTGCAGGTGGAACAGCACTGCCCCCCCCACCTGGACTCCGGGTTTCATCCTCCATCCCGAGAGGCTCCTCGTCTTCCCTACTGTGAATTCTGCCATCCTATAACCAAAAGATTAATCCTCCCATGTCCTCCTTTCCTTCTCCTTCTCCTCAATGGAAAGTTGAATGAGAATTCAGAAAGCAGAGAAAGGCCAGAAGAAGCCTGATGTGCTGCATGAAATGCGGGGGTGGCGTTACCTCCTCTGCTCAAAGATGGCTGTAGACTTGAGGAGATAAAGTCTCCACAACGACGTCCAGGTCGCTCAGGGAGGAAGCCCGCGGCCCCCCCACAGACTGAATAAAACCTCTTAATCCTCATAAACTGCTCCACATGAGTATTACCTCCCTAACGCTGCACACCATTTCCGAGGGAATGGAACTCATTTCGAGGGTAAAACATTACCAGGAGTCTCCCAATCTGCTCCCATAATAGGCCCCCGTGTTCTGGTGAGGCCCTGCTCCGAAGCGAACCCTCAATCTCCTCAAAACTATCGATGACAGAATGATGAAAAATGCAGCTGAGGGGGTGGCTGGATGAAACGATGGCAGCGTGTGGGTGAGGGCACAGCGTCAGTAAGCACATCCAGGTAGGACATCCAGGTAAACACCGCCCTTCAGCTGCTGTCTCGCTGCTCTCAGCACAGCGGCGTTAGCCAGGAAACAAGGCGGAGTCAAAGTTTTCACTCCAGGCCACTCATTTGTCACAATTGTCACAGAGTGCACGAACACAAATGGCTGAATTATAACTGCGGATGTGTGTGTGTGTGTGTGTGTCCTGGGTACCTGTCATTACAGCGGCTGGTGGCGGTCTGACTGGGACCCCTGTGCGAGCCGTCAGAGGCGTGTTTGTGTGTGTCAGGTGGGAACATCCAGCAGAGAAGAATCAGCCTTCCTGTGGTCTTTCCACGACCGCCATTGTAGCATGTAATCCAGCGTTCAAAAACAAAGCTCTCCCGCAAGCCGAGAGCTGAATCGGATTACACGCCTGATCAGAATAAAAATGATTCATGTGCACACCCAAATCGGAATAGTCTGACCCGATCGAGCTCAATACGATCAAGATTCTATTCCGAAGTTTCTGTACAAACCGTCCTTACTGCGCGCTTCTGTGACGTATCAAACAGGAAAGGGCGGAGCCATGTTTTGTTTACATTGGAAGTCGCTACGGCTTCTTCTTCTTCTACTACTATTTCCGGTATATTTGGCAAAATTGCACAAGTCAAAATAATTACTTCCGATCGAGAGTGCGACGCCTGAACACACAGGTCCTAATCGGATCAATATTTTTAGGGTCCATGAACACACAGTGCTGTTTATTAATTGTAGTCAGAACAAAGGATCTCTCCCAGTGGACACAAACATCCAGAGCTGCCGGTGTGTGTGTGTGTGTGTGTGTGTGTGTGTGTGTGTGTAGTGACTGCGTGTGTTGAGGTGAACCACACAGGTACGGTGGGCCAGACACAGGAAACGTATTAACCTGGACCGCCGTTTACTCTGCTAACCGCACAGCGTCCCACAGGGACACGGATAAAAAGCTCCATCCACGCACGCACACACACATACACACACACCAACACAAACTCAGATATATTATACACTGAATGACGTATGTACGACAAACAGGCCTATAAAATGCAGACATACAGTCAGATTCAGACACACACTCGCACACATTGGTGTGTGTGTGCCGACGTCTACACACTATCCATTAACACCTACATAAAACACCTACAGGCCCCCGTACTCCATTAGAGGTCAGCACCCGCTCCTCAATTTCATGGCCCATGTATGAGGGCAGCAAAGGTGACTGTGATGACAGGACACACACATACACACACACACACACACACACACACACACACACACACACACACACACACACACACACACACACACACACGGATCATGCAGATTAAAACACGTAAAAAACTAAATTCATCAGGATAACTTTAGATTTTTTTTATTATCAACAAAACAATAATTATATATATTTTAATTATGCCAATGATGAGCAACTACATATTTATTTATGTGTATATAATTTCATATTATATATAGAATATATGTTACGATACAATTTATATAAAATAACATACAAGTAGCGTCATAATATATATGTATTATATAAAAATACATATATAATAAACAATTTATTATAATTACAAAAAAAAATTAAGATATCAAATATTTAGAAAGTACCATAAAATATTTTAAACAGCCATTATTTTTCAATTCAAATAGCATGAATTTCATAACTTACCAAATATATTATATATTAAATTTAATGTCAACCCTTTAAATGTTGTCTGAATTAAAATCCATCGTATGAATAAAACGGATTAATTAATTATTGACATGCTTGTTTAAATTATATATATATTGAAATGTCTTTAACAACAGATTCATAGATTTTAGATAAAAACAAAATGAGTTTTGAGTTGAATTCTATATTCTGGAGTGTTAGAGGAATAAAAATAAAATAAATACTTCCTATTTTTTTAATCCAAATGTGCTCTGTATTTTCTCTTTTTAATCCAATCCCTCTGAGGTATTCTGGTCTATGAGGACCCCCCCCCCCCCCCGCCTCACCGACAGGGACCACGGCTCTTCCATGGCTGGGAGGTTGTAATTTGTTGCAGGCGGAGGAAAAGCAGCGAGGTCTCCCTCTTATCTGGACAAGGGATCACCAGGAAAATCATATCAGAGGGAAGGCAACGTGTTTAAATATAGCCCTAATTACAGCAATCATTTCTTGCTGTCTCTTCACCCCCCCCCCCCCCCAGCTCCAGCCCCACCCTGACTTTCCTTGGACATTATTCCCCCCTCTTCCCCAGCCTTTCCTCCTGCAGGATCCAGTTAATCCGGGCTCGTGGTGTGGGCTCGGGGCTGACAGTTGCATGACAAGGAATGTTTCCCTTTGTAAGAGCCTACTTCCCCCTCGCTCAGCTTTAGTCTAATTGAAATGTTTCCTATTGAGCTCAATCAAGGGGCCAATTACCTAATTATTCGCTTATGCCCGGCTCAAGCCGGTGGGGGGAGAGGGGGGGGGGGGGGCAGGAGGGAGGAGGAGGAGAGAAGCAGAAACACTGATGTGAGGAGGAAGGAGAGCTTGTGCTGCAACAAAACAATCACGAAAATAATACATAAATGTAAAGTAAATAAAAAGTTCTCCTTTCTCAGGGTAGAAACTACGTGATAGTAGCTTTAAATATACTTACTTCTGCCTGTGTGTGGATTTGGGTGCATTTGTTGCTTGTTAGATTGGGTTGGGCTTCACGGCCAAAGACACACCTGTGTATAAGGTTTTACAGCATTTAAAAATGAATTCAATCTTATTATTTTAGAATTAGCTTAGGCTATTTTGAATTTATGTCATCGAATTAACTTTTTAATATCACGTTTCATTAATATTTTTTTTTTCAATAATCCAGTTTGATTTACCAAAAATACAACACAACTTAAATATATATATTATGGCAAGCCTTTCAGGAAATTAAAATAAAATAAAATCCTGACTTCAGAAGTTTCTCGATTTAAAATGACATTATTTTGACTTATCGCTGCCTATATGAGAAACTACTTGGGCTAATTTGGGTCTGAGACGAGCAAAGCGTCATGAAAATGGGATTTTTAGACTGAATAAGTTCATTTTTTGCAGCTGACAGAGGAACAAACCAGTTCCCTGAGAAAGAACCGCGTTTTATGGGCTCATATTATCAAAGAGAGGAGCGAGGGGGACAGGGGGGGGCGAGAGGGAGACATTAAAAGGAGCTGGAATGTTTTGTCCCGGCCTCCGAAACATTTCATAATGAGACAGGTAATAAAACACACTGGCCCGCGTGGGCACCCTCACACACACATGTACAGTGTATATACATTATAAATATATATCACCGCTAATGGGAGGACATGTTTTCAGACGTTTTCATCCAGGCCTTCCTGACATTAACAGATCACCTATGTCACGTCCCGGACCATAATAAACAACATTTTATAGCTCATTGGAAAATGGACCAAGTTAAAAAGCAATCAGCACATCATTAAAAGAATCCATCTTCTGCAGAGTCCTGAATTATTTACTTCAGCTCTGTGAAGGATGGCGTAAATATCACTACCTGCGTACGCTCTCCGTGTTCCTCCCTTCTCATCCCGGGAGGCCCGCCTCCGTCCGCGGGTTCAGCAAGTGTTGGCCCAGGCTGCTCTTAAATCAATCATTTAAATATATGGATAAATCAGCGAGCCGTCTGCCTTTAAGCACACATGCCGTAGCTTAATTCACCCGAGCAAACGAGCGCTGCAGCCATATTTCAGCCAACATGTGCACCACTGTTGTCTAAACAAGCGCTGCGAGGGCCGGCCACAGAGGAGGGTCCTGGCTGCAGGTCGTGGAAAGCAGCAAACACACACACGCACACACACACACACACACACACACAGCTATGTAGGCCCCGGCTTGAGGTCATGGAAAGCCGTTATAATGCCGCCTTTCACCAGGAGAAGATGAGAGGAGCAGAAGATCAGACAGAAGCTGCTTCCCTCTGACAGAGGAGCACACACATCATTAAGAGCTGGGGGGGTGGGGGTAACCCTACACTATACATATACTGGGAGTCGGGGGGTGTCAACAATCAACAGCATGTCAGCACGTGACACGTTAAAGGGCATCCAGACAAAGAGAGGCAGGACTGCTTTCACCGTTTCCATCTTTTAAGGATGGATCATCTCTTGGAAGCGTTTAAAAGACGTCCATTAATAGAGGACGACTGCTGGGCTTCTAATTAAATACAATTAATCCGAACCGCAATTCCAAGAAAAATCCCCCCCCCCCCCCCCCATTTATCAAGAGCCACTCAAGCAGTGACATCACGTGATGCCCACCGTCTCTTCTTCTACTGCCTTTGATTGTTTGGTAAGAAAGAAAGTTAAAGTGGTGACAACAACACACACACACACACTGGCCTTAAAGACAGGCAGGTGAACACATGACGGCCTGAAGCTCAGACACACAGTTGTGTTCGACCTGCAGCTCAAGAGAAGAAAAATGGAAGCCCCCCTCCCTCACCGGCTGGGTGGGCCGGTCAGCTGGACGTAGGAGGGGCAGCGCATCTGGGGAATTCTGCTAAAACGCTTTACGCACACAGTTCACTGTTTTCACAGAAACCGGTTTCCACTCGCTCCAGAGCGCCGAGCACTGGCAGCGGGAGAACGAGGCAGGGGTCCCACCGTCCAGGTGGTCCTACGGCACCCCCCCCGGAGCCTGCACCAAACTCACTTAAAGGGCAAAAACCTGAAACCCATGCAAATGTGATCAAGCCCTGATTGGGCCGGCCGCATATGATTAAATATAATTGCAAAGAGCCTTGGTGGTTTTTGAGAAAGTGGGAAGGAAGGATTTAAAACCAGATTGTAGGACAGAAAGAGGAGGCGTGTGGAGAGATAACTCCTTTCAGAGCGGGGCCGGTTTTCACATGCATGCATGGGGGGGGGGGGGATAGAGTAGTCCGGGGGCAGAGCCGTCACACTCGGATGATTGATGGCTCTGTCTGAATGCTTAAGTCAACAGAGGGCGAGCACGTCTCAGCACCCCGGCCGGGCCCTCCACTCAGCACCTATTCAAGGGTCAGGTGCTTCGGAACAGCCCCCCACACCCCCCACACCCCCACACCGTTACCGTCTGCAAGCTTCCAGCGAGGAGTCGGCAAGACCCGGAAGTCACCTCAGCTTGAAAAAGCAGCGATGATTATTCCTCCAACTCGTTTCTCCTGAAACAGGACGAGCAGGTAAACTATAAAAAGCAGAAGAGGAAGAGGAAGAGGAAGAGAAAGAGAAAGCCCGATGCTCGATGAATAACGACTAAATCATTCCTTAATCGTTTCCTGGTTTTCTAGAGTTTGTTTTGTTGACTTTGAAAAAGGCCAATAAAGCAGGGAAAGATTTCCAGCCAAAGTCGGAGCAGCTTGACGTCTTCCAGGTGAGAAATGTGTGCGTCGAAGCGGCTGTGATGTCACACGTCTCCGTGCACCAATGACAGCTCAGCAAATGTTCGGCATCCAATGCGACGACAGTCGCTGGCTGTCGAGGCAAACTGATTTATTCCTGAGCTTCATGCAACGATGTTTCATTCAAAGCGTAAACAGGAGCTGACCTCGAAGGTGTGCCCCCCCCCCCCCCCCCCCCCCAATTGGTAGGCTGTTCCACTTCAACACCTTGTCATCAAACTCCCCAGAGCCTCCTCCCAACTCTCCACCCCAGGTAGGAAGTGTTTTCCTGTGGATTTATGACACGACATTTAGAACTTCTTTCCTCGCTCGCTCTGTGACATTATTTCTGGGAGTCATGGCAACAGCTGACCGAATGACAAACACTGTTACCTGGAATAAAACAACCAATAACAGCCGTCGTGGTGGACGGACTTGAGTCTGGGTCTCCGAACCCGGTTGGAGGCGGGGCCAAGGGCCAAAAATAACAGAACTAAAAACTGGAGCAGATCTGCATGAAAGGATTCTTTTTTTTTTTTTTTTAATATGTGGGATATTTTACATTTCTCCAGATTATGTCAACATTACTGGTGATTTTTTTCTGGAGGGCTTGACGATGGGCCTGAAAGCTAAAAGGCGTGGGATGGTCCCGTCCCGATGGGAGTACCATCGGCTGCGTACCATTCGGGTTGCATCTTGGGCCGCCGGCCCACCCTGTTGGAAGCACAGTGTGCCAAATACATATCGAAGAGTTTTCAACAACAAATGAGTTCTGGAAAGCCACTGATAAATGTCTAAAAGTCGCCTTGTATGATCTCGACCCCCCCCTTAAGTCTCCAAAGCGGCACAATCAAACGCAGATGGACTACAAACACACTCCGCCTCCAGTGGGAGCGACATCGCCGAGGCGGCGCAAAGAGCGTGTTTAAACAAAGTAAAATTCAATTGTGGAGCTGGAGCTGGGGTTTGAAATTCACTCCATGTGCTCAGCCAACATGTTTAAAACACAGCAGATATGTACGTATACAAGAGAGTGGAAATGCATGTTAGCTCCTCTTGAACCCCCCCCCCCCCCCAGAGAGAGAGCGCGGCGGCAGCAGAAGAAGAAACGGGGGTCCGGATGTAAAGAGACAGGAATGATTCTGTGGTCTGGGTCATTTTAATCAGTGTTTGTCTTCCACTCCAAATGAATGACAGATGCTACAAGGTCGGCTACCGCTATGACAGATAGCTAGCACGCACGCACGCAGCACGCAGCACGCACACACACACACACACACACGCACACACACAATCTGTCTGAGACGCTGCGATCGCAGTCTGGTTGGGAGGAGATGAGCTCTGAGGAGTCGAGCCCAACAACCAGCCTGGAGTTCAGGCTCTGCCGTGGTTCTACCCGGTTCTGTCCAAACCTGTATGAGTTTCCTGGGGGGGGGGGGCAGCTGCTGCGACCGGACCTGCATCACAACACAAACAGCTCCGATCACAATCACTGGATCACACACGATCAGATTGGGTGACTCAGCAGGGGGGCCTGGGGAGCACGAGCCAAACAATCCCATGTGGGAAAATCCTGTAGCCTTCACTCTGTGTGTGTGTGTGTGTGGGGGGGGGGTCTGATTTCCCCCCCCATCGGTTCTCTCCCTGCCGGAGCCGGATGTGCACAACAAAGGCCGCCGCTCTTAATCTTCCTCCTGGTCATCAGTGTCCACATCGTCATACCCCCCCCCCCTCACTGCCCCCATCCGCTGCTACCACTTGCGCCCCCCCCCCCCCCCCCCATCTGCGGCACGGCTTGTCCTGATTGCATCTGATTTGGGTTAAGTGATTATTACCCTGCTGCGGTTTGGGTAGGGACTCGCCCACAGGCTGGAAACAAGGAAGGACGGCGACACACATACACACACACAGAGTGATTGTTTAGGTGTGTATCCAAGGATGGACAGAAAGAGGGACGCTGGGGGGGGGACTGGATGCACACACAATAAAACTAAAGTGCAAAAGTGAATCACTAAAAATATTCAGGCAATAATTCTAATACAAGTAAGCAGCAGCATGCACTATGCTCCCCCCCATAACGGATAACCCTGTCACTTCCACTATGTGGCGCTACACAACAAAGTGCTTCCTTTTAGTTCTACGTTGACATTCAACAGCCGGAAGACGAAACTGAGGTCGAACTGATGGCGCTTATAAAAGTACAAAAACCAGCGGAAGCTGAAGAGAAAGAGAAACGCACCAACGCAGTGGAACCGTCTCTCAGTCTGTGATGCTCAGAGCGCTTTTCAGGCTGGGGGGGGAGACACAAAGTGCACGTTGCGCTACTCTAGCGTCCGTCTCGCCTTACACCAAACCCATCCCATTCTGGGCCTCGGCTGCAGCAGGGAAACCCTGAGCGCCGACTCCCAGGATGGGTTTTCATTCTCCTCCTCTCTGAGACGTCTGGCAAAAAATAAAGAAATCAGATTGACATGTTTGTCCGAACAAAGGCAGACTGTGCCCTGAAAATACAAACAAACAGCCTCGCCTGAGAGATCCCACAGGCGAATCAAATGTTGAATGAAACCCACTGAGCCAATAGGATGACGGGACAACCGGCTGCTCCGAGGCCCATCCCTTTAAGATGCTGTGATTCCTGACTCGTTTGCCCGCTTTGAAGCCACAGCAGAATAACTTTGCAGATTTCTCCGTCCCATCAGACGTTCCCATCCCATCCCGAGTTCACGTTGAAGCTGCAGCGAATGAGCCGCTGCCGTCCAGCCCCGGCGCTCCGAACGTGGCCGAGCGGCTCCTTGCTCCTCGGCCCAGAAGGAAAAGGAAACGGCAGCTCCAAACGAATCGACACAGAACGGCGGGCAGCCAAAGAACACAGCGTAATCTAAAACACGCCAGTTTAATCACGGTGGGAAACGTTCCACAAGCTGCACACACACACCTGCTCAACCGAGCACGTCCACACGGACGGATGTTTCACAAGTCCGACCAAGGATTCCAACGGCGTGGCCGCAATGTGAAGAACCTCTCAAAGCCAGAAACAGCTTGATGTATGGAAAACCCAAAATGATCATTAGCACAGACGCTTTATTCCAACGAGGAACTGAACTCTGGATGCTCAGCTTCCTGCTCCTGCAGTCTGCTGCGAGCCGGGTGTGCATGAAGGCAACACAAAGGGACACGGATGACAGTGAACGTGACGCCGAGACAGCAATAAAGTTTGATTATGTTTGACACAGAGCAGAAAAGACATCCGAGACCAACACACCGCTAACCGTTAGTTAGGTTAAAAAGTCCAGAGGCCGTGTCTGCTAGTTACAGTGTGTGTACAAACGCACACACACACTGTATAAATGAAAGGTCAGATCCAGATGTATTTGTTATTTTTATTTTATACTTTATTACATCAGTTGGTCTTTTTAATGAAAAATAATATATTCAGGGATCCAGAGCTTCCAGATTACTGGGATTTACTAAAAGCAGTTTTGAAGATTCTTTTTGTAATAATTCGAAATTCACTTAAAATTAAATTATTATTATTAGTAGTAATAGTGGTAGTATTATTGTAATATATATACTTTCTGTTTTACTTTGCCATAATTTGTGCTAAATGTTCTTTTAATATTTACGCCGCAGACCAAATGGCTTGAATTGGATTATTTTGGATCGTCTTTAAATTCTAACAAAATAAAGCATAAATTAAGATCCTGGCGTGACTCAAACACTCGTTTTCATTTTATGCAACTGGTGGTCCCCGTCAGATCCTCATCCTCATCCTCACTGCTTGTGTGAATGTCTTTGAATGAGGCTCGGTGAGACACAGAGCGATGAGCAGACGAATTGCGTAATGAAATACCTGGGATTAGCACTAATGAGCGGGATTGGGGTGATTCTCACGGCTCATGAAGCTCGCCGTGGATCCGAGACTTAATTACACTCCTCCGCCTGCTTTTAATCCAAGCCGTCGCTCATTAAGGCTGGAATGCCGGTTCCACAGCAGCAACTCCTTTCAGATGTTCACCGCGCATGAGCTGCTTTAAGAGAAGGGAAGCAGTGGAAAACATGACGAGCAACTCCGTGTGTCATGCAGGAGAAGGAGATGGACTTTGAAACACGCAGGCAGAGGAGCAAACGTTCATGTGTGACTCCTCTGTCTCAGAGAGGATCTCTGGCCACGGACCTGAGATAGTCGGACTTCAGAGAGCGAAGAAACACCACACGCTGTCCAAACGGGGGCCGGAGGCGAGAGAAAACACCCGCTGAGGAGGGGGGGGGGGCAGACCACCAGGGTCCCCCCCCCCCACACACACACATTATTTACTTAATCTTTCACGGTCTGGCTCGGGTCCTACAAGGCCATCTTTCACCCCATGTTCTCTCCTTCACACCCAAAAACAGCAGGCCGGCGCACGCTGTCACACACACACACACACACACCTCCCTTTTTGGCTCGTCTGTCCTGCTCCGGTTTCATCCTCTGGACTGTCCTGCCCCCCCCCCTCCATGCACGTTCCGAGTGCAGCTTTGTCATTCCAACATTCCAACATGTGTGTGTTTATTGTGTACTGAATGTGCTTGTAACTGCTTTCTGTGATTTGCTAACGTTGCATTGCTTCCCATTAGGCCGCATGTGCAGGATTAATAAAGGATTCAGAATCTGAATTCCCTCCAGACATGTGGCATGTCCCTCCCAGGTGATGTGAGACCGGGACCACAGCTTGTTTTTCTTGCCCCCCGTCTCTGCACCGAAATGGCCAAATTCACTGAAGAATATTCAGATGCCGTCACGTCACCAGCAGGCTGTGTGTCGTTGAGGTCCACATCGTCTTCCTCCCACACACACACACACAACTCCCCACGCTGCAGCCTCCCCACAGCCTTCTGCTCCGACAGGGAAGAAGAAGGGAGGTTTTTTTTTTCTGCTTGTGGAAAATGGAGGTGAGTTTTATGACCCATGCTCCCTGTCCTCCTGTAAAAACTGCCATTTTGCAGCATCATCGGCTGTGCAGCCAATGAAAACACTGGAGCATGTGGAGAAGAAACGAGGCAAACAAAGAGGGGGGAAAGGATTCTTGGGCGGAAATACCTGCAGGTCTACTCTATGCATACACGTCACCCTCGCCCTCGCCACCGGGCTCCGAGGCAGCCTCCTCGCCGACTCGCAGAAATCTTCTGGACTCGCAGCCACAAAAAGGTTCTCAGGGTTTTTCCGGAGTAATCCAAGATGGCAATCTTCCAAAGGCACTTTGTTTTGAGGAGGGGGGGGGGGCGAGCCCATCAAGGATGCATCACGTACCCACCACATGTGAGTGGATAACTGAGCACAGATTTGTAATTCCAGATTACGAAGGGAAAGCTGCCAGGCTGCCTTCGCACTAATTTTGATTGTCAAACTCTCTATTGAATTATGCAGAGACGGTTGGTGGAGGGTCGGGGGGGTCCATGTCTCTGCTAAGCCTTGAAGATGACAGAGCAGAGAGTGGATGTCCTGTGAGGTCGGCTGCAGACGTGCATTGTGTGCACGATTCATGTGCCACACTGCGTTAGCGCACAACAAGGGCTGAGAGGAAGCAGATTGGCTCCAGCGCTAGAGGAGCGGGACAAGGCACTTGTATTCTCCGCTGCCGCTATAATGCATGCTAACAAGGGTGATTTGCGCCGCCAACTCAAACCCAAGTGATGGTGACTGCAGTGTGACGCATCTCTCAGACGATGAAGCGCCTCAGTTCTTCATTCAGGCTCAGTCACTCGAGGTAACACGAAGAGCCGGCTAACCCGCGAGGGCCGCACTACGTCGCTAACGCGTCGCAGATGTAGCATCTCAGGACTCACACACGATTAAAAAGCCCGTCGTCTCCGTCCCCTCAAAGGGAACGTTTGGAGCCAATTCCCGGCCAAAACTTAAAACGTGTTTGACAAACAGGCTTCAAGTCACAAATACAAAAAAATTCAATCCACAAATGAAACACACCCAGATCTTTTTCTAAAAACTGATTGAGAAACGACAAACGGTTGAAGCGATCACCTCGGGGGGGGAAATTTTGGCACATGAGCGCATACATGCATGACATAATACAGATGCATGACAACTGCACATCTCCTGTGTTTGGAGGAAACCTCCTGGCGGGTTTATGTGAGTTAATGAGGCTAAGATCTGCGACGTTCTCTGCAGGAAGGGGCTTCGTCAAGTTCAGCGGTTTTTAATGACGGGCATGCAGCTGGGCTCAGATCGGGTGAGCAGCTAAAAACAGCAGCAGCTTGACCTCATGCCGTTCACTGGAAATGTTCAGTTTCACTCATGTCTGAAAAGCAGTCGTTAAAATGTTCTCAGACGTCTCGCCTCTTCTTCCTGGCGTTCGATCGCCGGATGGATCCAAATGATCATCCTCGGACCCGCAGCAGACCGGCCTGCACACACCTCACCTCGCATCCAGCCCGGCTCGGACCCAATCAGACGATTCCTCCTGAAGTCACAGGAGACAGTAGGAAGCTGAACCTGGCAGCCAACGCGCCATCAATCCCCCCCTTCCCTCAGACTGCCCAGCACCTCCTCCTCCTCCTCCTCCTCCTCCTCCTCCCCGGCTCCATTGCTCCAGGAGATCCTATCATTTCTCCCGCAGACTAGATTTCTTGGGTGACTTCAAAGCTTGTTCGCTAAGTGTTTAGAAGAATGCAATGGAAACAGGAAAATAATGTTCTGATTTCTGTAAACTTCACGGCATCTGCTTTTGCTTAGTGCCGGCGCTCAGTGTGAAGCCGGCGCTCCATACGGCCTTTTCTTCCCACAGTTTGAATCCGTGCACAGAGCGCGTCTCAAGCCCGAGGAACGTATCGTTCCTGCGAACCCAAAGATGACATCAGCGACGGTTTCGGTGGGAGCCGCTTTTAAAAGGAGGCCGGCTCGATTCCGAGCCATTTGTAGCGCAGGTGAGGACGAATCCCACAAGAGCGGCTAATAGCTTAACCCGCTAAGACCTCATTTCCGTCGCTGTTTATACAGCCGCCATCTTCTGGGAGGATGCAGCGAGCATGTTTCCACCGAGAGGAAAGGAACCAGGCGAGGCCTTTGCTTCGTGTCCCAGAAGGCCGCTGAGTAATGCTGCTGGCACCGCGGCGGCGTACACACAGACGAACGCTGCCTCGCTGTGTATACACAAGATGACAAGCCGTTTCTAGGGCCAGGCCAGATAACTCCATCACACCCCCCCCACGCTAACAGGGCAGCATGACGAGAACGCCGTTTACACACACACACAGCATCCGACCGGCAGCCTCAGGCCTCCTGTCTCCTTTCCCATAACTCAATCATGCTCAGGTTTCACTCTCGCCCATCCGAGGCTAACTGGCTTCCTCTCTCATACCCCCCCGACCCAATCCTTAAAATCCTCAGCCCACATCCCACCCATAAAGCATCGGCCCAATATAAATGGACGGCTGCCACCATTTTCAGAGCTGATTGATCTCAGTTGTTTTTTTTACAATTTTTTACAATATTAGAGCAGAAAAAAATCACCAAAACAATTTGACTTAAAATCTGAAAAGCAAAAGACGTCAGAGAAAAGCAGCAAAACCACCACGTAAGAAGCTGGAATTATCTGACACACCTTCAATACGATCATTCTACTGACTGCGATTGGCTCACTGGACCTGTCACATCGACAGGTATGTGCACCGGCCCTCCCTCCTCTCCCTCCTCCTCACTTCAAAGATTGAAATGAGTCGATTTCCACCGTCTCAAACTTTCACAATCCTTTCAGCTGGTTCATATCTCCGGGACAAGATCTGTGATTATTCTTTGAGCTTAAGCAGAGGACGTCCTTTGGCAGGACGACATGAGGACATGTCTTCAGACACTGAACTCTCCTAAAGGAAGACTCAAACTTAAACCATTCCGACGCAGCTGAAGGAAAACAAGCGCACCTTGCTCGTCTCCATTTCATCATCCGATTTGTCATATTCCAGTCAAATGTGCCAAAACGCCACAAACATGAAGACATTTCCTGCGCAGCTAAAATCTGTTTGCCAAGTTTGAAAGAAAAGTCAGTCCTTTTCTTTTTTACCCACAATGCATTGAAGCCAGTGGTTCAGCTGAATCGTTTCAGGTGGAGGGGGGGGGGGGAATTGTGAACTGAAGGCGTTTTACATGCTTCCTCAGCCAGTCACAGTCCGAGTGGCGGCTGGTGCCGGCCCTCCAGTCCAGATCACTGGGGGCTAACTCGAGCTGAACTAGGCCCGTGTGAGGCTGAGCATGCGCCGGCGCTGGTCTCCGTTAGCGAGGGCTTCACACGTTCGCCAGGAGCAACGGTGACGACGCCGTTTTGTTTACGGCATTGTCGTGCTGCACGTTTCGGGGTTAATGCAGCGTCAGGTTTGTTTCCAGGACGAGGGAAAGAACGGCGTTCCTGCACCGGACGCACGTTTAGGGTGGAGGATGGAGCGTGGGTTCACGTGTTCCCATGAAGGCCCGTTTCTAAAATATCCAGCAGTTTGAGTTTTACCGAGGGTATGAGATGCATTTTAAGAAGCACTTTGACTTGTGTGTTTAAGTTTAGGTTTGATTAATCAATTAAAAGAGCAAAATGGGCAAATTAACAAAAAGAAAATAACAGCAGGTTTTCGTATAATAGTCGCTCCTATCGAGTCCTGAAGTCTGACTCCTGCACCTGAGAGTGTGCAGGAGAGAGAGAGAGAGAGCGAGCGTAGACTTGCACACCTGTCCTGAAGTCATCCAGGACGTCACGTCGCACCTGAGGACGCTGCTCTGCAGCCAACGCTGAGCTTGTTCACCGAGATTTTAATCGGCCGTGAAAATCTGAAATGAGCCACGAACAAATTTATGACCTCATAATGTTAGTTTGATGAAGCTTCTAGAGGACGATCAGGCCGTCTCTCGTGACCGTCCTCACGCCGTCTCTCATGACCGTCCTTTGCAGATGAGACCATGCTGGTCCGGATGGAGGAGCTGCTAATCTTCCTGGTTAAATGTCCTGTCATGGCTAGTTGGACTCAGACTGTCTGTCCTTGCGTGTCTGGTGTCGTCCCCGCTCTCCCGCATGTCCCCGCCGCTCCTCTCCATCCACATCCAGCGCTTTTGTCTCCAGCCCTGGACGCCCACCGCCATGATGAATGAGCCCGAGCGCCATTCGATTACCCCCGAAGTGCGAAGACGCGGGGACAATGAAAACTGGCCCCCGCTGGTGCGGCGCAGACGCTCGGCATTCTGGGCAACAATTTAGTCTAATTAGCATCAACTCTGCCCCATCCATCATACTCCTCAAGAAACACAAACAAACTGTCAGCTCTAGCGTAACAAACAGATCGCCCAGCTACTTAGCGCAAATTATTCTTACATGAAACGCACCTTCTCAAGCAACCCCCCCCCCCCCCCCCTCCTTTTAGGGCCATATGGGGAAGTGGAGAGCTGTTAAAATTGAAGACATATGTTCGAGTCAAGTTCAGCTCTCCGGAGTGCCGCAGTGGACACAGTGACAGATCCCTGTTGGGCCGGACCAATCAGTGTGAAGAGGGGCGTGTCAGGGTCGTTTGACTCCACCGGGCTGGTCAACGTCTATCGGTGGCGTGTCCAAGGTGAGGTTTGGAGTCACCCTCCAGGTTGAAGATTTAAGACTTCAGTCCAATCAGTCGAGAGACGTCTATGACAAATAAATTACTTAATCAATTTAGGCTAAAGATGTTTCCTGTAAGAACTAAAGCAGGGCATTAAAAGCCCACCCCGCTGCTGATTGGCGTAAACTGGGCAGGGTCATGGAACTGGTTTCTGAGCAACTGTTAGAGTAGAGTTGTATTTTCATTGTTTCATTGTAGAGTTTTTTAAGATGGAGGTGACCATGAGCGTTTCTCTAGGTAGAGATTCCTTTGTCTCTAGGGGGTAGGGATCTATGTAAATACCTGGGACAACCTACTTTCACCGTGTGAATAAAAAGGCCGAGAGGTCTCGGGCGAGGGGTCTTTTGTTCGCAGCCGCTGGGCGAGCAGGGTCCCTCCTTACCGGTAAAGTATCGAAGTTTGTCTGCCTGATTCATTTTGTGTGCGTTTAATTATTTCTTACACAGTGTGTCGGGGAACAACCCCTACATAAGTTGGTCCTTCGAAGTGCCGGCGCTCAATATAACCGACGTCTCCGAGCCGCGGTGAGGAAGCTGAACGTGCACGCGCTCCGACGGAGCGGATCTAAAGTCCAGTGGAGCAACTTCTTCACTGGCCAGCCTTTCTCTTTCGGTTCGCCGACGGACGGTTTGACGAGGCCGAACAGCGATCCTACGCACGTTTTAAAGAAGGTAAGACAAACTTGTGTTAAAGTACTGCAGCTGCTTTAACCCGCGCTGGTCGCGCAAATAGTTACGCGCGTGCGGGTTCACGTGTATGGGTTTCGCACACGCCGGTCGTGTGCATGAATAGTTACGCGCGTGCGGGTTCACGCGTATGAGTTACGCGCACGCCGGTCGTGTGCATGAAAAGTTACGCGCAAGAAGGAATCATTATTACAATGTTTACCTTAAAAATAAGTGAGAACTAGTCTGGCCAGAGGGGGAGGGAGAGAGAGAGAGCGAGAGAGCGGGCGAGCGGTTAGCCACGTGGGGAGTGTGTCTGTGTTTTGAATGCGTATTGCGTGAGTGAAGTCTGAGCATTATTGGTCATCTGGCTGACGGTCCGTTAACGGCTGAAGATCATTTTGGCTTGATATTGTTTTGGCTTATGAGGAATCTAGGTGGCTATCAATTGCATCGAAAACAATATTAGTTCTGAGCAAAAGCTCCGGTGAAAGGCTGAATTTGAGGCCTCATCTGGCTAGCTTGCTGTTCAGAATCTGAATATTGGTCCGTGAGAACTTTGTATTTTGATAAACCACACTCTGTATTTAGCATAATGGGGATTTGTAACGGGAAAAAGAAAAAAGAGCCTGTTGTTAGTGAGCAACAGATCCCAACAGGGGACAAAAAATATATGAAATATCGCTACCCAGATTCTTCTGAGAATGTAAACCCTTGGGAAGCAAATTATGGATTCACTGGTCATTTGAAAGTAGAACCATTGAGGGGGATGCATATCCACATGAGAGTCAGAACAGAAAATGAACCAGTGAAGGAGGAAGTTGAAGGTTTACACCAGTTGTGGATTAAAGAGGAGATAGAAAGAACACACAACATGTTAAAATTAAATGAGCAGAGTGGCAAAGCAGGAGTGGATTGTTGGTTGGTAAGAATTGATGCAGGAATGGAGAATGCAACAAAAGGAAAAGGTGAAGTATTTTGGCACGATTTGGATGAAGAGGTGGAAGAAGAACGTCAAAGAATAAGGAACAAGAAGGCAACCAGTAAGTATGGGAGAAAGAACAAGGTAAGTGAAGCAAAGTGTTGGAACTGTAACCGAAGAGGACATTTTGCAAGATCATGCCATAAAAAGAAAAAAGAGGAAAAAATGTTTAACAGTTTTCAAAATGATGGAGAATGTTTCAGAAGCAGACAAAGACACGCCGCATGGTGAATTGAAGATGGACGCTGCACAGAAACCTCATGCAGACAACAACTCCAAAATGGCGACCAGTTCTGCAGGCCTCGACTGGACATTCGTGCGAGGGGGGATATCCTTCCCTGTTGAAAATAGACATCTAGGAAGGTAGACTGTTTGTTTGTAAATAGATTATTTCTAGCAGAGAAGAAGGAAAAAGTGATGTTTTAGTAATTAAGGTACAAGAGGAAGTTTAATGATGGAGGAGATTTAAGAAGGATTGAGAAGGTCGCTTAGATGGAGGAGTGGAGAAGAACGTCAGAAGGAAGAAGCAGGAACCGGTGAGTATACGGAAAGTATTGAGAATGTGTGGAGGAACAGCTAAGTTGAGGAAAAGAAACCAGAATGTGGTAAGTGTTGGAAATGTAACGTAAGAAATATGATGTGTAAAGATTGTTCTGAGCGTTTCAGAAGAGACAAAGGAGCAGCATGGAGAAAAAGACCACATGGCACCTCCAAGATGGAGGCCAGGACAACTACAAAATGGAGACTTTAAGCAGAAAAAGTCTTTGTGAATTCCAAATTAGCATGACAGAACCATCCATGTCTGTGCTGTGAGAGAGTAGCTAACTCTTGCGGCACAGCCATTTGATGTGCAAATTTTTCTGGAGACACCTTTTGTTTGAGAGAGACCGGCTGGTTGCAGACCCATGTCCATGGTTTGTGGAATGCATAGCCACAAAAGGTCTTCTGAAACAAAAGCTGAATCCATGAAGACATGTAGCAGGAGTTCAGAGTTTGTTGATAGATTAAAAACTAAAGTAATCTCAGGATCTAAATAAAATCTAAAATAATTGGTGATGATTCAACGGCGGACAGGTAATTGCACAAACACACGCACACATCTAAAGGGACTTTTGACTACGGTACAAGACAGATAAGGAGGTTAGAGACTGACTTCAGACTGAAGGAAGATGAGACGACTAGAGACAGACTTGAATCAATTCAGATGTGAATTGGGAACTTGACATTTGTGAATATAACATGTAAATTTAATGCTTTTTCTACCATAGCAGGAGGGATCCCGGACTGGACTGGGAGCAGATAAACTCTGCCAACATATGGGTTCTCAATAGTGAAACGTGAAAGGAAGGAAGGAAGAGGTTCAAAGATTTTATCGTGTGTCAATAAAGAAATGTGTTTTGTTCTGAGTTGCAAGTGCCGATAGCAGCTCCAGGAACACCAGGAGAGACTGCTAAGCTGTGATGCAGAAACGACAGCCAACGGATGCGCTGTACGGTCGAAGGAACATCTCAGACAAGTAACAGCAGAGGAGAAGCCTGACGGACTGGAGGCGATGAACCTTCCAGCCAACACATGGCACCCTCAATAGGAGCATCTCAGACAAGCATAGGGTGAGAGGCACATGAAAACTCATTTGAACTTATTTCATCCCAAATTGAGTGATGTATATAATATGTTGTGAATGTGATGTAAGAGTAGGAATTATTTTGAGACATTTTATTAACCAAGTTAGACTAATGCTGATGGAGTAGACTAGATTTACTAATGGAAGCAAGTTTGAACCATGGACTACGTTCATAGTTCAAACAGGAGGGATTGCACAGCAGTAATTAAATCAATAATTACTCTGGAAGAATAAAAATAATACTAAAAAAAAATTGTTTGCTGTATATATGTGTAGAATCACTAAATCCTGTTCCAGTAGCCATAATAACTAGTTATAACGGTGATGATTTTGTGAATCAGGTGGTAAGATGTGAAACAACACGCAGATCAGATGTCACTGTATATCAGAGCGCTAGGCTAGTGTAGAGAAGGCTAAAATGAGGTTTGGCCAATGCACGGAAGAAACCAAAAGCCATGGATGCAGTACATCGATTTGGTGAAGAGGAAGCGTTGAGTGAATAGATGAAGCACACTCTTTCTGAACGATGTCCAGAGAGCAAACGATCTGCCGAAGTTTTTCTTTGTCCCGACAGGAGGGCGAATCTACAGAGCGTGTTTGGTGTCGGCGTCTTCATGGAAACCATCAGGAAGCAGCAGACGGTCCGGACCGAGGAACGGAGGACCACTTAGGGTCATGCTGACGACACCAACGAGACGTGAACATCCGGAGTTCTTCCTGAATCCATCCGTTGCACTGTAGGAGGAAACGGCTCTTGCCAAACTGATCCAGAGATGCAGACAGGAAGTCTGATCAGAGAGAGGTGGTGAGAGATTGAATCACACTCATTTTAAGATCCGTGAGGAAGAGACCCTCACAGTGTAACGCAGGACAAGAACACTGACAGTGAAGCTGAATCACTTTCAAGAAGATTTGCTGATGGACAAGGAACGGGAACAACCAGACTGACTTAACACCGAGAACAGTTTGCATTTCCCAAAGTGTAATCTGTTTGAATGTTTGTCTAGAGATGTGTGACTAGAAGAACGTCATAAAGTAATTTATGCAGATTAGGAGAGTTTCATAGGAGTAGTTAACCAACACCTGGTATCGTTATACTATATTAATTGCAACTGTCAGTAATTTATGATTAAGTGGAGAAGCGTACGATGCAATTAGAATCCTAAAATAGATCAAATAACACTAATGAGCAGGATGTAGATTTAAATTCATAAACTAAATTTAACTAAACAATTGCTATTTGTTGATATTCCAATAAGCATAAAATTAATAGAAAGATAGGTTAACAATTATACTAAAATAGAAGTAATAAGTCTACAACAACGTAAAAGTGTATAAGCATATGACTTTTGATAACGTTAGAGTAAGTAAAAGTAGCTAAATTATAGTGACAAGTTGAGTTAATAAGACAGTAAAAGATTGTTATGATTATCCATCCATAATATAGACATTGTAATAATTTAATTTAGAGTTCAGCACGTTCCAGATGTGTTAAAACTTTGGAGCAATAAAGATAAAATAATCATGTCACTGTTTTCAAATTACAGTATAGAAAAGACAATGCTGGTAAAATATTAAAGTAATTCAAACTAGGAGAAATATCCGTAATGCTCTAACGTAGGATTTGTGAATAAAGGGTTTGACAGTAACACTTAGATTGTGGAAATGAATGTTGATTGTTTTTGTACTGATTTGATTTTATGTTTTTTCATGTTTGTTTTCCTTGTTGACGATGAATGAGATGTTTGACACTGTATTAGGAGGATTGTTAAAATGCCTGAATTGGGGGTCATTAAGATAATCGCAGGTGCAGCTGGATTGTGGAAGGAATTTTCCCGTTTGAAAGATGTATGCTATATGAAGATGGAATCTGCAAACTACGGGTTTTTCGCCTTCCTCCCTGATTCAGGTCAGATCTTCAATGTAAGAACTCAGATCATGAATGTAATAACTCAGGTATTGATTTTGATTGTATTGATCTTGTTCTGTGATTGTTTTCTGATAGTGTTTGAAGCATGTTTAGTTATCACCGAATGTTTTGTAGTAACCATAGAGATAAGGATGTTACAGTATAAGTATTAGGCCATGTGAAATGAAAATTCCAGGAGGGAAATGTTAGAGTAGAGTTGTATTTTCATTGTTTCATTGTAGAGTTTTTTAAGATGGAGGTGACCATGAGCGTTTCTCTAGGTAGAGATTCCTTTGTCTCTAGGGGGTAGGGATCTATGTAAATACCTGGGACAACCTACTTTCACCGTGTGAATAAAAAGGCCGAGAGGTCTCGGGCGAGGGGTCTTTTGTTCGCAGCCGCTGGGCGAGCAGGGTCCCTCCTTACCGGTAAAGTATCGAAGTTTGTCTGCCTGATTCATTTTGTGTGCGTTTAATTATTTCTTACACAGTGTGTCGGGGAATAACCCCTACAGCAACCATGTGCTGCACTGGGCGCCCCCCCAAGCCAGTCCAGCCTCGATCCGGTTCCTCTCTGACATTTCCCAGAGTGTGAAACGCTTCACTAATTATCTCGGGTGCTCGCCCATCCCTGAGAGAGTGCGGCACTGTGCAGACTCACAAATAAACCAGACCCCCCCCCCCCCCCGCCTGCTCTGTTAGACGAAAATCAACACGACATCAGCAGCAGCGTTTCCTCCTCCACATGAAACGCACCACGGCGAGGGAGGAAAGTCTCCAGAGGAGCCGGGGGAGGCTCTGACAGGCCGCCTCGCTGCGCCAAGGTGAGAGCGGGGGCTTATTCTAATCAAGCTAATTCCCTCCGAACCGCAGGATGATGTCATCCAGTGTTTGCTCATTAGAGATTCCTGTCAGCAGGCCAAGACTAATTCTCACTCAGTCGTCAATGCAAATACTCCTCTGTCTTCCTCTCCCTTTCCACAGGACTAATTTAAACATCTACACCGTATGAAATTATAAAAAAGGGAGGGGAGAGGGGGGGGGCTTCACTGGAAGGCCCATCCAAAGAATTATCATCAGCCCAAACTGGAAAACACCCAGTTTTCCACAAAGCTCAACGTTTCACATCCTGTTTCTCTGCAGCGTTTCCGGCCCCGTTTCCTCCCTGACGGGCGCGTCGGTTCCAGCCCCGCCCACTCGACTCATCGTTTGCAGCGTTGCCAGGCGAGCGTCGATGGGTTTGAAGGTCATTCGGACGAGCTTGTCCTGTCTTCCTGGGGCCGGCGCAGCTCAATGCCTCTTTAAGGGTCTCAGACATGATTTTTCATGTTCACGATTCAGTCAAATGAAATCGAACCGCAGGAACCGCATTCGCGTCCTCATTAGGCTGCTTTTTTGTTCCTCCAGTGGCTAACGAGCTGCAGCATCGTGACGCCACCCAAAAGACTGCAGCTACCAACAGACTCCCTCCCTCCCGATTGGCTGCAGAGCCTCCAGTGCGAGGAAGCCGCCTGAGGAGGATGGTGGATCCCTCCCGCGGCCACAGAGGCTG
The DNA here is from genome assembly GCF_040956055.1 of Brachionichthys hirsutus. Classification (NCBI taxonomy): domain Eukaryota; kingdom Metazoa; phylum Chordata; class Actinopteri; order Lophiiformes; family Brachionichthyidae; genus Brachionichthys; species Brachionichthys hirsutus. The sequence goes on along the minus strand of NC_090914.1, from coordinate 10,210,440 downwards.
CAGCTCATCTGGCAGACGCTCCAGAGGCCTGCCTCCAATCTGCTCCGGCTCCCTGCAAGCCAGCCAGCGGCCTCCGGGAGCCCGTCCAGCCGCTCCAGGCCCTCGGACCAGGATGTTTGGGTTAGAAAATGACTTTCCCACTCCCTCAACCCCTTTCTCTAATTGCCCCAAAGGGCAATTACCTTGTCTCCTTTCCAATTACGAAAAAGCGCAGAGCTACGGTGTTATTGTATCGAAAGCAAAGTCGGCAAAAAAAAGAAAATTTGCACAAGTAATATTTTCATAGCGATTACTTAGAGTTGTAATAATAAATGCAGTAAGATAAATAGATAAGGGGGGGGGGGGGGGGCGCTTCGTAACGGGTGTTCTCTGTTTATCCAGAATGAAATAATCCTTAATTTCACTAACAAAACATTTCCTCAAGTAATCACAATAAAAACAACATCTGCAAAACCGCAAAGGCCTGCGTGTGATCAGCCAGGACGGTTCCTGCATGGAGAAAACACACATCATCAATTCAACGAGACTTCTCACTAGTGTGTCGCACTGCCTTCCTCTTCCTCCCCCGGCCGGGGGGGGTGGGGGGGGTGATGTATGACCTCCCCTGGGTGCGATACATCAGGCTGCAACGCTCCAAGTAGCATTATGAAACGCGCCCGAGCGCACCGCCGCGCAGGAAGCAGCAGAACGCCGCCGGAGAGCACGTCTTGTGCGGTACAGGAAGCGTGTTGCTGCACGGGCTAAAATAAAAGAAGAAACTAAAGAGATTCGCTTTTTTAAATGTCGGTCTTACACGGCTTCTTATGGCCGTCAGGCCTTCTGATTGGCCAGCTGATGGCCTCGCCCCTCCATCCACCTGCTGCAGGGCCGCCGCCATGTGGGGTCTCCGTCCCACTAAATGCATCTTAGTGTGAACTAGAGAAGCACCCAGAGAGCAGCTCGTTCTCCTCCTAGCTGGATGTGCACCGTCCCGGCGAGACGCTCGTCCTGGTCCTCAGAGCTTCTTTACGTCCCACTTTGTCTTCAGAAAGACAATGAATCTGTAAACAAATTCAACCCCATTAGAGATTTGTCCTCGCTGTCCTGCCAGTGACCGTCTTCCAGCCAGGCGGCCTCTGACCGCCCCGCATCAGAAAGAATACAAAGCGTCCATAAATCTGAGCGTCCCTAATTAAAGCGTTGCTCCGGGACGCGGCCGCCAGGCTCGGGACGTTTCCTCTCCGACGACACAAATTGGCTCCTGAGCACAACAAATTACATTGTGATTACCGCACCGGCCCAAACGTCGTTTATCTCGATAGGCCTCGCCCCGGGGAGGGCGGGCCCGTGGCCGGGGCTCACTGCAAGAACCTGGGTTAGACGTTCCCAGCTCATCCGGAAAATCGCAGGCCACATGCACGCACATGCACGCACACGGCCATGCGATTCAGGGGTTTAATTTGCCTGCTTTTTGTTTTTTTGCAGAGTACTTATTATGTTTATTTATATTCCGGCGCTCACGGCAGGAGCACGCAGGGGTTTGTAATTACTGCATGAGAATCATGCATCAAGTTCGGTCGGAATAACGCGAGCTTTGCTTTTGGCCTCGGCCTCTTCGTCCTGGAACAAAACAAAAGCTATTAAAACAAGAGATCGAGAAGCGGCGAGGCTGAAAAATCAGCACGAGGACGGTGCGGGCCGCCGTGCAGCGGCCCACACGTCTGGCCCGCAAGGCCGAGCGCCACGGGGCACGAGGTTAAACGCCCAATTCACGACTTTTCAACACGCGTGTCAGAGCTCATGAGGAGCACGGCGGTAGAGGATAAGCAGAGGGCATGCTGGGAGCAGAGGGAGACTTTTATAAAGTCAATCTTTACCTTTCTGCGCTGCTGGTGCCCGAAACTAAAGTGATGCCATTTCATTTCTTCTTCTTCTATTAATTACACACAAAATAAGTCTACACAAAAATAACAGATGGCAAATATTTATGTACTTTTACTCAGTTATGTTTTTGACAGCATAATAAATCGTATAGTGCAAACGAGCCATTATAGTCGGGGACGCTTTGAAGACAAGACGATAGCAATTGGGTTGATTACGCGCCTTGCTGGTCACGCCAAAGTCAGCGGACACTCTGGATGAGACGCCAGCTCATGGCGTGCACAGATGCAAATGCGCAATATACATTATTTGTTTCACCGTCAATCACTAGTGCACATGTTCTCAATCTCTCATTGTGTGTTTGTGGCGTGTAGATGATTTTATAGCCGCCCCCTCAGACGGCGTTTCCACCCTGGTGGTGTGCGGCTCGCATGGAAATAAAAAAAACACACACAAATATTTCACTTCTTCTAATGTTTGGGCCGTTTTCGGAAAAAGTCATAAAACTTTCAAGTGAAAGCAGATCGTCAGAGTCTTTTAAACATAGTGGAGGGTCATTTTTCTGACCCGTAAGGGGTTAATTAGATGGTTCAAAGCAGAGCCAGGCTCAGAAATAGACAAAAATAATTCCCAACACACACACACGTTTTGTTTCTTGCATGCACAAGCAAACGCAATTATGTCCAATTTCCTGAGATGCATTTCTTGCTCGGATGCATAGAAACAAACACTTGACCATTTTGTGGTAGGAAAAGCGAAGCACGCACAGGAGGCCGTTCTCCGTCCCACAACCAGTACGCAACCAGTACGCGACCGGTACGCAACCGGTACACGACCGGTACGCAACCGGTACGCAACCAGTACGCATCCAGTACCCAACCGGTACGCAACCAGTACGCATCCAGTACGCAACCGGTACACGACCGGTACGCATCCGGTACGCAACCAGTACACATTGGGTACGCAACCAGTACACGTCCGGTACGCAACCAGTACACAACCGGTATGCAACCGGTACACGACTGGTATGCATCCGGTACGCAACCAGTACACATCGGATACGCAACCAGTACACATCCGGTACGCAACCAGTACACGACCGGTCTGCAACCGGTACACGACTGGTATGCATCCGGTACGCAACCAGTACACATCGGGTACGCAACCAGCACACATCCGGTACGCAACCAGTACACGACCGGTACGCAACCAGTACGCATCCAGTACACGACCGGTACACAACCAGTACACATCCGGTACGCAACCAGTATGCAACCGGTACGCAACCAGTACACGACCGGTATAGAACCGGAACGCAACCAGTACACATCCGGTACGCAACCGGTACACGACCGGTACAGAACCGGAACGCAACCAGTACGCAACCAGTACACGACCGGTACGCAACCAGTGCACGACCGGTACAGAACCGGTATGCATCCGGTACGCAACCAGTACACATCGGGTACGCAACCAGCACACATCCGGTACGCAACCAGCACACATCCGGTACGCAACCAGTACGCATCCAGTACCCAACCGGTACGCAACCAGTACGCAACCAGTACACATCCGGTACGCAACCAGTACGCAACCGGTACACGACCGGTACGCAACCAGTACGCATCCAGTACCCAACCGGTACGCAACCAGTACGCAACCAGTACACATCCGGTACGCAACCAGTACACGACCGGTACGCAACCAGTACACGACCGGTATAGAACCGGAACGCAACCAGTACACATCCGGTACGCAACCGGTACACGACCGGTACAGAACCGGAACGCAACCAGTACGCAACCAGTACGCAACCAGTACACGACCGGTACGCAACCAGCGCACGACCGGTACGCAACCAGTACACAACCGGTACAGAACCGGAACGCAACCAGTACAGAACCGGAACACAACCAGTACACATCCGGTACGCAACCAGTACACATCCGGTACGCAACCGGTACGCAACCAGTACAGAACCGGAACACAACCAGTACACATCCGGTACGCAACCAGTACACGACCGGTACGCAACTGGTATACAACCGGTACACAACCAGGTCTAAGTTCTCCATTAAGCCAAGCTCTTCTGGTCTGATTATTTCTGCCATGTGCCTCCACTTTCCACTTTGCAGCTGCATTTGAATGCGAGAGACCTCAGGTGTGTACATCTGTCCTCTGTGGCGTGCTACTTCGTGCTACACACACACACACACACCCCTCTGCGCACGGGGAATAACGACTTGTGTTATTGCAATATTTCCTGGTGAAGTGTCATGCGGCGAAAAGTGTTTTCAGCATAAAGTCACGCGACGCGATTCAATATTTTGTGCTTTCCTGCAGAGCCGTGTTCCTGCTTTTAATAAATCGGTGCCTTTGAATAAGAGGCAACGATGCAGAGCGAGCCCCCCCCCCCCCCCCCCCACACTGAGCAATCATAATTACGTTAGTGAATCCACAACAGCATAATTATTATTACTACTATCTGAGGAACACGCATGTAGGGTAGAGGCCCCGCGTGTTGCCGTAGCGGACGGTTCTATTCTTGCAGAAGCTTTTACTGCACAGTTTCTGTTGGTCATTATTAGGAACGGGGTGGAGGCGGATTTGGGCGTTGTTGTTGACGCTCCTTCTCTTCGAGGCCGTAGAACGACATTACGTCTGTATCAGGAGGAGCGAACCTCTAGATTTAAAAAGCAGCCAGTAGCAGTTAGCAGCTAACGGCTTGCTCCAAGCAGACGTTCCTTCCCACTGAGATCCAGCCCATCACAACACACAACCTTTATTTATTAGAAGAGAATATGCCGCCGGCCCGTCTGCTCGCCGGTGAACCCGGGTTCTGGAGGACGTCTGGTTCAGTAGCACCATCATGGCCGGTTTTATCCAAGGACCCCTGAGCTGGACGCCTGTCTGTCAGGGATGAACAGAAAGAAAGGCCCGAAGCACGAGCTAGATGTGAAGGACGTGAAGCTGATCGAGGCCTCCCAGCCGGAGATGATGGAAGGAGGAGGGGAGGAGGAGACAGGAGGAGCAGAATGACTTCAAACATGAGGTCATCTAAACATCTGTCTCCAACATGTCCTCCGGGACTTCAATCAGAACCCCACAGAAACACAGACAATCGTTTCTGGAAATAAATATTAGGCCTAATTCGGCTGTGATTCGATGCGGTCTCTGCCATTGGCTGACGCGCACAAAACGCGCGCGCGCGCTTCATCTAATTCCATCCGCTCCCCCCTGCTTCTTCATCCCCGACTGGTTTGAAACCAGTTAAATCCTGGACGGAGCGCCGCGCTAATCACACACGCGTCGTCACAGCCCATTGGCTGGAGACGGATCGATTCACGCACAGAGTTTAAGAAAGGCTTCGACGGAGGAAACAGCAAAGATCTGAGAGGAGAGCTTTCAGCAGCAGATTTACATTTCAATCCATTATTAACCATCGTGGCGTTGTTTGAATGGATCTGATCAGCCACATCATCGATCGGGGGAGTTTCCAACAGAACGTGAATTTATTCCTGACCTGCAGGGCGGCCATGCGTCACTTCTGCCTTCCTGCATCCAACAGTTAGCGTTTAATACCCATTAAAGGTTGGAAGATCTTTTTACGCTGATAATATTCTGTGTGCAGCTACTGCCCCCTAGTGGACAATCATCATGAACACATCTACACTGCACCGACAAATCAGAATACTTTCATTGATCCCAGAGGGAAATGCTCTGGAAATCAATGGATGACGTCATGCGGTCGCCAGAGCTGTATAACTAGTAAACCTGTGAATCGATCATAGAGAAACTAGAACACTCCAGAAACAAGAAGGGGAATTATACATTGTAGGGAATTTCCACAATATTATCGCAGGCCAAAAGAACAATATGAGAGCACAACATTTAGTTTTATTGATTATACTGATCACAAGAACAGAACACGACTGCTAATCGATGCAGTAATCAATATGCTGTCATGGGCCAGCACTGGTGGCTTAACATCATGACACACTGAGCTCCTCCCTCTCATTCAGATTATTCATGTTATAAACATATGTGAGTAATCTCTCTCTCTTCCCTGTAGTCTTGTGCTCGCTCTCCCTCTTTCTCTTTCAGGTCCTTCTGTCCGTGGTGCTGCAGAACCTGGACCTGTGGCCTCACCGCTTATGTCCACTTTGCCGGCATTAGCATGTCCAGTCTTATTTATTCATTCACATTCACACATTCACACATTCTCTCTCTCTCTCTCTCTCTAAGTTGGGTTCTGTGTTTCCCTGCTAGTCCTGTAAAGTGCCTTGAGATGACTTTATGTTGTGACCTGGCGCTACGTAAATAAAACTGAATTCATTCTGTAATACATGCTACTGTGTGACTGTACTTGTACGCTAACATTCTATCTAATAAATATATTCATCATCATCAATTGAATTGAATCCACGTAGGTTTTACGCAGGCTGGTAGTAGCCCCTCCCACAGGGGGAGGGACATAAACGTAATATAATACATACTAAAAAGTTTCGTTATGACGCTGTGGGTCACGTGTTCTTCCCTGCGCGTGTTCCAAACCCAGCAGTCACATTACGCAACAGCGCTGATGCAGCGCGGAGGCGTTTCTGGCAACGCGCCGGTAACGCGCAGCCAGAGGGCTCACCGCCGCACGCAACAGTCCAAAAGCAGGTAAAAGAAAGAAAGGATAAAGGTATAGAAGAAGGGAGGAGGAGGAGGAGGAGGGGGAGGAGGAGGGGGAGGAGGAGGGGGGGAGGAGGAGGAGGGGGAGGAGGAGGGGGGGGAGGAGGGGGAGGGGGAGTGCGATCAGCCGGTTACTCTCATCAGATAAAGTAGAAACGCGTGCGCAAAACAAAGCGCAGGTAAGTGAGATGAACCCATGAACGTGCACGAGCTCACCTTTATGACGGTAACTATTACTGCATGTTCCCCAACCAGAAACCGAACCACACGAGGGCGACAGAGCTTTACGCATCTTTACGCAGCTCCGACACGCTGCTTCCGCGGACGTAACAGGGATCTTTGGTATTCCCAAAACGGCCCGCTGGGAATTGACGTGAATCGACTCCCGCCCGGGGAGAACGCGTTTTCTATTCGGGTTATTGATCGCTGAGTCTCCGTTTGACGATGAACACGTGGCGCTCAGCTTCCCGACGTCTGGAGGTCCAGCAGCGCGCTCCCCGAGCTGTTGCGTAAGCGCGTAAAATAGTTGAAGTGGCGCGCAATCGAGACTCACCAGCGGATCCACCGGCAATGATCTGGTGGGAAGCTTCCCGGAGAATGCTCGGCGGCGTTCGGCTCGTCATGTTTAACGTTCCGCGCTGAAGGGAAGACGAAACGAACGCGTTAAAAGCTGCGGGTCGTGCGGCGCCAGCTCCTCCCGGTGATCCGGTCCCGGTCCGGACTGAGGTCCACGCGGCTCCTCCGGTGAGCTGGACGTTAACGGCGGCCCATGCTGCAGGACGAGCAGCAGTCGAGACGCCTCCGAGCTCTCAATGTGGAATCAATTACCAGCAGCTGCAGACGCCGCTTCCATTCACCCCCCCCCCCCACCAACAGATGGATCAGCCCCGACCCGGATCGATAAGAGCCCAGCAGTCCAGATCACTTTAATTTCACCAGCGGAGTTTCATTTAGTCGCTTTTCGTCATATCTGAGTGACGCACGACGTTTTAATAGGCGCAGACACCTGGAAGCAGAATCCCTCCATCAGCGGGTTGGACTGAAATCACGCACGGACGGATCGATAAAGATTTCAAAGGCATTTTGCGTATATTTGACACAGAATTTGAGTTTTAACTTCTTATTGAGACAGAATGGATCCAATCCGACCACCGCATGCGTCACCGTAGGGGGCGGAGTCCTGTCTCACCTGTCACCTGAATGAAGGTCATGGAGTAAAAACAAACACGCTTTTGTTTATTTTGTCATTACACACAACAAATATCTAAAACGAGCTAAAGATAAATAAATACGGACACAAGGAAGGAAGTGGTTTGACCCAAAACGGTTCAAGTCATTCTCATTTCGATGCCATCCTGCTGCTCATTGGTTGTTAAACTCTGACGTCATCATGAACAAGATGCTAAAAGTTCACAAATGCATCGTTCACACAGAAACCAGGTGTCACAGCTGAGGCCACGCCCCCTTTTTTTGACCTGATGTGTCTAAAAAAAAAAAGGAGTCCTGAAATATAAACTTAATCACAGTCGAGCTCAAATAAAAAGCTTTAAATGATGTCTAATTGAGGATTTAAGTTCTTTTTTCAGAAACGCAAATGTGAATCTCTGATTTGTTTTAATTTTCTTAGATCTGAAACAGGTAAAAAAAAAATAGCTTCTATGTTATAGACAAAATAATAACCAGATTAATCTGTAATGAAAATCATTGTTTGTCGTAGCTCTAAATTGGAGTTCTAATTAAATCGTGTTCCGTTAGCGGTGTGGAGGCTAACGTGCGTTCACCTGCCCAGGTAAGCCGCCGACGTTTGTGAACACACGACCTTGCAACAGAGAAGATGACCTCCCTCTGACCTTACACGCCTTGTTGGTTTATTTACCCTGAGCAAACCAACGCCACCGTAACGGCCGCCGTTCTGCAGGCGGCGAGGCGGCGCTGCGTGTGACACGCAGGTGAAGGTGCGTTGAACGAACAACCGCCTGGTGTCATGTGACAGGATGATGTCACCCTCTGATCAAAGGTGAAATGCTGGTCATGGGGTTCAAGGCCTCGTCCTCTTATAAAATGGCCTCAAGAAAATAAAGCAGTTTAAAACCTTTTTGTTGACGGAGTCTCAGATGGTCCCGTCACTCCGGAATCTAAACACGGGTTTAAAAACAGTTCAGTTCAAATATTCAGCAGCTGTTGTGTAAAAACGTAAACGTCCGGCCACCTGACTCAACAGGCCTTCAGGGTTTCACAGCAGCGTGGGGCCCTTGGTGGCGTAGATCATGGCTGGGAAGTGGCGGCCGTCCACGTCCCAGAGGCCGGGGGGCCGGCGGGAGGCCGGCGGGGGGCCGGGGTTCCAGTGGTTCATGTAGCTGGCCATGAGCAGGGTCAGCTCCAGGATCTGAGGACAGAGGGACCAGATGATCTACAGCCAGCCGTGATGTCACCGCCGTGGCCCCGCCCCTCATCGTCAACATATAGCTTTAAACCCCGAGAAATGTAAATTGTTTTTTTTTGAAGCCTGATTTTAAAACCCGTTGATGTTTGGACTTTTTGGCCAATCAGATCGATTATTCACGACACCTACTTTCAGCTTGGTCATTGCGAAGAGCAGCTTCTCCACGCTCTTCCTCCCGACTCCGGGCTCCCTCTGCCGACTCGAGACCACCATGAAATCGTCACGGCAACCGCCGAAGGTGATCACCGACTGGTAGGAGTGCGTGGCCAGCGTGCGCTGAAAGTCAAAGCGGCGTGAAACGTGACGTCATTGTCGCATTCACGTGTTCCTGCGGGGCTGAAACTCACCATCGCACAGTCCAGCACACACAGCCCATCTTCACCGACTGCCAGCCACACCTGGCTCTGCTCCACAGGTGAGGGTGGGACAGGCTGCAGAGGACACAGGTGTGAGTAAACATCAGAACGTCCTCTTTGGTTCTGGTCTAACCGGCGCTTTAGTCACAGTTCGTCCCCGAGGAAGCGTTTTTCTGTTTGTTTTTATTTTGGATGAGAGGTCGGATTTGTGATGGACTGTGATGTCATTGGCCCGTACAGAAACATCAAAACAACCAATCACCTTGGCGCTGAAGAGCGTGGCGCCGAACAGCGGCCATTTCCGAGCCACGGTGAGGTAAATCCTGACGCAGTCCGAAGCGCCGCGACCGCGCAGCATCGACCACTTCACCGCCAAGCGCCCAGCGAGGTCTCTGGGAGGAGAAGAGACGAAAATGTTCTAGGAAACGTCGACAAGGGGGCGGGGCTGGCGTCAGGATCGGATCGATTCATTTGTAGCGACCTCCAGTCCTACCTGAGCTGCTCCGAGCTGCATTCCTGTTTGTAGCGTTTGGGATAGAAGCGTTCCACAGCCTGCAGCAGAATCAGCTGAGATTTAGGCGGCGGGGTGGGGGTGGGGGTGGGGGAGGGGGAGGCGGCGGTCGTTCTGTCCAAGTCACCGTGTTCAGCCTGCGAAGACGACAAGGAGACGCTGAGAAAGAGAAGATGCCCGAACATTTCAGGATGTGAAAAGTTTCGACCGACCTGCGCCATGAGGGCGGCCACCTCCAGAGCCAGCTCTCTGCCCACGGGGAAGTGACCCTGTTGAACTTCATCGTTCACCTGGTGTACCAGCAGGAGGCGCTCTCGCTCCGTCTCGCCCTTTACCTGAGCTCTGAAGGTCAACCTGAGAATGAACGAACAACACAAAAGGCAAAGCTGCCATGAAACCAGAATCACATCTCCATTTTACATCCTCCATGTTTAGTGCTGCGCCGTTGGGCGCAGTATGAAGCCCACCTGCTCTTATACGTGAGGCGGGACAACCCGGGTCCCCTCGTTTTTCCCAGGGTGCATCTCCTTTAGCGCCTGCTCTCGCTTGGAGATGACGTCACAGATCTGGAAAAGTGACACTTTCCAGTCAGACAGGCCGAGCTGCCAGTTCTGGAGGTTCTCCGGACTCACCTTGGCCGTCGGATGCAAGCAGTGTTCCGGTTCTCCGGTCTCACCTTGGCCGTCGGATGCAGGCAGTGCTCCGGTTCTCCGGACTCACCTTGGCCGTCGGATGCAGGCAGTGCTCCGGTTCTCCGGTCTCACCTTGGCCGTCGGATGCAGGCAGTGCTCCGGTTCTCCGGACTCACCTTGGCCGTCGGATGCAGGCAGTGCTCCAGCGCTTTTCCAGATGGGTCGTCGGTGAACAGGGCAAACCCGGACAGCTGAGGCGTCCTCACGCCAATCCTCTGGTTCAGCGTGGCGAGGAACTCTCCCACCGTGGTGGAGCCATCGAAGCCCACCACCTATGAGAGGAAGCACAACGGATCCGGATCCTGCACACTGGAACGATCCGGGTTCCGCCGGTGCGCCGACTCACCTGGTAGGTGTTGTTCATGAAGTGGACCGGGATGCTGAAGGGCAGCGAGTGGTGGTAGGGGTTCCTCAGCAGGATGGAGACGACCTCCATGCGGGACGGTTTGGCCTCCCGCTCCCCGTTCTGCAGCGTCCGCTCGGCGGCGCGCTGGCAGTACGCGGCGTACTTCCCCACCTCGCTCCTAACAACAGAGCAGCCATGCTTCAGTGCGTTTACTCTGGGGTGTGGCCTTCAGGACCGGACTCGGACCTCACCGGGGGTCGGCGTTCCGCTGCAGGTGCTGCCTCAGGTACCACAGGAGCCGCTGCTGGGGGAGGAACAGCGCCACGCAGAGGGACAGCAGCTGCCAGCACTGCGCCGGACAGGACGGGGTTAACGTACGGGGAGGAGCGCCACGCCTCTCGCATCGGCCGTCTGGGGCTCACCTGCGTGAGGGGGTAGCCACGAGGCGTCCGCCGGCTGGTCTGCTTGATTAGCTGACAGTAGATCTCATTCTGCAGCTCCGGGTGAGTCAAGCACACCTGCAAAGCATTCTGGGCCAGGGAGGCGTGGTAATCCACCGACGGAGACTCAACCAGCACGTTGATGAAGAGCTGACAGGACTGCGAAGAAAACGGGTGGGAATATTCTACCTGCGGTTCCACCTCGCGGCCTGCAGGTAGCGCCAAACACGCAGCAGGAGGAGGAGGAGGAGGAGGAGGAGGAGGACTCCTGGTACTCAGACTGACCTTGAAGAGCTTGAGAGCTTCAGTCTGCAGAGCTTCAGAAGGCAGAGTGGTGAGAGGAGAACCCAGGCCCTCCTTACAGAAGCTCAGGGCCTCGCTCCTCCACAAGGAGGATTCTGGGTAAACAAGGAGCCACACGTGTAACATGTTTGAAGTAGATCTCGAGACGAGCCTCGCCCGCTGGGTGCGTCTCTTACCCGGGTCTCCGTCCAGGTCCAGGAGTTTACCCACGAGCTGCTCGTACTCGGTGCCCACCTTAAGGGCGGCGCCGCTGCCCGCCGCCACCGTCAGCTGATACAACCAGGTGTCCTTTGTGGAAACGTATAACATCTTTTTTTTTACACGATCCATATTTCCCAGGATCACAGTGTGTCTAATGACCCCCCCCCCCCCGCCCGCTGCCGACCTTCTCCTGCTCGGTGCCGATCAGCAGGTACGTAGGACTCCGGTCTCGTGGTTGGACCACTAAGGTGAATCGGGACGGCAGGAAGCCCCGACCGCCCGCCTCGTAGTCCTCGTCCGAGTCGCAGGAACGATCCACTTCCTGGACCGAGGTGTCCCGGACCTGGAGGTGACCCAGAGGCAGCTGCAGCCGGAGACGGAGGACTGTTAAATGTTTCGTTTATCAAATGCGTCGTCCTCAGCTCATACAAAAAAAGTCAGTCAAGGAGGGCCAATCGGGTGAAGTGTGATTAGCTGACTCAGAAACTTGGGCTGTTTGGGTGAAATGTTCCTTTAATGACAGATTAAATAGAAGTAGTGGCGCAGCGGGTGGAGATTTAGGATTTATGAACCTTGTCTTCCTGGTTCCGGTAGTAGGAGAGGACTTTCCCCACCAGTGAACCCCACACCAGCCTCGAGTGTCCGTGTTTGACCTGAAGCAGAACGTTAGCTACAAATAAATCAATCAATAAATGTTTTCTATTACTGGAAAAAGGAAATACTAAATGTTCAGGAGCGTCTCCTCACCTTCGTGATCCAACCTCTCACAGCGGGCTTGGCGCTGGTCTCCACGGTAACCGGGCTGCTGGCCTGGACCTTGAGTATATTCTGCAGAACCCTGACCCACTCCTCCAGGATGTTGGGCGAGTCGGCGGTCAGGATGAAGGTCTTCTTGTCTGTGATCAGCTGATCATGAGACAGACGGGGGGGGGGGGGGCGGGGGGGGGACGGGGGGGGGGGGGGACGACGACATCACAACCTGCTTCTTGGGATTCCAGATGTGGCTTCCTCTCACCTGGAATGTCGGCGCTCCTTCTCCTCGTACGAGTCGGCAGGATGAGTTCAGTTCAACCTGTCCCTGCGGTTTCCGGATCACGTCGCTCTGGAAACACCAAACTCGATGAGCGTGGGACGAAAGACGGCAGAACCTCGGTAGAGAGACGCTCACTGGGGACTTGTAGTAGAGGATCTCGCCGTTCCTCAGCGTGAACCAGCGACGCTTCCAGGCTTTGACTCGACTCCCCATCTTCAGCAGGTACCCAGACTTCTCCAGCATCTCCTGCACAGAGGCATGTCATCATCACCATGGCGATGGGACGTTTTCATCCATCGTTGCAAGCAGAATCAGGGACCGCGCCAGGAGGCGGGGCTTCACTCACCGGCCCGCTGCTCTCGCAGGAGTACGAGGAGGTCCTCTGGACTTTATGCTCCGGCTCGGAGTGGTCGCTGTCCAGGGAGCAGGCGTCGGGGGGAATGGCGTAATCGCTCTCCGAGCTGATGGACGACATGGACACACCTGGACCAACAAAGAGGAGCTTCACCAGAAGATCCATTCAGACCCGGCCGTAACCCTAATCTCCGGGCCTCGCCTCTCTTGGCGGCTCGCGGGCTGCCAGGGACGCCGCCCTTCCTGTCCGGACTCAGGACGCAGGTGCGTAGACTGGCCAATGAGCTGCTGTCATCCTCGGAGCCGGAGTCATCGTCAGGCAGAGGAACGCTGCTGATCTGAGTGGCTTTCTGGAGGAAGAGGAGTGGATCGCTATGGAGGAAGAGGCGTCAGAGAGGAATGGGAAGTGGCGGTCCGCTCACCCCTTTCAGCGCGGTGTAAACGGGAACGCTAATGTTCTCGCAGGTCAGCTGGGACAACGGACCCCCCGCAGGGGACGGAGGAACGTTACACCCTGCAAAGAAACGTCAGTAAAACACGGAGTGAAAGCTGCACTAGCGCCGTTAGCCGTTAGCTTTTAGCTTAGAGACTGTTGGACACGTCGATGACATCATGCATCCGCATGGAGTCATTTAATGTTTTAAGAAGCTCGTCTCCTTCTTCTTCGGGGGTTTAGCCGAAAGCTAAAGGAGCAGGAAGCTTTCCATCAGCGTTAAATATGAAATACAATGAATAAGTCATCCATCACGGCGATACCACAAACACGAACATTAAGGCTCAAACATGAGAGGACGTCGATATGACCTCATCCTCGGCAGCCAATAGCGTGCGAGCTGAGGGTCCCCCGCTGTCTGCGTCCCGAAGCGATGGATAGTGTAATTACAGCCTTTCATCACAGCTGATTACAAAGCTGCTTCTCTAACCCCCCCCCCCCCTCCGAAGAAAAGGGAGGCGGGGCTGTGAACCCACACCTGTGCAGGTGTGTGGAGCCTCAGGTGAGAGGAAGTGACATCAGAGGCTGCACTGGCAGATCCAACCCAACCGTGACTCGTCACTTCCCACCGGGGACTGTTCCGTCGGACGATGGGGGGGGCGGAGGGGGACGACTCACCTCGGCTGGGGCCCCTGGCCCCGGGACCGGCCTCGGACTCCCTCATTCCTGACTTGGCCACGGCGTAGATCCGACTCTCCTGCAGAGATCGGGAACGTTTGGCTTCTCTTTTCAACAACGCGAGGGAAACTGTTTTCCCAGAATTCCATGCAGCATACCCAAGAAGGGAAGCGGTGCAAAGGAGGAGTCGGTGGCTTCAGAACTTCTGGATCCAGCCGCTCCGGCTCCTCTACCGGCACCGTGAAGGTGGCTCCACCCCGGGGGCGCTCCTTGGACCCCGCCCCTTCCACCGCCCGGTCCATGCCGTCAGGAAAACCGTCGTCGATGTCGGTTTCTTCCACAACCCGAGAGAAGGGCGAGCTGGCTGCGCCCGTGGAGGGGGTGGGGGAGGGGGCCAGGATGTCGACGCCGAGGAGGTGGAGCCGGACCAGGCTGTGATGCTTCTTCACCAGCTGGACGCCGTCTCTGGGGGTCAGCAGGGTCCGCACCTTGGGTAACGTCATGCTGGTTCCGGACTGCTGAACCGGGAAGGGGTTACTGGTGGAGGGAGAGCGAGACAGGAGACTGGACGACTCTGGGGGGCTCGTCCCGTGGGCCGAAGATGAGGAGGATGAAGAAGAAGAGGATGAGTGAAGGCACTGAGAGCGGAACTTGCTGTTGAGCTCGTCGGAGGCGTTGTCTCTGTCGGAGCGTCCCGCCTGACGCTCTGGTCCGCGACTGGAAACAGGGCTGCTGGGACCCTTCCTGCTCCGGCCCTGGGGGGGGGCGTCGTGATCTGCGAGGTTTAAAACGGTTTAGAAACCCTCTGAACTTCGGTGGATGTGATCTAAACGCGTCTGAAAGCACACCTGCCGTCTTGATATTGGCGCCGGCTCCGTGAGGATCCGTCTGTCTCCGGCCGTCCTCTTGGGCGGGTGGCGTGCCGGGGCAGCTGGGAGGAAACAGGGGACTGCCAGACACCAGGTGGGTGTCCATTACTGAGGCGGGGGCAGGAGATCCAGGGGGCGCTGGTTTCCCTAAGAGAGCTGGAGAAACCGGATCAATCAGGATCATCGGTTAACTGCTCCGTGTCCTTAAAGGACTAGAGGACGTTATTGTGGGGACAGTCCTGAGAGACACCTTGTAGCTTGTCCTGCAGCAACACAATCTCTCCTGCCTGCTTCAGGTTGGACATTTTCAGCTGCTGGTTCTCCTGCTCTGTCTGCAAACAAAATAAACCCCCCCCACAGTAACACCGGCAGCAGCGGACGGGACCGGTTTAGCATCCTGGAGGAGGTGCTTGCATAATGAGGGAGCGTTCCCTCCTCCGATTGGCTGCAGGTGACCCTTTAGTGAACCGGGTCAGGACTTTGCTCACCTCCCGGAGCTTCAAGGTGACCCAGTCTTTAATCTTGGCTGCTTTCTCCTCGATGACTTTGGCCTCCTGGGCTCTGACTAAGACCTGCGGTGAGAGGAAACGTACCCGGGGGGGTGGGGGGTGGGTTACTTCAACATTTGATGAACATGGACGCCGCTCCCTCTCCGTCGTCTGAGTCGGGTTCCTCCGTACCTGCTTTTCCAGCTGCATCTCCAGCCTTTTTATCGCAGCGTCTTTCACTTGAACTTGATTGGTCAGGTCTTGATACTTCCTGTACAACAAGCTCTCTGATTCGCTGGTTTGCATGTTGAGAGAGTTCATCTTTTCCTCCATGGCATGAATCTGAAATGCATCATCCGAGGAGATAAAGCAGAGGACTGGTGTTGTGTTCAGCTTTTAGAGGGTCGACCCAAACAGAACTTCACCTCTACCTGCTTCTCAGCACTCTCGGCCCGCTGGTCGGCCTCCGCCACCCTCTGCTCCAGCTCCTGCATCTGGGACACGAACGGAAGGTTTCATTTCACGAAGACCAGAGAAGAACCAGAGGAACTGTTCGAGCCGTCAGATAATTACTTTGGTAATTCAGGGTCTCACGCAGGATAGAACGACCAAGCAGCCGACTTCACGAAAGCAGGAATTTGCAATAAGCCCCGCCCCTCCATCCCTCATTGTATTACCATCTGTTTGATTTTGTTGTTGCACCACAATGCTTGCACTACAGAATTATATATATTTTTTGTCCCTTGCTACCAAACTGATTTTCACAGTAAAATGTTGACCGTGACAATAAAGGAGTCTTTTCAGAGGGGAGGAGCCTGCTGAGTCAGAGTCAGAGCGTTATTCATGAGTCACGGCTTAGAGTCGCCGGCAGAGCAACACAATCTGTGACTCAGCCTGCAGAACAGGAACTCCACAAGTTACAATATCCCGGTTATACTCAGACCCGCCTCCAGGTGAGCCTTCATCCTTCCTCTTCCTCACCTTTTCGGCCAGCAGCTCCCGGATCTTCCCCGCCTGAAGCCGGAACCTCAGCAGCTGCACCTCCAGAGCGACGCAGCGCTGCTGCCAGTCCACGCCGGCCGCCCTGACTCCGCCCGGCCCGCCGGCCATGTCGTCACTCTGTTTCATTTTAAAACACGAGCGCAGAAGAGGCGACTTCACTTCCCATCATTCACCGCGAGTAAAGCGAACGATGAGTCCGCAGCTTCACGAACGCTTCCTGCTTCGGGTCACGTGACCAAACAGCTGGGAGCGGGCTGCAGTCGGACCTCCTCTTTGTCTCAGTACCGACAACTTACCTCCGAACCCAGTCCCCTGGCCCCGCCCCTTCATCAGCCAGCCAATCACAAAGTAGGACTGAAACAGGATCCGCTGTGTGAGAATGAATGAATGAATGAATGAATGAATGAGTCACAAACTCCTTCAGACTGATTGTCAGTGAAGGTTTGAGCATCAAGAAGAAGAAAAAAACGAAGACAGAAGAAGGTAAAACACTTTGCAACGTGGACCAGGAAGCAGCCAGGCAGCGTCAGCTGAGGAGCAGCCGTTCAGTCCAGCGACCCTGCAATTAGCATGATCGTAAGTACAGGCCCCGCAAACAAATTACAGACGCCATGCGTGTGGAGGCCTGACCAGCCGACCGCTGGACCCGGGGCGGCTGCAGAGGCAGGACGGCTTTACAGCAGCACAGTGTCCATCCAGATCCAGATGATCATCCAGATGTGTTTTTATTTCCACGAGAGGCTCGTGTAATCAGATTACTCACTGCACCAAACCTGGAAGAGGCACGACTGTGTTTATCCTCTAACGTTGGTTCCATTCCCAGGTAGATCTCGTAGAAGCGTTGATGCTCAGTGGGACGTTTCCGTCCCCGCAGACGATCCGGCGTCAACAAGTGGCGACACATCGTGGTGAACCAACATGGCCGTTAACACCAGGTCTGAACGGGCGGGGTGCAAAACGAGTCATTAGAGGTTAAAGAGTCTCAGCACAGCCCTTTAGCGCTTCCTGCTCGCTGGGCGTGAGGAGGTCGTCGGCATTCAAGGTCACCGGTGCAACGCTGTCATAGGACATGCAGCAGCAGCTTGAGGGGCTCAGTGCCTTGCTTAGCTGACACCACGCCGGACTTGAACCAGACACCCTCCGGTCCCCAAGGCATGTCCTTTTGGGCTGAGTTAGGGATGGGGGGGCTCGGCTGGGTTCTGTGTCCTGTTCCGGCGATAGTCAGTCATGTTTATTTTTTTATGTGCAATTTTGTAATCGTCCAACTTACTTAAAATGTTATATTTTAATGTATGAAAATAAAGTAAATGGAATCAAGCAAAACAAACAAACAGTTCTGCTTCTGTCCACTGGGTGTTGCTTTAGGTCTGCTGAGATTTACGACTTCCACAAACACAACATGATGGAGAGAAACAAGAAACACAACCAGACATTGATTAAATATTAAACTCTCCATCCACGGATGGAAACCAAGAAGAGAGTCTCCAGGTTCCTTTGATGTTTAAAGAACATTCATCGGGTCCACGGAGAACATGGACCTGAGCTCGGTTCTGTTGTGTAAGACGTCCCAGGTGAGGGACGCCGTCCCTCAGGAGGTCTTGAACCGGGCCTGGGCGTCCCTCTGGGGACCATTAACCCGATGTGACCCGAGGACAGCGGCAGCGACGCCTCAATGCTGAGGCTGTTTCCACTCACTTTCAGCCCTACAGGTGTCCAAATCTATGCCAGGAAAAAAAAAAGCAAAAGGCCTCCGGGATCCTGCAGCCTTCATTCAGAAATACGATCCTGGAAATGCATAGGGAAATCCATAACACATGTGGGTGAGAGAACACTGTGTCTTTGTACAGCGCGTCTTTACTGTATGTCTCAGAGAAAATGAGATGGACTTATTGAAGGAACAGTTCGACCCCCAAAAAATGAACATTCACCAAGTGTCTCGTCCACAGAGGTTTCAAGGCTGGTGGCGTCGCAGCGTTTTTACAAACGAAGGTAAAGAGTCCACGCAGCTCGCAGGAGGACGACTCTGGATGAACGGGACCAAGAGGAGATGCTGATGTCCAAATGATCGCAGAGACAGTCTATAGAAGGAACAGACGAGGCTCCGGTGGGTCCTCGCTGGTTTGAGTCGTTTGTTTGGTTGGTTGGTTGGTTGGTTGGCTTGTTGGTCGGTTGTCGATCTGTAGTTTTGTTTTGAACAGAAAGAAGCGGTTCGCTTTAAAGAAGCTTCTCTCCTCTGCAGATTTACGGCCGTTTTGACGGCGGGTCCGGTCCGTCCGAGACGGAAATGTGAAAGTTTCCCTTATCGGTCTTCCACGGAGGTAGAGCGCAGCAGAGGGAACACAAACGTCTCATTTCATTCAACCACATCAGTGTGA
Source organism: Brachionichthys hirsutus (assembly GCF_040956055.1). NCBI lineage: Eukaryota > Metazoa > Chordata > Actinopteri > Lophiiformes > Brachionichthyidae > Brachionichthys > Brachionichthys hirsutus. The sequence goes on along the minus strand of NC_090914.1, from coordinate 10,191,379 downwards.
TGGAGGGACGGCGTGCCGAGTCTCCCTGTCCGTTAATGTGTTTGTGTGTGAGAGGACTCAGACTAGTTATCTCCCAGCGGGCGGTAAACACTTTTCATCTCTGCTCTCCCTCTTTTCTCAATGAAAGAGTGAGTGGGCTCAGGTTGTAATTACAGTAATGAATGATTGTGCTCTACCTTTCCGCCCACGTAACACGTCTTCTGATGCCCCCCCCTGGTTCTGAAGCCCCTCGCGCCCCTCCCTGGTTCCGCTGGATGTGGCTCTTTGTTTTTGGTAAGGCGATCTCCTGTTTATGAGGAGGTGGGTGTTCTCCTTTAACCACGTCTCCTCTGATCCGCCTACCTCCAGCGAGCAAGTAGCCGATCACCGCTCTGTGTTTTTTGTGTCCATAATTATTTGTCCTCTTGTCTCAGGCTTGTAATAGAAGTCCTGTGAGCCGTTTCCCCCCACCGAGAAAGTTAGCTTTCACCCGTCGTGACGAGGCGGTCAGCTGGTCGGTAGGTTTAGTGCAGGTTTATTGGTTAGTCTGTTGCAGACGTGCTGATGATGATGATGAAGGGAAAGAAGGTTTTCTCTGAAGCTGTTTCTGATTTCTCAAAATGACATTACCGGTATTACAAATCCTCTCTGAGTCAACGAACGGTCAGCAAACACTCACTTTGCCTTTTAGAGAAGTAAAACTAATCATTTAGCAAGTCCGCCTGAAGAGTTCAGTCGATGGTTCCTCTAAAAACACCACAAGTGTGTTTTTACAGGGGAAGGAAGACAGAAATTGCACAGCGGAAGACGGAGGAAGGAGGTACCTGAAAAATGATTTGGGAACTTGTGGCCTTCCTCAGTAGTCCAAGCATGGATTCGCCTTTTAGCCTTCATACGGGACGGTGAGACGAGGAGAGTTCAGTTGGCTGCATTCTACAATCTCACCCCTAGATGGCACTAGAACCCACACAGTGGACCTTGAACGGTCACAGGAGACATGTTGAATGACATTCTAATTTGAATCTGGACAGGAAACCATCATGTGCTCGTGTCACAGCTCCTTTACAAGATGAGATTAAATCGGTTAGATCTTCTCAGAAAAAGAATAAGTTATATCATATTATGTGCCACTTCCTGAAAGAGCGTCTTTGTCTTTGTCCATTGCCTGGTGGTGTGTCATCTTCCCAGGCCTGTCAGACGCTAGTAGCAGTTAGCAGCAGTTAGCACCAAAAATGGGAGCCAGGAGTTTCTTACAGTATGAGAGGATTAGAGTAGCTGACATGTAGCAGGGATGCTAAATGATTGTTGTTGTTGTTTACAAAGCATTACTGAATGCATCTGTAGACATCGGACAAGACGCAACGCTGTCGTGTTATAAGTCACGCCTTTCTGCACACAGAACTCCGGCTCCCTCCTGGGAAGCAAACACCGGAGCCCGGCGTAAACAACGTAAACAAACAAAGACGCGGTAGAGACGGCCCTTCATCCCAAACCATCTCTGCGTAACGACACGAGCAACGGGTGCAGGAAACTTTCCCCAAACGGACAGTAGAATGTCTTTGCGTCGTTTGAAGCGTGGACTGGGTGCGAGCGCGGCACGCTAAGCTACGGCTCGCACAAACCAGATCACGTTAAGAATGACATAGCGTTCACCCGAGCTGCGAGCGCAGGGATCCATCCGCTCACACCAGCCCCGCCGGCAAGACCAGCAGGCTTTAAAATGAAACACCAACTTAATGGCGGGACTGGTTCTAATTAGGAGTGGAGCTGCACCGCCCCACCAGGACACCTGAAACTGAAACTGAAGATTATGAAGCAGGGAATAACGTACTCCCATCCCATCCTCGGCTCCACAGCAGTCCGGGGAGAGGCACGTAAATCGGGGGCCCCCTCTGAGCGAGCAGCGGCTCCGGAGAAAATAAATCTGCAGAGGTTCACGGCGAGTTCACGGCGAGCCGTGGCTTGATTCTTTCTCTCATCAATGCATCCCGCTTTGCGTCGCTCGCTTTCACTTTGCCTCTCGCATATTTGGTAATGTCGGACGGACAAGCGCCACACTGATGTCATTGTGCCGATGGTGACCTCTGGCAGGAAGCGGGACGGCCCCCACTAGGGTCGCTGCTCCGGTCGGGTGTCCAATTGAATCTGGTTCAGCTGGAGTTTGAGGCGCCGGCGCAGGCCTCGTTTTCCAGAAGATGAGGTTTGAAGAGGCTTCACATTTTAGGAAAAACCCAGCTGCTTCTATTTCCAGCTGCTTTCGAAGTTTGGAAGTCCATTGTAGCAAAGATGGCGACGCCTCAATCCGATGGGAACAGTGACTCACTTATTTGGGCAGTAAATTTGAAGTTACACTCGTGACAAAGTTCATATTTCTGCTTTCAGGATGTTGGATTATTCCCTGACCGTGGAGCAGAGCCATCCGAGCGTCCCGCGTGGAAGCGCTGCATACGACCCACATGTGCTTCTCATTTCAGCAGATCCACAAACATGAATGTTTACAGTCCGCCTCCAAAAAAGTCTCATGTGTTTGCTTGTGATGTTCTCAAATATCTAACCCCCCCGAAAAAGAGATCAGATCAGAGAAACGTTGTGTTTATCCAAACTTATTAAAGCAGTCACATGATCCCCTCCTCAGGGTCCCTCTGTTTGAACCCCCTGACTCACGGTGCATTCATGAGGTGTAGGACGAATCGGAGAAATTAGTTCCTATCCCATGTGAACGCTGCCTCAAGCCGGAACATGAATACTAGAATTTCATACACCAATTTGTGCTGACTTTAACATCATGAACAGAAACAGGGCCGAAGAGTATAAACCTGGTTATACGCCTTCTTCTTCAGGTGTTTCAAACTAGTCTCCTCTTCTTCAAGTGTTTCGCACAGTCTGCTCTTCTTCAGGTATTATAAACTAGTCCCTTCTTTCTCTCATTGATTACATCTCAGTCCGTTTTTATGTATCATTACTTTTGTTGGTTTCAGGTTATTTCAGCGACGCTTGTGGTTTTTTTCTTGAGCGCAGAGTGACAGTGCTTTTTTTTCACCTGGTGGCTCATGTTGGCGTTGACGCCGCTGAGCCCTCGCCTCCGATGGACAGATAGTTTTGAAAAGAAAGAGGAGGAGGAAGAGGAGGTCTGCTCACTGAGTACTTCCAGACCTCTAATGAAGACGGATGCAAGGACGCGGTGTCCAGCCTCAGACTGTGACCTTTGACCTGACACAGGCTACTTTTTTTTTTGCAGGAGACGGATTCATTTGTGGAAGAAACGCTGCCAACCGGCTCAGACTGGAGAAAATATCAGCTTGCTGTAAACAAGCTTGGAAACAAAGACCTGATTGTTGCTGCAAGACCCGCTTGAGACGAGACACATAAACGAAGCAAACGTTCTGATCCCGTTCAGTGTGTGTGGATCTGTGTGTGCTTCCGTGACAAAGGGACAAAGACTCCTTTGGGTCCAGGACACCCCTCAGATACGAGTCTCTGCCTGACGTGTGCTGACGGTGTCTCAGACTCATTCAGCAGGGCCTCGTTCCTAATCCCCGACCCGCTAGAGGGAGGATTCTCAGTTTACACGGCCAGCGGTGGGAGTATTCGATTACACTAAGACTTTAATTATATGGCCTGAAGACTGATAGAAAGAGGGCAACACGCATGATGCATGCATGCAGACGGTGCACATGCAGAGACAGAGCACTCCTTCAAGCCCCCCCCCCCCACCCCCCCAAAGCGTCCATCAGGAAAAGTCAGCCGGGACGTCGCTGTTCTGGGCTGCAGGATGGAGATCTGTAGGGGTTGGACCTGACATAAGAACCACGACCCACTGGGCTTGATCCAATTCTCTTCAAACAGCCACTGATCTCATGTTGCATCTCTGTGTTTGCTTGCCGTGCACTCTGACCCCGGTCCCGCCAGCCCCGTGACCCCTCCCCTCATCCTGCCGAGCTGAGACCACTCAACGGGACAAACTGCAGGCCTTCTAATCTGTTCATTTGGAGCGGATCAATGGCGCTGATGACAAGAGCCTGAGCGTGCTGAACAAAACAGCCTTCTTAAATGTTGACCTCGGAGCAAATAACCCCGGGTGGAGGGGGTCAGGAGGTTGGTGACCTCGCTGGGTGCGGCGATGGAGGTGTCCAACTGGGCCCAGAGTAGGGGGTGTAGTCTGGTGTCCCTGCTGGTGGACCGGCTGAACAAACAGCTGGCAACAAGGTCGGACTCCAGCGTGAAGAATCGTGCACGCTGGAGTCCGACCAGGAAGCACAAAACACACGCAGGTAGCAGATTGAATTCATGCTAATGATGACATCACAAATGGCGTGGTTAAAGATAAACATCAATAAAGACACACAAACACAACTGTCGCCACGTTGGGAGAAGCATTTTGAAGGATGAAATGCTGGATGTCCTCAATTCCATTAAATACAGACATCGGATTTGGGTTTCACTGTTGCGCCCCATTGATCCACAGGACGTCACTGCTGATCGCCTCGCTGCTCTCCAGAATCTCCGATCGATCCGGTTCTGTTCACCCCAGCGAGAGTCACGTTCCAGGAACCGTTCCATATCTGCTCAGCGTTTTCCAAGATGCCTTTTGCAATGCCGATTATGTAAAAGCTTGGCGTGCACGCAGCCGATGAGACGCCGGCTGTGGTTCTTACGGACTCGGGAAAGCTTGAGTAAGAGAGAGAGAGAGAGAGAGAGAGAGAGAGAGAGGCCGTCCAGATAAAACATTCCTCCTCGCTCGGGCCAAACAAAATGGCCTCCATCGGCTCAGGTCAACGCAGGTTGGATTCCTGATTGCATGCGCTCCAGTTCTGACACAACGGGGTCACTGAGAGAAATAAAGAGGTAAAACACACAGCGGGACACAGACCGCCTTGTTCGGGGCGGGGGGGGGGGGGGGGGGGGGGGGGGGCTGATAATGAGGGGACACATGAAAGAGCAACTCCTCGTGGAAAACAAACTTCTCCGGTGGAGCTGTTGTTAGCCGCCGACCCCTGAGCCTCTGACTGGGCCCATTGTCCCCCGACGGATCCCCTCTGACAGCCCGTCACTCAACTCAGCTGTCAGTGTCGGCCAATCAGAGGCCGGCACTGACAGACCGCTGCAGGAGACGGTGCTCCTCTGTTCCTGAAGTGATTCATTCATACGTTCCTGCTGATGACACGACAGACTGAACTCCTTCCAGGGAACGATTTAGAAGTTGGATGAGTTCCACGCCGAAGCGTTCCTCACATACGTCCTGTGGCGTAAGCTCAAAGAGACGGGTTTAGTTCTACATCATGGGATCGAGGAGCAAGGCTTCGACCACAGTTGTCATTTTCGCTGACTCCTCAAACTGATCCTCCTTCGGTATGGGAACCTCCTCCGGCCAGGAGGATATCTCCAAACGCTGTCAACAGATTTCAACTAGATTTTGTTTATTAGTGGACCTCCACAGGGGTCATCGTGCATTGGGTCACGGAGAGGGGGCAGAGATGTGACACTGCCCCCTGTCGGTAGTGGGTTCATGCTACATCACGCCTTCCACGTACATCTGAATTACTAGATGCACCTTTTCCTCAAGAAAAGGTGAACCTGCCCTTTATTCCTGAACGCTTGCTGTAAATGGGTCGCGGCCTGCGCGGGTTCTGAACCACACAAAGAGGCTGAAGCGGGTAAGAGCAGCAAAGGCTTCGGCCCTGCCCCGAGGAGCTGGGAGGAATCTGTGCTCGCATTGTGAGCACACAAAGGGCAGGGAGTGGAGGGTGGAGGCTCGCTCCTGCTGACGGCGTGTCCAGTTTCACCTCCTCTGAGGGTGGCCGTGGGCAGCGGCGAAGGAGGAGGGGGGTGGGGGGGTGGGGGGGGGGGTCGTGCTGCACGCAGGATTTTCATGTGTCGGGAGGAACGCTTGGGGAATCCGGTGGATCCTTTGTCGACGCTGTCATCAGCTGACGTCTCTGAGAGGGAGCGTCAGATTTCTGTTTGTTTTCTGCTCGCTAAAAGACAAAAGACAAAGTCATGTGACCCCCGAAGCTTTTTCATGAGTCCTTTCAGGCCCAGCTGACATGGGGCAGGAAGTGAGGTCGGTCCACTGAGTCAGACGGCTGCACCATCAGCAGGCAGGAGGACGGGATTGGAAAATGTCTTTACACTGGGGAGACGGCTTGGGGTTACCTTCCAATCAGAGGACGAGACAAACACCATGTGACATTTGAGGAGACATCCAACAATTAGCAGCTAAAGCTTCGAGTATTTAATTTAGGAAGTGGTGGAGACTGAAAACATCTGGATGCACAAAATAAAAGTTTCCTAAAAGGCTTGTTGCATCAAAAGCCAAATAAATGCACTATTTCACTATTAAGTATAAAAACAAGCCACATGGGAGCTGAAATGTTGAATGAATTCATCGTAAAGCCCAAATTCAAGCCATGTGATGATCCGAAAGGCCTCGTGCTGAAATCCACACCGGAGAGGACTGATTGGGAACCAGATGCACGTCGACAGCAGCTCCCTTTATCAGCCGCTCTGTATACACTCTGGACATCACAGCAGTTTACGGCTCAAGCTGGGAGTACTGGTGAACTTTCGTATTTACGTGCAGTGATTGATGGTCTGCTGCTTTGTGTGTCCCCCCCCCCCCCCCCCCCCCCCCCCCGCCTCCTCTTGCACAAACACAAACTCATAATTAGTACACAGAACAACAAAAAACAAGATGGCCAAATCTCCTGGAAGTTTAACACAAAGAGACGCGAGGACGTTTCCTGCACGAGCTGCTGATTATGAAACAGGATGGCCTCCGAGCTGTGCCTGAATCCCCGCCCCCACAACTTCCTGCCCCAGAAGCAGGGACTTCCTTTATTTTACAACACACCAAAACACAGCAGCTAAACTGTGACTCAGGGATGAGAATGGATGACTGGGAAATCATTCTCTAGGAGCGCTGACGGCAGATAGGAGCTGCCGGCCCCACCCCCCATTGTCTGGTGACTTTATAAATGGATCACGCCGACACCTGATACCTGATATCACGACCCATTTGTCATCCGTGTTTATGTCTGGGCTGCTGAGTGCTGTCAGGGTGGGATGCGACCCCCCAAGGGTGTGGGTGCTGCCGGGACAGGTAAGGGAGGTCGGGGTAGCGTATGGGATGGGCCGACCCCCCCCAATCCGCCCTCAGGAAACGCGGATCTTATCATGTCCCAGGGAGAAAAAAGAGGCGGAGCCAGTTAGTAAGTGACGGAGTCACAATCAGGAAGGAGAAGATTTGTTGGAAATCAGAAAAGCAGATAATCTCTGGAGAGATTTATTTACTTTAGAGTTTACAAGGTGTACCTGAACACATCACCTGAGCATGGACACAGACAGGTAGCAGAGAACTGAGGCAACGTCCCATAAATGAAGTAGAAAGAGGAGCGAAGCTTCATCTATTCTCTACTCACTGAAGGCATCTCCATTTTTTCCACCACCCTAAACTCCACCTCTGCACTACGTCCGGTCCTGAACACAAGAACCCTCAATGTCAACACGTCGGTAAATAATGGAAGGCGCTCTGGCGTGAAGCAAAAAGCAGAGCAGAGAGAAGAAAAGAAAGACCGGAGGAGGAGGAGGAGGAGGAGGGGAGCAAAGAAAAGCTTAAGCGCCGGTAAGTCCGGCCTGGGCTCCTGGCAGAAGGCCAGGGAGGAGACAATGCGACGCTATGTGGATTCAGGAATCTATAGATGCTCACTGGACCATTGAACGATTGGTGGGGGGGGGTCTCTCTTTTCCAAGGCCGAGCAGGGAGGACATGACGGGGTGTTGAGGCCAGTAGGGGAGCGTGGTTGAATCTGAAATGCAGTCACAATGTACAGAAGACATTGACCTGACAGACTCCAGCGGGGGCGTCCCGCTAAAGGCCCATCCTTCAGAACCAAAAGCAAAGCCGCCCAGGCTCCGTGTCACCCACCTGCTCCGAGAGACGAGGAGGCCGAACAATAAACCCCAACCAATCTGTCAAAGGATCATCTCGGGACGTCCCCCCGGCCCTTTTAATAAGGAGGGACATAACAAATGATTCCTGCTTTCCCTCCTTCGTTCCTCTTCACCTCAGTATTTTCATTCATTTCAATCTGTGTTTCATTTCCTTTTTCTCCTCCCGGCTGTACGTGGAGGGTGGAGGCTAAAGCTGGGGAGAGAAGGAGGAAGGAGGAAGACGGGGGTCTGAGGTGCACCCCTCTAAGTTCAAAGGCTTGGTCCCATTGTGAGGACTGTACAATGGACACTAAAGAGAATACACTCTGACTTAAACCCTCCATGCTGCTCAAGACCCCCCAGGGCCAACTGACAACATCACTGGGAGCGAATGAGAGTACAGTTATGACACACACACGCCCACACACACACAATGGAGATTTAATTTAAGAAAGTTTAAAAAGGTGTATAATCTGCCTCAAGGTTTTTTCTTTGCAGATGATTCTGCTCTTCATGTTTAAGTTGCATTAAGGACTAGAAAGGCACTCCGAGAGCACAGACCTGTATTCCTGAAGCTAACTTCTACCATTTGGATCCAGATCGTAATCCAGATGTAGTAAATTAAATCCCACTTAGGGGACAAAGTAAAATAGGGGTCTTTTTGTCACACTGCCCCCTACATGTAGCTGAGATAATGCAGGTTCGTTCATGGATTAATGCCCCTGAAAGGTAATAAGTTCTATCTAGACCAGAATCAGATCCAGATCCTCCATTGTAGGATATGCTTCACAGGGTCAGCCAATCAGATTTTGGCATGAAGCGGATCCCGGGGGCAAACTCGTCGTGATGACATCATGGAGCCAGTTGAGGAAGATGCATGACATCAATTTGTAGTTTTAAATTTCTTCCAAATTTAGCAAAAGGATAGAAAATAATTACATTTAGATCTGGATCTGGTTTCATCCTGATGAAACCAGATCCAGATGAATCTCAGATTTCCGCACCAGCCTTTGTGCCTTTCAAGCTCATGAAATCTTTTCCCCGTGACACATAAATGGTGTCACTTTGTAAGATCCGCTGGCAGGAACTTTGTTTATGGAGACAGAGCAGAGCTATTGCAACTTTTTATTCTAATTTTTGCTCTCATTCGATAATTGAGAACTGCTCCTCGCCGAATGAGCCAATGAGTTCCATTGCAGTTGCGTATGCCTCAAAGATAAATTAACATCACATTTCCTGCATCCTGAATGCGTTCACCGAACCACATTTGTAGAATAGAAACATGTTTTGCAGGAAACGAGGTCGCCTTGGGACACTTCCAGTGTTTTCTTAGGACACGCCGAGGCAGAAAGAAACGACTTATTGCGAACACTAACACAGTTTTATTTGCTCCAAGTGACATAAAAGCCACAGGAATGATTAGTGCATGGTGGAATTGAGCACCCTTGCAGGGGTTCGTATCTCTGCTGACCACAGTGCAGATTACTGAGCGTATACGATGCCCTGCGTTGACACGAGTCCCAGTCTAGAACGTGGTGACAGATAAACCCTAGTGTCAAGGCTTGCTTTAAAAATAACAACAAAAAAAGTCCCTGAAGGTTCCCCACAGAGAGGAGCCGGCGGTTGGGGCCGTGCTCCTTCAGCTGTAACCGGCAAACGACCTGGAGGCGGAGCTCTGCGTCCTCACGACAGGACGAAACAAAGGCTAAAAGGGCCCGTCGCGTTGAGATGTCGCCCTCCTCTCTCGGGTAACACTGGTGATTACTGCCCTCTTGTTCATCTCTACCTTTACTCGCCACCCCCCCTGCCTCCCCTCCCTCTCAAAGCCTGCGGGGCTTATCTGCGGGGATGAGGGAGGGAGGAGAATGGGGAAGACAGGCACTTTCATGGCTGAGTTGGGAGCTATTAGCCCCCCGTGCGCTCGGCCCTGCTCTACCTCCTCTCGGTATTAATCTGCAGTGACAGTTTCACTGTTTACCAAATCCAGCAGGGATCCTGGGGGATGACTGGCCGGCGCCGCTCTGCTCCATTAAACTCTGACCTCTAGCGTTACAGCACCAGACCCGGGCCGGGGGCCTCTGGGTCAACCCGGCCGAGAGCAACCGGTTGGACACCTGTCTGCTGTCCCAGTTAGAAGTCCTGTCAAACAATCTGGTCTCAGACACGTCTCATTTGTAGTCGCACCTCATCTACCTTTTATGTGCTTTGACTCGACGTTATTTATTACAGCCGGAGACAAACCTCCACGTTTGGACTGGGACCAGTAAGATCCGCTCCAGCGAGCGCTGAGGACTTCACTTACAGTAACGTTTCTTAGATCTTAGGAAATGAGGAAATGTTTTGAGTCAGAGACCAAATTAAACCGCTCTGAGCTCCAATGGAGCGTAAATATTAAATGACGATGTCATGGGGAGAGGGGGGGGGGGGGTCATTTTCAGCATCGATATTTGCCTGAACGGTGACGGTCACGGCTCTGATTGTCACAGTGATTGTTGACACATTTAAATTAAAAAGAGGAGGTCTCCGTGTTTCCACGGTAACACGTGTCCCTCTGAAGAGGTTACAGGTTCTCTTACTGAAGCAGTAAATTCTCACAGATCCATTACTGGACTGAAACGTCCACAGCTGATCTTACGTTTACATTGTGGTTATTAAGACGGGTTCAAACCGGGCCTCGGGTCGGGTGACTGATCAGCAGCTTCACAGCGTCACGCCGCCACCGCGACCTTCAGCTGAAAGAAGTCTGAGATGAGTTCTGCAACGAAAGCATGACCAAAAGTCAAACGGGAGAAACAGTTGTTAACTCTTAAGGAGCGGCTCATAATCAGGCTGAGGTTAAAATGCATGTTTCAGCTTCGTGTTCAGACAGAAATGATGCCGTGATGTGTATTACTGAGGCCTACGCTTTAGTTGCGTTTGTCCCCTGCACACAAACACAAGCTCCTCGGCCAAAGTAAAATATTCGATTATTGTTGGGAGTGGAAACCAAAATCTAACAGATGGGTGTGGCTACTCTGGAGGGATTTTGAGCTATGACCTCAATAATCCTAAATTCTTAAAACGGTTGTAAACGACAGTCGAAGGGCAATCAGAAGCGCGTTCCTCCACCGAGGCTGCAAAACACATTCTGGATCTGCCTCAACTTTCCCTCTGAGGACCTCCTCTCCGCAAAGTTTCCTCTCCATCCTCCGGAATATTCAGCTAACGAGCCGACGGTGATGAAAACATGGCTTCCTTCAAATTAACGTCCTAATATGGAGGTACGAATGCTGATGCTGCAGCTCGGCGTGTGCAAACACAGCCCAGACGTGAGGAGTGACACGGCATGGCGCTCGTCCTCCGCCCCTCGTGACCTCTGACCGCGATGACAACAGACTGTCATCGCCGTCGCTCCTACAAGGCAAACACAGGATCCTACAGAAACGAGGCGAGCGCAGTCGGAGAGTTCAGTTTCCCCTGCTTCTTGTTAAGCCATCATGGCGCTCCCATCCTTTTCCCAGGTTTGAGGCGACACTTTTCAATTTTCTGCTGAATGCTGAGGAAAAAGTGAGGGCCGGAGCCGACCCGTTGCCAACGAGAAGAAATATTTACCCAAAAGGTGACGCAAGCGGTGCCCTGCTTTTGAACCGCTCGGGGGGGCTATATTTAGCAGCTCCTCAGCAGCAAACCAAAGTGCTGCACTCATCAAGATAAAGACATAAAATGAGTCCTCTTGAGTACGTATCACCCCCTTCAGCGCTCTTTAAGCTAGCCCGCTCACATTCCTGCATCCTAAGCTCACCTTATCATTAAAGGGAAAACACACCGCTCGCACACTACCTGTCAGCTGCTCTCAAATCACACACAATTGTTTATGACTTTTTTCACAAATTAAACAAAATCAGGAGAAGGGAGTCAGGAGGAGCTGAGCACCACTCCTCCCCTCCAGGGGAAAAACGGCCCCAGCTGGAAACCATCAACAGGAGTTTGGGGGTGAGCGAGGAGCAGCGGGAGGAGATCAGGGGTCTACAGAAACTAGAGAGGACGTTTCCCGTTTAACAGTATTTATGCTAAGATGCACTAAACTGAGATAATCCACCATCTAAAATAAATTATGTCATAAAGAAACTCCCACATTCTTACAGAAAGTCTCAGAAGTTTTTTTTTTTTGTGCAAATGTTTTTAAATGATCAGAAAACAATCAGTCGCATTTCTCAAAATAAAATAGTCTGTTTATTGATTTACTGTTCATGGGTGAAAACCTACAGTTTACATGAGTTCCAGTCATCAGAAAATGAAAATGATGTGCTAATAATGCTTCAGTGAACTGCGTCAGCACAAAAAAACAGCCTCTGAAGATGCGTAGGAAGAAGAACTCCTGCTGTGAGTCGTGCAGCATCAACACAATCTGAACAAGAACTGAATTTATTGTCAGTTTAGCAAAGAAAAGAGGAAAAAAAAGTGGGAGGGGGGGGAAGTGGTTTTTAAAGCTTTCTCAATACTCGATGGCTGCGTGGGGGCGTGTTCGGATTGTTCTGAATTGTTTTATCTGAAACTTTGCAGAGGACGAGGTGCGGAAACAAAAAGAACGAGCGATTTAAAATCTCACGTGTGAAGAGTTTTAATGCAAAACATGACAAGCATCCGCCATCAGCTGCACAGCAGCTGATCCGAGCACATCCGTGCAACTCTTCATCAGCAAGGATTTGGGTGACAATGGAAAAAGAGAACCCGGTCCAACTGGGAGAAGCTGCCGTTCACCTAACAAATGATTGATGTTCATCTGTGTCATTTAAAAGCTTGTCTTAAAGTACCTCGTGGTGTCAAAGTACAAACAGGAATATGGATTCTGTGTCCTAAAGTCAACCAAGAAGTATTTCCTTTTCTCTGAACACATGTGGAGTGTCTGTTTTTACTGGTTTACCTGCATCTCCACCATGTGGACAGCTGGCTTCCATTTACACTCGTCTAAAGGAAAAAGAACATGGCTAGTTGTTGTTTTTGGTTTTTATAAGCACACAGAAATCCTGAAAATTCCTCCAAAGTGCTCGTTACAAAAATGTGAATCTTACTTGTGATTGAGGATTTGCGTCAGTTATTACTTATGTGCCTTTAAAGATTTATGAGCTACGAGATGCGAGATGTGGTCGAAGAGATTGACCTCGGAGCAACTTCATAAGGTTTGTATGGGACTGGGAGCACTGGGAGCACTGGGAACCAGCGAGCTGGCTCTGTCTGAAGACTGGAAAAAAAACAATCTGTATGACAAAAATAGCTTCTGTGTAGAATCAACAAAAAAGACAGTGGCTAACATACTCGTAAGTGATCTTTGCAGGCTAGCTGTTTGCCCCCGAATTCCAGGTTAGGGTTAGCGTAGCCTGTTTACAGCTTTATAATGACATAAAGAAATGTTAATGATGCTTGATGATGGTTAATAATGCGGTGGATTATGTTGTTTTCATCCGTCTGTGTTGCCCCCCCCCCCCCCCCCCCCGAGTCCTCCAGGAAACGACAGCGAACACACAAGCTCATCGTTTGGGTCGGGACAGCGGTCACAGCTCGATGGGAGTTGTGTTCTAATTCTGGTCGCTTCCTCTCGTCTAGAGGAATATAAAGTCTGTTGCTCATTACGCGGGTTTATTTCTTGAAGGAAAAAAAAAGAGATACTTCAACCGACTATTGTGGTTCGCACGTGAGCGAAGACAAACAAAGACAGCGCTTTGTGTCGTGCTACAAAGGGTGTCCTCACTTGCGCACCTGAAGCCGGATGTGATGAAGACACCCAACAAGACGCTTCAAAAGGAAGTCTGTGGTGTTCTAGAACTTCGATCCAGATCGACCCACCTGAGCGAGGAGGAAAACATCTGCAATGCTTCGCATCATTCCCTCAAACAATCATTAAATCCAGACGGATGTGAGAGAAGAGCAGCGGGAGGCTGGGACAACAATAAGGAATAAACAGGAAGGTGTTTTTCTGGCAGTACGTCTTTAAACACTGACCCGACGATGACGTGAGCTCTTATAAAAGGCAGATGTTGATAGAACGTCTCTAATATGCTCCGTTTCACCGCGTCTCCATGTGTTTGGGCTTCATAATTAAAACATTGACAGACTTCCAAAAAATTACTCATCCAACACGCCAGAGAAATATGCAAACGTTTGGATAGCCGAGTCTGCAGTCAATGTTCTTGAAAGGGCTGACAGGCGGTACGTGTTCACCGCAGGACTTTAATTTAGCCGATAACAAAACCGCACATTTGGGCTTAGTCAGCAATGACGGACTCAGAAGGACAAACACAGTAGCAGGGAAAGACAGAGCCCAACCTGAGCCACGAGAGCAAGCACTTTGGAGACGGAGGCAAGGAAAAACTTCCCTTTAACAGGCAGAAACCTTGGACAGAACCTAAGGCTCATGGTGGACGGCCATCTGTCTGGACTGGATGGGTTGAGAGGACAGGTAGGAGGTGACAAATCAAACAGAGGGATAGAGATGTGATAGAGAGAGAGAGTGGAGGAGGTTGTGTAACACGGACCTACTCAAATGCAAATGAAAATAATGTCCCCAAATTATAGCAACAAGCCCTGATAATTTCATGCACTGGTGTTTAAAGTCTGCCATTTCTGCTCAGCCCTGTTTATTTTTTGGGGGGGAGGCGACTGGGAGGATGAGGAGGGAGGGGGGGCGGACACATAATCCTCCCAGAAAAGTGATTTATTTATGAATTCCAACGCAGAGCCTCCCCTCCTGAGAGCCTGACAGCCTGCCAGAAGTCATTGGCTGATGTTTACAGGACTGGATTGGTGAATTCCCATGGCGCAGTGTGCCTGCAGTGCTATCTTATTTATACTAGGCCCGATATGGGAGAACAGAGGGGTTTATTTTGGGATATTCCCCATAGATGGATCCAATTTCTCCAACTGAGGCGGTTTCCTCTATACGTGCTGCACTTCAGGTTCTGGCGGCGGGCTGTATGCCTGCTCACCGCTCAGTCGAGTCCAAAAGGGTCGATTTGGCTCGGCAGACTCGTCACAGCCGAGTTCAGGGACTGCACAGGATGTCGAGTCTTCTTCTCATTAATGTGCAGCTTCTCTTGTCAGAAATAAAAAACACGTACATGTGAAGTGAATCCATCACAGAACAAAGATCAGAGTCAGCTAAGGAAACCAGATCTGGAATTCTTCTGCTACTGGTCCTTGGTGGACTCTGAGGTCCGGGCTTCATCTTCCTCACAGATGGAGACATGTTCTTCTGGGATTTCTTGATCCTCAATGGGATGCCTCTGACCCTTTACAGGCCGCAGGTTTCCAGTGGACCAGGAAGCAAAGCAGCCCCAGAACAACAAAAGAAGGTCCAGTTTGGATCCATGGCTGCACAGGACAGCGTCCCAAGCCTTCTGGGTCTAATCTAGCTGGTTCGGAGCTGCTGGGTCAGCAGAACCTTTCCCTAATGCTAAAGGCATCAGGAGGAGTTTATCTGTTCCTTGAGTATTCATCATCAAAGAGTGGAAATGAATGTAAACATTGAAAGTGTGTCTGAACCAAACCATCATACTAGATGGCTAATCATGGAAATGATCTTACCTAACAACAGAGCCTCTGACCTAAAAAACCACCAGATGATCGGCAGGCATCACGGAAATGAAAGTGAAGCGTGTCGTGTTAATGCTGCACTGGATTTTCCGGGAGGAGGTTCTTTCATGGTGTTCCTGTGTGGGCAACAACTGGTTAAACGTCTGAGCAGCCGCCTGCCTTTGTGGGCACGCAGCGCTCCTCGCCTCCTCTGCATGTTCTGAGCATTCTGCAGCGCAGCTTTTGCTCCTACAGTACAAAGCAAACGCAGAAAACCCCCGTTTGAACCGCCTGCATCAAAGCACGCGTTGTGCTACATGTGGCAGCTGAGACATCAGAGCTCATGCCACTGTCCGCTCGGAGAAAACAAAATTCTAAATGTTGATAAGTAGGTCTGGGGGAAAGTCTTTCCACATCAGTGAGATAAGACAGGAAGTGACATAAGTTCCTGCAGCGGCACGAGGCTGATAGCGAGCGCCGCATCAGTTCACGGAAAACGGAGCTGCTTCAAATCCATCGCAACTTTTTCTGCTCCGTCGTCGGTTGGCCTCCAGCTGTACCATAACCGGATAGGCCAGGTCAATGCTGGAACATCTGGAATTCATCTGGCTTTTATCTCATCAGTCAATATTCCAAAAACTACAGAGTCACAGCCTTAAAGGAGTAGTTCACCCTAAAACAAAGAAAGCGTCTCTGGAGCTTCACTGAGAAACCGTGAAGATTTTAATCAAACATTAAACCCACCGTTTCACTGTAGCTGCTCAGCTAACGGTGTTAGCATGCACTCTGGCTGAGAAAGGTGTCTTCTGGGTAGCAGGTAAGCATGCTAACACTTTTAGCTCTAAGGCTAATGAGTGTAACGAAAATCATATCCAGTAGCCTTAGAGTTACTCCAGCGATTTAGCAAACATCAAAAGCAACCTTTAGCCTGTCCCGAGGCACGTCGGAGCGGCACGGCCGTGGCCCGGGGGGGACATATTGGGTAATGTTGTTTGTAAACTGAACCCTGAACCAGCGGCTGGTTGGGTCACGCCGTGAGTCAGTCTGTGGTGTCGCCAGCGGCTCAGTAAACAAGCAGCACATCGCCACGCAGGAGATGCAATCTGGAAAGTACCCAAGATGGGGCGGGGGGGAATCAACCGCTGCTTCAATCAATCGAGCAGAGGGGGTGGGGGGGCACAAAGCTGGAGATCAACAGTTGAGACAAAAGGGTTGGATGCAGGTCAACGAAGAGCGAGGCAGGATGAAAGGAAACCAACAAGAGAGCGCTGCTTTCACTGAAAGGATGGTTACATCACAAGTCAGCAGAGTCCCACTAATTCACCCTCGGAGAGGTTCTGGAAACCGACCCGATGGTCTCACCTTTTGTTCCCAGATGAAGTAACTCATTGTGGACACCATGTGGTTTGGCAAGGGTTAGCGTGACCCTCCAGTTCTGATAATGGACCGCATGAAGAGAGTCCACACAAAGGTCCAGAGTCTGAACCCGTTCCACTTTGGACTTGGCTGAGACTCAGAGAGGCTGGAGGCCAGTGGGGTCCAGACTGATAAACAAGTCCTGGGCAGAGAACCGGGATGATTGACGGCGAGCTGGACGGGACACCTAGAGGCTCTTAATACGGAAAATAATTTGGTCCAATCATTTAGTTCTGTTCCAGGATGGATGGGACGAAAGGCTGAGGCCGAATTAAACAGGAAGACCCGCTCATGGATGAAATGGATGTCAACAGGAGATCTGGGCCTTTGGGTTTGAATCACCTGAGAGACGGTCCCTAACCGGACCTGATGGGAGACGGCCCCTAACTGGACCTGATGGGAGACGGTCCCTGTATCAAGCCTCTGATGTTTCCTGTTCAGTTATTTTGGCTAACCCCAACCAATCAGAGCCTCGTGCAGCCGACGAGGTCATTAGCCGGTGACACTCTTGGGTGGAGGGGGCTCTCGGTCTCGGGGGCTTGAAGTGAAAAGTAGGTCCTCGAACGTGGAGGAGGTCAGCTCATAAACGGCGGCGAGTCAGCCGAGAATCAACAAGCCGTGTGTCGTTCCGTCAAAACCGGCGAGGGCCGTGAAGCGTGCTGCGCTGTCATTGGCTGCTCCTGGGAAACGGCTGAGCAATGATTCACCAGGATTGTAGATGAAGATCTCCTCTTCTTCATCATGGTTCTTAAAGCCAGCGTGAGGGGAGTTCATGGATCTGGCCTCCATGGAGCCTCCGCAGACTAAACATGAGGCGGTTTACATCCAGGCCCGGCTCCGTGACGGAGCTGATCCGGATGCATCTGGTCACGATCTACAATAACGCTCCGAAAATCTGAAAATTACAAGTCGGAACATTATTTCATTACTTTTTATGTGGCTTTTGGGTCTTTGTTCTGGACTGACGGGTTGTTCTTAGAGGCCGGCGCTGCTGCTCATTAGCTCTCCACCCTGCTCTGACCCGGTTTCCGTCTGCAACAGGGCCACAGCGGATCAGCCCTACGGAGCTCGTTTCCAACATGGTTTAACGAATGCACCGCAGCCCTCGTGCAAATCCCCGTTACCCTCATGCCTTTCATTGCACAAGGGTTTATTAAAACACACACACACACACACACGGCAACAATCAGGCCAAAGGTCGCGTGATTTTATTTCACATGTTCTGCTTTTCCCTTCTGAAGCGTGATGTTAGCGGCGCTAGCCTGCACCAGCGCTAAGCCAATGACACTCACTTGCAAAGAGAAAATAAACGCACTTCCTCGTGCGTCCCTCCCTCGGCCTCCCCCTGTCCCCCCCCCCCCTCCCCCTCCATCTCACGGCCCTCTCGCTGACAGCTGGCTCTGATTATGGCTGTGAAAAATGGGGCCGTCACGCCAGTGACCCCCCCCCCCCCTCAGCATTCCTGAAGCATGACTGTGCACTTTCTCCTCTCGCTCTCCCTCTGTCTTTCTTCAGCTGTCTCCGTGTCCGTCCGTCTCGCTGTTTTTTCCATTTGAATCCGGCGTTGGAGCCGCGGCCGGCGCTAGCAGCTGTTCGTTGGAGGGGTTTTTGTCTTCCGCACTGGACGCTGGAGCGCACGAAGAAAACGAGTGTGAGACTGTTCTTGAGTTTGACAAAGACAGATGGACGAGTCGCCGGCGCATATGGAGCTCAGTTCCCAAACACACTCCATCACTGCCTTGTGCTATGACACTTATGGTACATTACATGACTGTATAATGATTGCAGCATGTCCGAGAGCACACTGTTTTGGCAGGTTTTTTTTCCATACGTGCTCATTTATTTGTCTAATCTGAAGAAGACAAAACCGCTGCGTGGGCATGAGAATAAACGGTGAATGCTGTTTGGCTTTCGTTCCATGACTCCGCCTCCATGCGAGCAGCTCGGACCATAAAAAGCTGTACTTTTAGTATGTCTTTCTACACCTGCGCCGGTTTCCAAAAACTTTTGCGTCTTAATATCTGGGAAAGTTTCCCAGAGTTCAGAACGGGATCTTGGCCGTGAAACCGGTTGCTGGGTTTTATTGTGCTCATGAAGAAAAATGCTGAAGGGATTGTTGTTCGCAATCCGACCAATAAAACAAAATGCTACAGCCGAGGACGACACCAACATTTCTAATGAGCTCTGTTTGGGCCGAATCTGCACATCCGTGACAGATCTGTGGTTGAGCCCGGCCCGACAGAACCGAGATTACACTTTTATGCGTTACGTGTTTAGATGCACGTAGTTACGTATTAATATAACTGCAGGCGTGTAAATGAGGTTAAACCGAGGTTCCACTGCACTTCCATGTTTTCGAGGGACGCTTGTGCATATCAGGAATCTGATTCGATTCCCAGCAGGAAAGAAATATGTTGCCAAACTGCTGTGGGAGAGAGAGAGCGAGAGAGAGAGAGAGCCGATGAAAATGATCTGAATCAGAACTTAACTAAGTTACTGGTGACGTGACGATGGGGCGCTGGAGAACGAGGAATTAAAAAGGAGGTTCGGGTCTTCAATTCCTTTATTTTCCAGCAGCCCTACCTGCAGGTAAGACATCCACTAAGTGAACTCTCTGTTTACAGAAGAGCAACTGAAATGCGTCTGGGCCGGCAGGGTTCTCCCGCCGCCCTCCCTGGATCTCCTACGTGCTGTAATCTGCCTGGCGGTCTGAGGAGGCGCAGACGACGGCTGTTACAGCCCGAAGCGAACGCTCTCCAGGCCAGCAGATGCCTCCCGTCAGGTTGTATAAACGAGACGGAACAGTTCCATCCATCACGGCGCTGAGGCGGGAGCTTTAGACCCTCTTATCCGGCTCAAGGCATCTTGTTGAAGCAAAGACATTTTCAGGGCGCCAACCTTGATATTACCTCAGCAGAGATAAATCATGGCCGAGCGCTACAAATACCCGCTCTCTGACCTCTGTATTGGCAATAGAATAATTACTAAGCATAATGACAATTATATAATTAATAATTGCAAGACCAATCAAGTAATCATTAAGTGGTGATTAAACAATGTTAAGTAACTTTGATACAGCGAAGGTTAATGCCTGCAGAGGAATAATAAGATGAAAAACAATATTCCATTCACAACGACCTTCATGTCTGAAGGGAGTACACCCGCTTGCAGCTGAACTACATCACAGTTTGACAATTAATCTCCGCTATTGGAAACTCCCTTGTAAACCACCTGTTTCTTGCTCTAAAGAACCATTGTCTGTGTGCCTATAAAAGCAAGATGTTTTCACTCTTCTATGCTTCACTCAGGCAAGCAGACTTCTGCTTGTGTGGGTGGAGTCCCAAGGCCTTGGTAAAATAATTAAAGACCAATCCATAATCATGTGTCTTTATTATACATTTATTCAAAGCAACAGAAAACTGCCAACACACCTCGGAGGGGAGAGCGTTTATTTCACAACTCTCCATCCTCTAATCATCCTTTTGTTTATTTAGAAAAATTATTTGGATAGCAGGCGATTCAAACTCGAGTGGGAATCACAGAATGCGTTTCACGCCTTCTGATGCGAGCATCGACCTGATGCAGCAGCTTCAATGGGACGAGCGCGTTAATGACGGGTTTGTGACGGTTTGGTGCATTTCCACTGTGCGCCGTCTCATTTGCTGAGTCATGCAAGCCCACAGTGGAAGCTCCAGTACAGTACAGAGGCCCGCCTACACCCCAGCCTGAAGTGGGCCGACTGTCCCCGTCTCCATTCACAAAAGTTCTCCCAGAGAAGCTGTAACCGTTTCAGCGCTAAGCCAACGATCAAAGGAGATGGCTTAGCGCTCCCCGAGAAAGAGGCGAACGGACGCCATGTTAAACACATTTGCATCTACTTTCACGTCAATTAAAACGTCTTTATCTCCTGGACCTTTGACTTTGTGCCTGAATTACATCAAACAGTTTGACAAAGTGTCAGAAACATTCCAGAAACATGACAGCCATAATAAAAAATAGGATTTTCATCCGCCTAAAAGATAATCTATTTCAGTTGATGAAACTGTGTTTAGAGGACAGTTGAATGTCAAAAGACTATCAACGAGGCGGTCCTTCACATGCCTGCTAAATGGCTTAAATCTTTTATTGTGTTACGTTTAAAATCAAGGCTGTGGTTTTAACTTGTTGGGCCGTTCTTCCCTCTGAAGCTGAAGGGTTTCCACGGCGTAACGGACAGTTCAATGAAGAGGAAGGGGGGATTGTTTTGGGTGTACTTTGGCAGCGGTTTTTGGCATAGACCACTGCTTGTATAAGGGTATGAAGCTGGGCAGGGAGGGGGGGGGGGGGGCTGTCGGCTTGGGATTTTTGGTAAATGTGCCATTATTAAGAGTTGGGTGAGCTGAGTGGGACAATAAACTTTCATTTCTGGGAAGGCCATTCCATTTTATTGGACTTGTAGAACCTATAAGAATGTGAGGTGGGGAGGGGAGCCTTTAGCTAGCAGAAAGTGTTTCCATATTCAGCCGTCACAAAACAGCAATAACGTGAGCTGTCCCTCGGGCCGCCGGCCGGGCCTGATGTGACACTAATGGCGCTGACTGGAAACACACAAGCGCTGCTGTGTGTGCTCCTCAAGGGAAGCTAATGACATCACGGCTTTTTATTTTATTTTATTCTAGACCGGTCCAACATCTGCACCGAGGATCATCTTCAGCCTCCAGGTTCTGTTTAAAGAAGCGTTTCATGAACAGACAGAAAGAAGCGTGACCAGAAGAATCAGGACAAAAACGTCCTTCATTGAGGGATGATGCAAAATAAGCTCAACAGTCTGCAGGAGGAGGAAAGAGGACTGCGGGGGTTTTTCCCAGCCCCATGAGCCACATTCCCACCGACCTCCGTGGAAATCCCTTTTTGGGATTTTGCACCTTCCTGCTAGCAACGAATCAAGTGGATGCAGGTGAAACTATAACCTCCTTGGCAGAGGTGAAACCGCTCTGCAAGAACGTAAACCCAGGAGTTTCAAAAGCTCAATAATTGACTTGTTCAGAAGGTCTGGATGACGCTTCTGCACTCTGGCAGATGGGCAGCCGGACCCCTGTGTGCTATATAGCCTGCATCCCCTTTGTCCTGGTGGACGGGGTGGACGGAGTCCAGGAAACTGCTCTGGCAGCACAAACCCGGAGCTCCGGGCCAGGAAAGTCAACCGAATGGACTCCACAAAAGGACTCCTCACAGCTGTACTTTCTCTCACTTCTTAGGCCGGCCTGAAAGAGGGAGGGCAGAACTGGAGGT
This sequence comes from Brachionichthys hirsutus, assembly GCF_040956055.1. Lineage (NCBI taxonomy): Eukaryota > Metazoa > Chordata > Actinopteri > Lophiiformes > Brachionichthyidae > Brachionichthys > Brachionichthys hirsutus. The sequence continues at coordinate 10,169,236 of NC_090914.1, read as the reverse complement.
GGAGGGGAGAACAGTTGGGGACATTTGGACTGAACCAGCCTCAAAGACCTAGAGGACTGTTTTCTTTACAGAAAGCAGCTCGGGCTCGTCTTGGACATCAAACGGTATTTCGAGCTCCCTCAGAGCTGCTTTTGTAAAAAATGACAACCAGAGATAAATGGCGGCGTGGAAAGCTGTCGGGCTGCGTGATCATTCCGACCCCCAAACACTGCCTTCAATGAAAACCTCATCCCCATCGGTTCACATCAGCAACACCGGGTCTCATTCAGAGCAGGCGCCTGTTGTCAAACACAAAGTGCGACGTGTCAGAAGTCAACAGCGTCTGGAGCCGCATCAGTAACCGGAGACGCTTTACCACAGCAGTGCATTGAAGCGGGCGGAGTCCTGTCAAGAGATGGACGCATGGACGGTGTAATCCTCGTCCAGGAGTGACCACACAGGTCTGGGACCTTTTTAATGCTGTCGTTTCTAGAAGCGGAGGAGTATCCAGTTTCATCGCCCGCCGTGGACCGGGTCAGATCTGTCCGGTGCCAGGAGCTCGGAGGGAACCGGACAGAAGGAGCCCCTACGAATGCTCATCATCTCCCATGTGTGATCTCATTTCTGCTGCCTGATGACTTTGACCTCTGGTCTCCATTCGTGACCCCGAGTGGAGACTCTTTTTCTCATGAGCCCTCAGCGCCGATCATTCCTCGGGAAGTCAGAGGAGTGTTCTACATTCACGGAGTGTCAGCAGGGAACAGGACAGTAAAACAGCTGAGCGGCTCGACTTTGTTCTGATGCCATTTCTGCGGCCGCATGCTTTAAAAAAACGCCATTCTTCTGTTCCCTGGCGAAGAACGACGTCATTCGTTAACCCAGTGGTTCTCAAATGGTGGGGCGCGCCCCCCTAGGGGGGCGCGGTGCGATGTCAGGGGGGGCGCCTGTGACCGCGGACAAAATGTTGTTTTGCCTTACGAGAGTAAAGTGTAATTGCACATCCACTCCAGTAGTTGGCAGTGGCGCCCTGATTGTCAGAGTGCGCGCAGGGAGGATTAGCAGAAGAAGAGCGGTCGTAAACAATCTACGGTGGGAGAAGAAGAAAGACTTGACTTCCTCATTTTCTGTTGCAGACTAAAAAAAGTGGTAATAAAGTTATTCTTTGTTGTAAGTTGATCTATATTTCTTTCTTTTTCATATTTATTTGTATGTTAATAAGGATACAAGAGCGTTTTTTTTTTCGGGGGGGGGGGGGGGGCGCGCGAAATGTTTTTTTCTTCCTAGGGGGGGCGTGACAGAAAATAATTGAGAAGCAACCGCATGTTCATGAAAACATTAGGTGCAATAATGGGATCAGTTCAATCATGAGTTTTCAGTATTTGAATGAAGTATTTTCCTCTTTCTGAGTGACGCCTGCCGTCAGGCCGCTCAGTCTGATCCAGACAGGACTGGTATTCCCTACCAGTAGTCCATGAAGACCAGTTTACGCGAGTGGATGGTCAAACTGGAGCTCTTCATGGGAACAGCATCAGCGAGAGCAGCTGGCGGTTCACCGCTAACACTGCTGTGGTCATTCTGATGGACAATTAATGGCAGCTCCTTCTTATTTTGCTCCCTCCAGCTTCTCCTGAACGTGACCGCAGCGCTCCCAGTACAATCTGGCAAACACAACCAGGACACATGAAACAAGCCAATCATGGTTGTCAAGGCTTCACGCAAATGGGGGTGTGCGTATGGAGGGTCGAAACCCACCCGGTGTCACAGCGGGTGTGGGCTGACGCCATGTTCAAGGAACCCAAGTTCAACCAGATCAGCCGTGGGAAGGGGTCAGAGTGGGACCGATGGGAGGCTGGACGCTTGTCCAGTAAACACTGGGTTAAATGGGAGTCAGATCTGGTTCTGAACACTGAAATGGACTGCACTTATTCAACAATTAGGCCCCACATTCACACTCCAGTGGGCGACTGCTGCCAGGCCCCACTGGGAGCAGTCGTATTGTTATTTTGTTAGTGAGCGTCATAAAGGGATTACAGCCGCACCTGATTGGACGCCCCTGTGCTGTAGAACGATAAATGAATGAACCCTGATCTTTATGGCTGAGGTTAAAGTCCCGGCAGTTTAAAGCAGTTTCACAAACTGCAGCAGCAAAAGATTTTTGACACACATAAAACCGTCTGTTACAATAATTAAATGAGGAGACGCGTGATGCGAGGGATTCGGCAGCAGACGGTACGCGATGCTGCAGGTCTGGTTTCCCGTCACTGAATGCCTGTTTGCACCATTTCCACTGAAACAGTCGCGACAAACAGGCCACTGTACATTTCAGATGAAGAGGCGTTGAGCAGGAAAATAAGATTCATAAACGTAAGTAGACTGTAATTCACCTCAGAGATGCACAGTGGAAGAGCCGTCCATCGTAGGCGCTCTCACGCATGTATCCGTTTATATCTAAGCAAACACTATCATCAGGACTGGGGTCAGGGGGAAACTCTGCCCCCCACTGGCCGACAGGAGGAACTACAATAAACTGTTGAGTTCTTTCATCTCCTGTTGCTCAGATAAAACTTGAAACATCCCACTCGGCGCTTATCAGTGACCTGAAGCCGTCCCGTCCTCCCCGCTGAAGAGGGGGCTGAGGAGTGACTCCTCACTGGAAGACAGCCTTGACCTGGAGCAGCGCAAATGTGCAGAAATTAACTCCAGCCTGTCAGCGGGGAGAGGAGGATCCTGGCAGAGGAGCAGATATCTGCTCTGAAAGATCATAAATTGAGAATCTACTGCCTGTCCTTGACATGTCTCATAAAGCATTGGACATATTTTGATTACAGCGTCCTATAAGACATTTGATAAAATAGCATTTTCATCCCTCCCTGACATGTGATGGACAATTGTCCTTCATCTAGGACAATCCTTAAGCTTTAATTTCCTCCTAGTGAATGATCGATATCGTTATCCAACGTCAGCTTATTGGTGTTCTCCCAGTCCGCACCGTAAAACCATGCAAAGACGCTTGTCTGCTAAATATGAGCTGAAAATAAATAGCATGAATAGAAACGATCAAAATAATCATCAAATAGAATTTAAAAGGGTCGAGCAATAATTAAAGAAAGACTACAATGCATCTCATTCATTTCAAAAGCCGTAGGAGACTCTAAATCCATTCTCTCAGCTGCTGCTTGTGTGTTGCTATTTGTTAGCGTGTAGCAGCTAGGCTAAATAAAGAACAGTCCCTACAGATACATATTTAGAGCCGGCAGATGGGGATTATTATCTGGATCGGCTCCTCGCTACGGACACATTCATATCCTGAACCAAAATACAAAGCGCAACACTTTTTCAGGAGTTGAAATCAAAGATCTTCTATGGACACGAAAGACCTATTTCTCTCAAATACTGTTCACAGACTGGTTTTAATCTGTGCTAGTGAGCGCTCTCTCCTTTGCCGAGATAATCCATCCACCTGACAGGTTGTGGCGTATCAAGATGCTGATTAGACAGCGTGATTATTGCACAGGTGTGCCTCAGGCTGGTCACAATAAAATGTGCAGTTTCATTTTGAAAAGAGACATTTATTAGGCCTTAGATCTTTGATTTCAACTCGTGAGAAATTTGAGCAATTGCGCCTTGCTGGATTTCAATGACGCTGCCCCCTACCCTCCCCGGTGGTATTGCGCCGCTTTGTACGGATCCATGTTGGACCGAGCTTCTCTTAAAACATGTAACATTAGCTGTTGTTTACGCTAAAAGTTAGCCTGCCGGAAACGCGACTGTTTCTCCTCATTCAACGTGGGCCAGTTTAACATTTACAGTTTTACTATCTGTCTGAGACGACACTCAACAGTCAGTCAGCTGCTCGCCATTAAAGTTTAAAAACTTGGCCCAGCGCAGCAACATGTTTGCTAGTCGTTGGCCAGATCGGGGCCAGCGTATTCACGTTTTCTCACTCCTATTAAACTGTCTTTGATACTATCTGTGTTTATCTTCAGAGTATAGCCTTGACATGTTCAAACTGCTCTCTGGTCAGCGACAGGAACTGTTGCCTTTCTGCCCAGAACACGCCTGACTTCGTTTTTGTGTGTCTTTGCAGTGGACGAGGTGTCCCTGGTGCGTTTACTGTCCTGCTGTAAAAAAGGTTTAATGTGTGACACGTTACAAGTTGAATTATTTTATATGGCTTTATTAACGTTGGGATTCTCCTCCAACTTCCAGCTTCTTCAGGAGGGAAACAATTGATCTGATTTACTTAATCAATCAGTGACAGGCCCTTTGAACTGATTTCTGTCGTCTGTGAAAACACTCCGGGGGGGGGACTCTGCATGGCTCTGGCTCGTAGAAACTCTTTTTATGTTAAAACACAAACCCCAGCCCGTCACTCCCCGGGTTCAGATGTTTTATCTGCTTCTCTTTAAAATCCTGTTTATTGTCCTTTCTATCTCAACTACATTTTAGCAGGACTCCTCCCGCCTGCAGCGGGACAAAGCCCCCCCCGTGTGGCTTCTGTACAGAGAGGAAGGGGAAAGTGAATGTTTTGCCTCTCTCCACCCCCACCCTTCTTCCTTCACCTCCCCTAGGCAGCCTAGTAATAAACGTCCCCCATAAATCTCCCCCACACGCTCCCCTCCTCCAACTCTTTTCTTTTGCCCCCCCCCCTCCCTCCCTACTTTTCTTTTCTTATTGCAATCCAACCCTGACATTGACTCTTCACATGGCCGATGGCTGCGCCGTCATGGATTCAGGGGGGGGGGGGGGGGGGACGACCACAATAGCTCTGTATATGTTTCACGCTCCGAAGTGTCACTGTGACTGGCTGTGGTTGGCATGGTGAGATCATTCGGCTCAGGTTCAGGCCTCGCTGACAAACACATGGGGGGGGGGGGGGGGTCAGCAGTATTAAAGCTCGGCTCTTATAATCATGTGTCATTTCCATTGGCAGTGACACATCCACAAGAGGGCGATCAAGACAAAAATGTATTTTTAACAAGCTTTATTTTTGCATATTTGCGGCATCGTGCTTGAATTACAGCTACACCGCCTCTAAGGGTTTCTGGTGGCGCTGGTCTGTTTCGTGCGTCTCCAAAAAGGCCAACTCAAGACTCGACGTTACCGAAAAGATACGAACATGGATACGGACGAAATGGTGCAGCGTGCTAGGAAACAGCCAAGACTAAAAGCGAGACGCAATAAAGACAAAAGTATACAAACAAAGCCCCGCATGATGCAATGCGTCCAATGGCAGCTCACGCCACCTTCACTTTTTATTTCAAAAGACACAACATCACAACTTCCTCCCATTATTAGCGATGTCCAAACATTTCGCTCTCTACTGCCCCCTAGGGGGCGTGTCAGCGACAACGTGAGCGCCTATAGAAATAAGAGGCTGCCAATAAAAACAAAATGCATTTATATTTAGACTTCCAGAAAAATGCAAAGCAGAGAATAAATGAGGCTTCATACCTCCTGAGAGGGAGGAGGAGGAAGAGTTAAAAGCGCCTGGAAAGTCCCGCAGAGTGACGTCACAGTTCAGCAATTAGGAGCAAATTAATTACAGTGTGGTGGATGGAGCCGAGGAAGTAAACAACTCGGAAATGTGTCAGGAGCAGAACTTTCTCTGGAAAAGAGTCCGAAAGTTCCAGAGATGTAAACATGATCCTGGCGCGGTGAATAAACATTACTTTGTGTTTTTAGTGTCTTCTTGTCCGAGCTGCTCAGAAACTCTTTCATGCAGCGTGGAGTTCTCTCTAACAAGCTTGACCAACCCCGCAAGTTTGTCCCGCAGAAGAGGAAGAGGGGGGGAAAAATAAAAAAAAGTGAACAGAAAGTTGCCGCCCAGCGTTGGAGGCTCCTCCTGCCCGGGATTATAAAGCAAATGTCGGGGCTGGCGTGGGGCAGAGGGGGAGTTCTGCTGGGTCAGAAAAATACACGGGAGGAGCCACAGAACGCTGCAGACCGACTTTTATTAACAATAATTTTTTATTTTATTTTTTTTTACACCTTTTGAGTTCGCTGCAAAGATGACCGCAGCCGTGGTGTCGCCTTTCTTCGACTTTGAAGTCATGAACAAGGTACGACTTCGCCCCGGTTGTCGTTAGCCTGTTAGCAGCGAGTTAGCCGCTGTGTGTGGAGGAATGAAGAGCCCCGCGGGGGCCTCCGCCGTGACGCGCCCGTCTGGAAGGCTGCTTTGTTCGCCTGTTTTTGATTTGTTTTAGGCGCCTTTCGGTTCCCCTCCGGTTGGGTCCGTGTCCGGTCGCAGTCATTGACAGAATTAGCCTCGGCGCGGCGGGAACGAGTTCGAACGCAACAGGTGTTGAGATTAAAACTTTATTCGATTGCGCGCCACATCAGATAGCTTAACTTTGTGTAGTTTTACCAGCTAGCTTAACTTTATGTAGTTTTACCAGCTAACCATCGTTAGCTGCGTTCAAGGAACATCGGAATTCAGAGAAGTATAGTCTTCAACTCGGGATTATAATATCGATTGATTTAATATTTTCCTACATTGCCCCGATTTATTCAAATAATTGACAATTGGACTCTATCTGCGTCTGTGTTGTCATATTGATTAGCCTTGCCAGCGTCAGTTCTTCCATATGAGGGTCTGATGCTAACCCTCAGGTTTTAATCGAGCTGCGCCGATCTGCTCATGATTGACGATCAATATCTCCAGTCGGTCGTCGGTATCCAAGTCTCGCTCGTGATCGCACATATCGTCTCAGGAGGAGTTTGTGTGACTGAATGCAAGTCTATAAATAAACGAGGGCAGTTTTTGCGCCACTTTTAATTCTTGTCACAACGCAGCCACATGCTGGCTAATCATTGAGCAGACCTGAGCCGCTCTTCCCTCCCGTTTTCTCATTTGAGCTGTATTTACATTTGATTAGAGGTGAACAGTTTGACTTTCTGACATTGGCGGTTTCAGCGTTAGATTGTTGCCTGCTTTATTCTGGACTAGGAACTCATTTTAACTCTTTTGTGGGTGTACTGCGAGGGGGGTCGTTGTTATTCAGCAGCCAGCGGCCTCCTGTGCTAAACAGGCACACATTCCTATCCAGGGCAGCTCGCCAAACCAGCTGCTGCGCTATAGGCCCGTTTCCGCTCATGTGGTCGGCGCCAACCCGAGGCCGTTTCAGCCCGTTTCTTCCCCCTTTCTATTCCTGACGTGTGCTCCGTTTCTCTGCAGAACAACAAGCTGCTCGGCTACAACAACAACCTGGGGGCTCCTCTCCCCATGTCGGTCCCTTGCACTGGCACCAACGTGCCCATCTCCAGCCCCACCGGAGCCCTGCTGGACAGGAAGGCGGTGGGCTCTCCCTCGGTGGGAGGCGTGTACCAGCGGCGGCACTCCGTCAGCAGCACCAAGTTCAGCCAGAACCAGTTCCTGAACAGCCTGAAGGCAGCGGACCACTCCTCGCTCATCTCAGGGGTTGGCAATGCCAGCAGCAACAAGGAGAACCGCCTGCGAGACCGCTCCTTCTCCGAGACCGGCGAGAGGCTCCTCAACAAGTGCCTGGGCCCCGCCAGCCCCACCGGCGGCAGCAGCCAGGTGAACTCCAGCCGCTACAAGACGGAGCTCTGCAGGCCCTTCGAGGAGAACGGTTCCTGCAAGTACGGCGACAAATGCCAGTTCGCCCACGGGATCCACGAACTGCGCAGCCTGAGCCGCCATCCCAAGTACAAGACGGAGCTGTGCCGCACCTTCCACACCATCGGGTTCTGCCCGTACGGGCCGCGCTGCCACTTCATCCACAACGCCGAGGAGCGCCGCGGACCGCCGCAGCAGTCCTGCCCCCTCAACTCTTCCAACAAGACGGAGAGGCCCCGGCTGCAGCACAGCTACAGCTTCGCAGGGTTCTCCAGCTCGGCGGGGCTGAGGGACAGCCCCACCTCAGTCACCCCCCCACCCATGTTCTTCCCTGACGAGGTCCCCGACTGGCCCAGCAGTAACCCCTTCACCTACTCCAGCCAGGAGCTGGCCAACCTGTTTGGGCCCAGCCTCGGTGCCGGTCCTGTAGGCTGCGAGCCCAACGCCCCGGCGCCGCCGTCTCCAACCAGCACACCTTACTATTTCAGGCCCATGTTGGAGTCCCCACACATGTTCGAGTCTCCATCCAGCCCCCCCGACTCCCTGTCGGATCAGGAGGGCTACCAGAGCAGTTCCGGAGGTAGCCTGAGTGGCTCGGAGTCCCCCACGCTGGACACCACCCGCCGCCTCCCCATCTTCAGCCGCCTCTCCATCTCTGACGATTAGACG